>NC_088714.1:27171882-27498147 GCF_963576615.1 Watersipora subatra
AAGCATATAGATAGCTGAGGTGGTGAAAAAGTTTCCAAAAGAAACTAATAGAATGCCGTGGCAATTTTTCTTCTAATTCATAGAGGTAAGGATTTTAAGTATTGGGTGGCCTCTGGTGGCCCACTATATTAATTTATGAGATTAAGCTAAAAATACATAAGGTCCATCGATAGCGAGAATTGCTTAAAAAATTATATGTGCTTATACACAACATCATGAATGAAAATGTATTTGTGCATGTTTATATAAAATATATTATTGTATAAAGAAATAAATAGATAAATCAATAAACAATAAATAAATATGTATATATTTATAATTATTTTAATAAGCACAACATATGATGTTTACTGGTTGTACTTGTACTGGTTTCGCTGTAGTGCCCTTAAAGGGCACTACAGTTGAAACCAGTTTGAATTATACACCCATAAGCTGTAATGCATAAAAGGCGTGTCCAGAGACACATAATTCATGTATAACACGTGTAAAATGCCTAAAAATTTCAGTCATTTTTTAAAATGATTGAGGGGATCAGACAATTTGTAAATTGACAGAAAATGCCTAAGCATTTCACAAATTGATTGATTTTACATATTGACTGTAACATATAATATAATATGTATATAATATATTATATGTCGATTTAAAGTGGTCAAGTTATAAAGTGAACTTTAAACTTTATAAATTAAGTATATTAAAACTATACCATTTTTATGACTATTATCTTTTATGACAGTTATAACGCTGTTCCAGCCTTGGCGCTCCGCCAAGATTGAAAGCTATAGTATGGATATAATCATGCGAGCTAGCCTTGATATCATCCATCGTAAAGTAGATTACAGCTGACAATTAGTTGATAGCGGGAATCGCAACGATTGCAATCTCATTACATCTGCACAGTTTTACATTAGAAAACATTTTCATTACTCACTCATGATTAAAGCCATTAAAAAGTAAAACTGCTCTGTCATCAGCTGATAGAATTTCCCTATCTCCATGTGGGAAACCTCAAGAGAACCTAAGAATGCAGCTCAACTTGAGATTTCTCCTAAGAGTTCAACTTGTTTTTATGGTAACGCTTTAATTGTTACCTCAATCTAAACATGTGGAGCCTATCTCTAGTGGCAGCAAGTCTCTAGTGGCAGCAAGTCTTTAGTGGCAGCAAGTCTGCCTCACTCATTGTCAGCAGTTTCTCATAGGTAGATAGACACATTTGCTGTAAGTACCTTCATTTCTATTTTTTCATAAAAATCTCAACCTGCTTTTTTAAGAAATAGAATTCAAATGATAGATCCAAGGTTGCTAAGCAAAATTTTCAGTAAGATGTAAAAATCTTAAAACTTTTTTCTTAAAAAAGTTTTTCTGCACTTGAAACAAATGCTAGAAGGTATATTCTGTCATATATAACATATTCATCCTTTTTGAAGTTTTAGTCAGTAAATTACGGTAGAAGCAGCTTGCTTTGAGTCTGTCCGTAACGGAGAGAGCCTGTCCGTAACGAGCCAGTTTTGTGTCATTCCATAAAACATGCACAAACTGAAACTTTCCGTAGATGTACCAATAATATTTTTGATTAAATTATTTTTTTAGTTAAATAAAATATGGTATAAAACTCGTATGCTTGGCTATTCCGCGCACCATGACAGATCATCATGATTGATCAGTATTTGCATAATTATTCCGTGATGTCGTAGAGTGACCAAATAATGTTGCGGTTAGCACGCCAGTTTGTAAATTGGCTTGTCAGAGTTTGCTAACGTTGTTACCGTGGCTTCGAACAAACGCGGATGGACAGACAGACAGACACAGCTCTTCCTATAAGAAAGATTCTGTCAACTAATTTTGAACAAGACATCTGATAGCAGTTTACAGTTAGCAGTTTAAAATTAACTGTTAATAAATAATAGTTGGCAGCCAGTGATAACAGATAACAGGTAATGTATGTATGTAACAGGTATGTACATATGTACATATGTACGTATATACGTATGTACGTATGTATGTAACAGGTACGTTCTCTAAATAAAGTAAAATTGGTTTATTAATAGTGAAAGTAACAAAAGCTGAAATACTGAAAATGATGCAAAACCAAGACACTAACTAAAGTGGAACAAACTTCTAGTTTAAAAAAATTAGATTCAATGTCGGACCTGCATTAAAATATGCGCAGGTTTTCTTGCCAACGCTTCACATAGCTGATAAAAGTTCAAGATTGCAATTGTCACTTTATAGACCGAGGTGATGTTCACCGGTAGCCTTTTGAAACTTCTGGAAATGGAAAATGTTGACCTTGGTTAAAATATAAAAGGTTTGAATCAAGGTCGCAATAATAATAAGAAAGTAAAGAGATTATTCCATTTTAACAGAATTGTTGTATTCTTTTTGTAGAAGTGAGAATTATCGGTTTCGATGCAAACTTTTTTAAAAGGATATTTCTCGTCTCTCACGTATACCGTTAATTAGTTTGAAGCATGTATGTATTTTTAACATTTTAAACCATAATATAAGACAATTAAATTAAAAAAGATTCAAACTGTTGTTAAACTATAGTACTAACAAAGTGTTTTAAATGCTGTAGGAAGTGCTTGCAAAGAATGCTAGTAGAGAATGCTTTGGTTGCAAACTCTCTATTTTGTTACCTCTATGAACTATCAGTAAAACATAGAATTGAGTAGATTTACTCCACATGTTGTTGTTTATCATCAGCTAACCAATGAACTACCCGCATATTAGGTGAGTCAGCCACCTCATCAGAATATTTATAAACAAACGCTATTCGCTGACCTTGCAAAACCGTGTTAACCGTCAATCATTTAATGGACAAGCTGTGAACATGTTAATTATCACACTGTATGCGAGTAGACTGCACTGCGCTTTCTAAATAATAAGGAAGATTGCACAAGTAGCCTCACCCGTTCAGGTAGCTAAATACAGCGCCATAAACAGTCCTTTAGATTTTCAACTTTTTGTCTGGAATTGCTTTGTGTTTTTTGTTTGCTGCAAGCTTCTTCATTTTGAGTCTGAATCAGTGAAAACGCCTTTTCATTTCACATGCTTTAATGTCTTTGGTCATGCAACTTTTGACTGGCCAAATATAATTATCCAATATCAGCACTATTATTAATAGTTTAGGATTTGCACTGAATATATTGCTGTTTTCTAAATGAGGATCAGCATTGATTGTAATGATGTTCTGTCATCGCTGGGTATGTTGCTGTTCATTTATAGGGTAGGTTAAATCTGTGATTAATAAAATACAAATACTGAAAACATGAGATGTATAAACAAGTTACAGATAAACGCAAAGCGTTTAAAAGATATCATCAAAGACAAGATACTCACATTTTATAGGACTGTTGTGGGTGCAAAACAAAAGAACATAGAAATGTTATGAAAAACTTTAAAAAAGTATTTTAGTAGAAAAAAATATAATTGAACAAAAAACAGTTTTCTATTATGAACTATGCCTTGCATGATGAGAAAGGATTTACATATATGTGTACATTATAAAGTGGCTTGCTACAAAAGTTCAAGTAGCTAATACTGAAACTCAATGAAATACATATTGGTAAACTAGGATTTTGCTGTCCTGAACACAAAAACATTTTCGGTTTTAAGGTTAGCCCAGTTTGTTCAAACCTTGTTATATTATTTGGTCCGGATATAAACATTCAGCAATTTATTTAAACTCTGATACCTATTCTACTTACTTACTTACTTACATTAAACAACTAGAGCCTTGTCAGCTTTTGGAACATGAATTTTGACACGACTAGAGATTTTCAATAGAAATACTAAAAAGAAGAGAATATACAAGCTTCTAAAAATTTTGAAAAGAAACCAAAATAAATCTACACAATATTTTTGTTTCTGATGGTAAGCCAACCAAAGTGGCAAAGTGTCCTTGGTGAACCTCGAAAAAGCAGAGCTTCGAGCTTTCCCAAAATACGAGTCACTCATAAGTGTAGTTAGTTCATTGTTAAAATTACTCAATTTAAAGAAGAGCAGAATGAAAATAGCAGAATAACTTGATAGTTTTTGTAATAAGTTTGATAGGTTTGCTGAAACTTACGTAAACCTTAAAGTTGCAGCCTGTAAGCTTGCTTCACAAACCGCAACTAAAGATATTGCAGCAACCTTACCATAACTGGCAAAATAACGTATTAAAAGTTAAAAATAATCAAAATAAATAGTGTCACAATGACTTTCAGAAAGTGTGTGTTAGTGTAACAGCTACAAAGGAATCTGCTGACACAGATCTAAAGTAAATTATATGCTTAAATTTTCAAGATGGCTTCAACGGACAAGTTGACCTACTTTCATGCATACGCTCGAGCAGAGCCTACGAGGATGCTCTATGCTCTCCATGATAAACCTTTAGCTGACAATAGAGTTACGAAAGACGGATGGCCCTCACTGAAGAAAGGTATGAAGCTATATGTTGACTGAAACTTACATTTAAACATGGTTGAAACTTATCTGCAGACCATTGTTTTACACCATAGACTTGATATTTCTATCTATTTTGATTATATAAAACTATTTGCCTGATTAACTGCATTTCGCATTCAAAGATTTTTAAAAGCAGCTTTTAAAAAAAAATTGTCAGCTATATCACACTCGCTCTTTCTCCCTCATTTTTTTCTCTGTCCCTATCGCTCGCTCTCTCTATTTCTGCAACGCTCTTTCTCTCCATCTC
The DNA here is from genome assembly GCF_963576615.1 of Watersipora subatra. Taxonomy (NCBI): domain Eukaryota; kingdom Metazoa; phylum Bryozoa; class Gymnolaemata; order Cheilostomatida; family Watersiporidae; genus Watersipora; species Watersipora subatra. Next base: position 27,176,582 of record NC_088714.1, read on the forward strand.
CCTCCCATTCCCTGTCTGCGTCTTTCCCACTCTCCTTCTTCTCCCACTCTCTCTCTCGCTCTTCCTCTCTTTCCTCCTTCTTCTCATCCCTTCTTTTCTACTCTACCCTCCTCTATCCCTTTCTCCCCCGCCCTTTTATTTAATGCAGACATGTTGGCGGCGGCCTTCACAATACTGGCTGTGTTTTGTGTCGAGTATTAATATATTATTTGCTTAAAATAAAACACACGCTATTTCTACATTTTTTATTTTATACAAAAACTTTTGAGTTGCTGCAGATAAGATAACATATTTTTGGCTTAGTCTTCTTTATTTATAGGGTATATACTGAAAATTTGGCGTACTTTATATATTATCTGCTCTTTTAATATACATGTACAGCTTGTCATGTAACATAACATAAAAAAGCTTAACAAAGATATTGTCTAGTCTTCAACTGAATTAGATTGTTTACGTTACTTGTAATGCAAAGAGTTGTTTTTGAACTCAAACAAATTGTTTTTAGAACATTTAATAACTGATTGTGGTCTAACACCAAGATTGAACTGTGTCCATAACTGCATGCATGTTTGTATTGCTCAGTGTTATCAATGAAATGAGTGAATGAGTGTACCATTATCAAATCTGTCAGTAGTAAAACAACAACTTTGCAATATTGTATCTCAAGTTGTTTTCACCAGGCACAATCTGAAAACATATTTTATGAATTGCACTAAAAAAACAGAAGAAAAAATAACATAAAAAACAAAATGACAGAAACAAGCATTAGCTAAAATCCTCACTCACACTTGTCAAATAGCATGTGAACTAACATGATTATCTCACACAGATTAAACCTATTATCCATAACACAAACAAAAACAGACTCCGTCAGAAGCCGATAGTGACCTCAGGCGGATGTAGATATGCTTATCATCGTATGACGGTAATAGTGACACAGCAGAAAGGAGAGAGACAGAAATATTGGCTATAAAGAGTTAGTAAGAATAATCTTATCATTCATAAAGACAAATATTGCCGCAGAAAGGTGTGTAAAGGGTGATGAAATGTTTGCCTGATACAGCAAAACACAGCAAGTAAACTTTCTTAGGATTGATTGCCTCATCGCTCTGTTCGCCAAGATCGGAATGGTAATAACAGAAACATCAAATTATGTCACTTGCTTTTTAATTACAAGGCCAGCTCATTGCACTTATTGACCACTCTCTAATTTCTCTCTCTGTTGCATCTTTAGAAAGAAATATGCAAATACGGAAATTTGTGAATATGAAAACATTTTTGTTGTTTATTCTGGACATGTCACGAAAAACATCAATTTGTTGATTACGATTGTCAATAAAGAGGAATACATACGTACAAATACAAATATAGCAACACTAGAGTAGACACTTTTCTGAGCATCAATGCATGGAATAGCAACTAACCTAGTTGGAGTTACTTTCTCACGTGTTGCACAAATTCCATATTTTTGTGCAAATCTGATTACCCATGCGCTCGGGGATACACAATGTTCAGCTGTGATGTAAAATGATGATGCTGCTTACACCCTCAATTGCTGCTTATATATGAACATGCAATATCTTTAACTCATTTATTTCATTTACAGGTTTGATGCTGTCGGCATATTTGAGACTTTAGAAAAATGTGACGAGGCTGATTAAACCACTTTTGTTTTTCTAATTCATAAAATATGTAACTTTGGTTCATTAATTGTTTGAGACTGGATGCATTGTGTTGATACTTTAGAATTGTTTAAACTAAGAGATTTTAAAACTACAGCTGAGATTGAGATGAGATCTTATTGAGATGATGATTAGAGCCTTCACATTAAAACTAGCTTTTATCAAGTCTGAATGTTTAAATGGGGTGGGACTCTAAAACTTTGCAAACTTTATACAGCAAAAACTTTTATGTGGTCTTGTTAGTTATATACGTAAGTATAAATAACTAAAATTACGTTATTTAAAACATTTTTATAAAAAATTCTGTTTAAAAAAAAGTGTTTTTAAAGCATAGCCTGAGTACTTTGAGAAAAGCCCTTGTGATCATATTTCAGCCCTGCCATGTTTGAAGTAAGTTTTACAGAAACTAAACATACAAACTTAGTAAAAGGGCCAACAAAACAGTAAATTTCAGTTTAAATCAGTAGTTTACTGTTAAAGAACTTATAATGATTCAGAGGCCTTGAACACAAGTAGTAGCATGGGTTGATGACAAATGTGAATCAGTGCTATTGAAGCCCCGTAGCTGACTAACTACTTAACCAACTGAGAAAAAAGGATACTACCGTCAGTCGCTCTTAACAAGCTCTTTTCGTTAAATACTAGGCTTCTACAGCAAATGGTTTAAGCATGAACTTGCACAACATTTTAGCAGATTTTATCAGAAAGTATCGGAATTTTTCTATCATTTGCGATTGTATTTGATGTTTGAGGTGATTTGACTACCAGCATGTTTCAAGATTAAAATTGATAAAACTTGATCGCAGTTACAATGCTCAGATCAAGCGAACGTGTGATTATGACGTCTATAATAATAGTTGCAAAAAGACTGACAAAATAGAAATGAGTAACACTTGGACGCAATAGCACGTATCGACTATAGCAATGAAAACCAATAGTGACATCATTTCGTGTATAGTTTTCAATCAATTTCGTAATCAGTTTTTTGTCGATTTCTTTATTGAAACATCTTGATAATCAGATCACCATAAACATAAAAAGAGTCGCAAATGATAGAAAAATACTGACACTTTCTAATAAAATCTACTGAAACTTTGAGTCAGATCATCTTCAGGATGATTTAATATTTACAACAAAACAATTGTTAGAATGAATACAATTATGCATTTGTTGCTACGGAATCTAATTTTCAGACAGACTTTGCAAAGAAATTTAAGTTTACGGAGTACTTCTTTCTATTTTTATGGACAATGTTATATTACTATTATGTTACATTGTTATTGTTTTATACCATATAATATTTCTACTATTTATTGGTTTGTTTATTTCTACTATTATACCACTTTGTTTTTTTTTGTTTTCAGGAAAATCTTTTAAATACTACAAGCAAAATCTTATATTTTTAGTCAAGCTAAAAATTTAAATTCAGCCTATTTTTTCAATTATCCTGATATATAGGCTACTTATACTAAGTACAGTAATTGCTGAGACTAAAGTAAATACACAGTGGTTCTACCACAGATCTATATAGTAGATCACAAACTTTATATTCAAAGCTTTGACTATATTTGATTTTTCATTTTTATTATATCTTTATTATAATTAGAACCGTGTCTGTTTGTCTAAATTTACACTAACTGCGCTAGCGAAAAATTGCCTTGCACACGAATTAAACTGAGACTCTCCGTTTCACAGCCAACACGCTAACCACAGCCCTACTCAGCCGCCTTATCATTTCATGTGATAATTATACACATACTGATTATCCATGAGGATCTCTCACAGCCACAAGAATGTCAAAAGTACTAATTTAATAAAATGATGACTCATGTTAGCATTACAAAAATTTAACTGAACATTTGTAAACAATTTGTTGCAACTTGCTGTCTGTTCTCCTTTGCAGACCAACCCCTTGGACAAATGCCTGTTCTGGAATGTGATGAGGGCACCCTTTTAATGTCTAATTCTATAGCAAGATATACAGCTAAGAAATTTGGTAAGGAACAAACTTTCTCCTGAAACAGTTAATGCTATTTAGTGTGAGAGTTGTCTTACTCCTTGTGAACATCATTGGCTGGTAAAATAAAGACAGTGTTTACGATAAACATGTCTATTTAATGTGGACCTAAAGCAAAATTTTTAAATATGAATGTTTTATTGCAACATAAACCTTGTAGGTAGTTAATATGGATTTACTTTCCTTTTCTTTTAAGCTACAAATTGCTTTGGATAACTTTTTCAATTTTGCAAATAAAACTGCTCAAATTGACAACCTATTTTGTCACAATCTGTTCCTTATACATTTGATTACTAGCATTGATCACCTCAGCTCACTCTTGGTAGGTTTTCCTGCGGGCCTTGAACTTGACTTCTATAGATGTTTACTCTGAATGGCATTGACCAATGAAAACAAAGTTCGTGTCCATCTATCTCCCTACTTATCTCCCTATTTATCTCCCTATTTTTGATCTCCTTATTTATCTCCCTATTTATCTATCTATCTATCTATCTATCTATCTATCTATCTATCTATCTATCTATCTATCTATCTATCTATCTATCTATCTATCTATTTATCTATCTATCAATCAATCTATCTATCTATCTATATATCTATCTATCCATTTATCTATCTATCAATCAATCTATCTATCTATATACAGTCAAACATGGATAACTCGGCCACGGATAGCTCGAAAACATGGTTAATTCAAACAGTTTCTTTGGTCCGTTCCCACGTAATGATAAATTGCTATAGATAACTCGAACTCAACACTGTTAATTCGAACTGTTTTTTTGCCCAACGGCTACCGAAACGGTTGTTATCGCTTTAGAAAATCACTTTATTCAAAGCCATAGAGGTAAACCTCATACTTTCGTAATTCATAAGCGTTGTTATTACCACCATCGGCAAAATAATTTTGTCAACGACTTTTCTAAAGGTTTGGTCAAATTTGATTTATACTGCTATACGATGAATAGCACGGGCTTGCCGGGTCACGCGCGCAAGGATATTCGCCACGCGCATACAAAACAAAAACAGCATGTTGTTTTGTATGTGCGTGGCGAAAATCCTTGAGTGCGTGACCCGGCTAGCCCGTGACGAATAGTTTTCCGACGTTGATTCCGTGTTGAATCAACGTCGGAATGTTGAATGTTTAAAACGTCTTAAAATTGTTTTTATTAAACGTATACGTTGTTTTAGCTAAAAAAACTATTCATCGTTTGACCTAAACACAGAATACGTGTGTACATTCAATAAGTATCCATTCAAAAAGCGTGAGTGATATACAATGTACCGTTAAACCTCGTAAAACTTTTAATTGAACTGCCTCGGAGTGTTGCTCTTAACGAATCCCAGGTAAAGTAAGGGGTTTTTCTTTGGTAACTTTTTCTTGAAGTTGCATAAACTTCAAGAAAAGTTGGCAAAATTGATCGTGGGTAAAACGCTCAAAAGAAAAAGATGTCTTTTCTTTTGAGCATTTCAACAACGATCAAGTTTTGCCAATGTCAATCTAAAAAAACGTCCTGGCAATAACATCACCTCAAACAACAAACCAATCTCAAGTGATAGAAAAATCTCTACACTTTTTCATAAAAACGTTTTAAACTTTACATTAGAAGCATTTAATTTGAAACAAGCCATTTGTGCTTTTGATTTATATTATAGTTTGCATATGTACATGTATCTACTAATAAATAAGTAAATACATGGACTTGTGACAGTGCTCTGATAACTTGAACGCTCTGATAATTCGAACACTTTTGCTCGGTCCCGTGAAGTTCGAGTTATCCATGTTTGACTGTATCTATCTATCTATCTATCTATCTATATATCTATCTATCTATTTATCTATTTATTTATCTATCTATCTATTTATCTATCTATCTATATATCTATCTATCTATTTATCTATTTATCTATTTATCTATCTATCTATTTATCTATCTATCTATCTATTTATCTATCTATCTATTTATCTATCTATCAATCAATCTATCTATATATCTATATATCTATCTATTTATCTATCTATCAATCAATCAATCAATCTATCTATCTATATATCTATCTATCTATTTATCTATCTATCTATCAATCAATCTATCTATATATCTATCTATCTATATATCTATCTATCTATTTATCTATTTATCTATCTATCTATTTATCTATCTATCTATCTATCTATCTATCTATCTATATACCTATCTATCTATTTATCTATTTATCTATCTATCTATTTATCTATCTATCTATTTATCTATCTATATATCCATCCTTTTATTCACTGTATCTACTGTATCTACTGCATCTGCTTATCCGTCCATCCGTCTATTCGTTTATCCGCCTATCTCTTTATTTATCTATCCATCATCTATCCATTTATTTATCTATGCATCTATCAACTGCCTAACAGCTAAATGAGATGTTCAAGTCGAACTACCCTTTGTGAACTGAACTTGAGCACACACAGATTGTCTCTTTAACAGGTGTGATGGGCAGAAGTCTTTGGGAGGAAGCATTGAATGACATGGTAGTTGAGGTCTGCTCCGATTGCTTTCAAGACCTCCTCAAGAAGATATATGAGTGGGAGATATTTAAACGCTGCCCTGAACCTGATAACTCAGTTCAACTAAAGGCAGGCATTAAAGATCGCATTGTTAAGTCAATGCATTTTCTTCAGTCGATTGCGGAGCAGAGGAACAGAAAGTTTATCATAAATGATCAGGTACTTGATCCTAATACAGCAATAAACTTCACATGTTAGTTTATCATAAATGATCAGGTACTTGATACTAATACAGCAATAAACTTCACATGTTAGTTTATCATAAATGATCAGGTACTTGATCCTAATACAGCAATAAACTTCACATGTTAGTTTATCATAAAAATATATGACAAGCTTCGAGATCAAAATATATCACAGGATATTAGAAAACTAGAAAATGAATGGTTTTCAACCTTGTACATTTGTTAGCATCTGTTCGATCAGTTTCGCTGATTCTTACCTATAATTCTCATTAATTCCCACCATGTCTCATCCATCTTTGCTCTATTTTTCACAAGCAACTGATATATGTAGTACACCAAGCTTGATCCCATGTCTACATCATAACTTGTATTGAACATACTTTTGACCAAAATCGCAAAGTCCAATATTTGTATGCTTCATGGTTTGACTTTCACTATAAATTTTATTACAACGGCTAGTTATCAAATAGCTTTTAACGGCTGTGACATCCATGATTTTGATGTATTTTACAAACAATAAACGATGTTTGGTTGAATAGTTCACGATATTACAATTCGTTAGTTCAGATTTGATAACCTGTTTGTCACACTTGACAACAAACAAACTCAATTGATCGGATGCCTAAAATCAGCAGTCAAACTAAATTCAATATAAAAACACCGCAAAGATCATAGTAACAGTAGTAAGAATAACCCAAAGTACTAATCTGTACGCTACAACAACCTAATGAGGTCTTATGAAACTACTAGTTTGCAGTTTCTCACGGAACCTCCTAATCACAAACCTAACATCATCTGTTTGCTGTTTGTTTTACCTAAATATAAATTTACCATTTAATAATGACTACAGTTAACTCTTTTGCAGATGAACCTTGCAGATGTTTGGTTATACAACACCCTACAGTTTGGAATTGTGGCATTTCCAGACATTATGGAACTTACTCCTTGGGTTAAAGAATTTGTTGCAAAAGTCCAGAATGAGGAAAAAATGAAGGCGTATTTAGCGAGCAGACCAAAGACCCCTTTTGGAATATAACTCTATAGTTGTTACTAAATATTACCCAGTGTCAATACTTCTGATATGAATTATTGTTATCTCAAAAGACTCTTGTAGGTGGCTTGTAATGACTAAGGGTGATTACTAAAAGATTAAAAAATGGATATTTTTTTAAAATTCATAGATAAGTGCTTCTATTCATCCTATTAAAGTTATTTAATTTCATTATCAAAATTTATTCCCTCTCTGCTGCATGTATGGCACTTTATTCAAAACCAGATTTATTCTAGAACTAAATATACTGTGACCATCTGTGAAGGGGATTTGGCACAGGAGCAATTGTTGCTGGATGCTTTTCCTAACACCACCAACGGTCCTTCTGTGATTCGAACCACTGACCTACTAGTTGTATGCCAGTTACAGAGAAATGGAGAATTATTCAATCCATTGCTGATGCTAAACCTAACCTTCCATTTCAAAAGTTTAGAGGGTGCATCTAATTTCTTTGTTTTCATATAGAGCACCAACAGCATTTATACATGTAAATATTTTCTGCAATTCATATCTTACCCTGTTAAACCTGGGGTCAACCTAGGGTCAACAGCAAGCTAATCTTTACTATAATAAGAGCCAGGAAAAAAACTGCACCATACAGAATTCCACTCACAACTTTCAGCATAGCAGCCAGCACTCTACACCAGCCAGCTCCAACTCTACACCAACAACCTCTAGCCAGCAATCAACCACTGTTCGCATTGCAGAATAATCTAAACAATATATACATATAAATTTTCGTGTTTGTCATTTGTTGGTCTGTCGTCTGTAAGTCGAGCTATAGCGATAACATTAGAAATGAAAAATCGCCTCACACTGTAATTGAACTCCGAACAGCTCAGTTAACAGGCAAACTATCCACAACACCACCCGGTTTACTATGAACTAATTGGGCACAAACTTATTACACCTGCCAATATTTAATGATGATTGGTTAAAACACAGCATGCTTCAAGCTTCAGCTAGCATGCTTGAACTAGTAAAAGATTAAAATGTGCCCAGACTTTCCCAAAAAGGCTATAAATATATGTATTTATAGCATAAACTTAATTAAACTTATAGCACACATAGACGTAAACAAACACTTTAATTTAAGAGTTAGAATGGCGAACGTTGTAAATGTTGATTAAAAACAAAATTTTCTGTGCAAAAATCTTTTTTATTACTAGTACAATGCCGGGCATTCATCTAGTGTTGAAATAAAATTAAGCTGTGAATGACCAAACCAGTTTGATAGAAAGCATTTTGTATTTGGCTCCTTTTCCCACTAGCACGTCTAACATTGGAAGTCACTCATTTGTTCTGAAATGTGTCCTTTGGTTAAAACCAGTAAACTAAACTTATGCAGATGCATAAATATCCTTTGATTAAAAACAAATTTTCTGTGCAAAACCTTTTTTACCTGTGCAATGCCGGGCTTTCAGCTAATTGTACCCATATTTATTATACCTAATGATTTATGATGGTACACTGGTCTGCCAAGGTACTCACAAAAATATACTAACTGAGAGTTTGACGGATACTTTGCATAATAAGCTCTGTTGCACATGTGTACTTTTAACAGCTGGTTGAACAGAAATAAATAAATTTTGGTTGAAGTACTCTTGGACTAAAGTAGTAATAAAGGACAAAAAGTGAAAGTTAAACGTCAATTCTTTACAAGTCAGACATGTCTAATAAAGATATAAATGATGACTATAGGCTTATTAGGTGCCATCCATTCCTTGTCATTTAATTTGAAAGTAAACGCATTGATGATTTTGGAAAAAATTGAAAATAAACTAATTAAACAGCATACCTGGCTAATGACAACTAACAAATGGAGTTTACTACAAACCATTAAGCTGTTAGTTATACATATGAAGACTTAAACAAAACTGTTAAATGAGAATGTATGTTATGAGAACAGAGGAATGAGACTGTGACAGTTGAGACCACTAGCTGCTTTCGTAATACAATAAGTTGCTTGAAGGGTTACTTCACATCAAAATTTATTTTAAAGTATAGACAGTTTTTTATAATTTGAAATTTTGTTTGTTGTTTTAGGTAACCGAGAATTGCTAAACATTTATTTGAAAAATCAACCAACTTGCTTCAAGTTGGAAGTAATTTCGCACTAAAAAGTGTGACAGCATAAAGCTAAGGGAATTGTCTTCTTCTAGCAGTGGTCATGTTAGAGAAAGACGATTCTTGACAATTGCTTATAACATCCCACTTTTTAGACCATTGAGCACTCTGTCACTCATTTAAAATTGCAAAATATTTGAAACTGTCGTGTTTTATCAGACTTGACTTGTTACAAGTATTTAAGTTGCGTCTTACCATCAAAATAATAAGTCTTAATTTGTATTAGCTAGTTAACAATTAACCTGCTCGATCAACATTTGAATTGAAAAGTTTGGCAGAACTTGAGAAACAAAATTTTATGCTAGATTTTTTTTTGGAAAATTCACTGATCTTTCTGATTCTTAGAATTATTGCGAACAAATTAAAAATACGCCATTTTTTAACTTCATAGATTTATCTTGTGAATTAATCTGTTTTATTCAATTTGCAGCCTAAAAATTTGTAATAACTCCTTAACAAATGCAGCAAGTAATTATAAGTAGCATTAAAATATATCAAAAATATATTATATATATAATTTTTATATAAAATACTATACCAAAAAATCTAAATAGAAATAATAAAATCATACAGAAAACTAAATTTAAAAAAATGATAAGTTTTTTTAATAACTTTATTATTTTTTAAAGTTTGATCTTAAAAGTTTACCACTTCATTCATTTTTACTAACAAAGTGCTCCCAATTAAAAAGCTTTCCAGTGCTATGTTTTAAAAATTAGTTTATGTGTCGAGTCAAATATTTGCAAGAATTATAGACACTAAATATTAGACTATCGCTCATATCATGGTATGATTGCAATTGCAGACAAAATGTTCTTTTCATTGTTGGATAGCCTTATCTGAATGTGCTTAAATTGGTTTGAATGTTTTGGCTCTGGGAACTTTCTTCTATAAGAAAAAATCAAAAGAGCCTTATGATATCTACAAAAGAGTCCACTAGCAGGACATATACTCGAGCCATCTACCTACCAGCAGGACATATACTCGAGCCATCTACCCACCAGCAGGACATATACTCGAGCCATCTACCCACCAGCAGGACATATACTCGAGCCATCTACCCACTAGCAGGGCATATACTCGAGCCATCTACCCACCAGCAGGACATATACTCGAGCCATCTACCCACCAGCAGGACATATACTCGAGCCATCTACCCACTAGCAGGACATATACTCGAGTCATCTACCCATCAGCAGGGCATATACTCGAGCCATCTACCCACCTGCAGGGCATATACTCGAGCCATCTACCCACTAGCAGGGCATATACTCGAGCCATCTACCCACCTGCAGGGCATATACTCGAGCCATCTACCCACTAGCAGGGCATATACTCGAGCCATCTACCCATCAGCAGGGCATATACTCGAGCCATCTACCCACCTGCAGGGCATATACTCGAGCCATCTACCCACTAGCAGGGCATATACTCGAGCCATCTACCCATCAGCAGGGCATATACTCGAGCCATCTACCCACCTGCAGGGCATATACTCGAGCCATCTACCCATCAGCAGGGCATATACTCGAGCCATCTACCCACCAGCAGGACATATACTCGAGCCATCTACCCACTAGCAGGGCATATACTCGAGCCATCTACCCATCAGCAGGACATATACTCAAACCATCTACCCACCAGCAAAACATATACTCGAGCCATCTACCCACTAGCAGGGCATATACTCGAGCCATCTACCCATCAGCAGGACATATACTCAAACCATCTACCCACCAGCAAAACATATACTCGAGCCATCTACCCATTAGCAGGGCATATACTCGAGCCATCTACCCATCAGCAGGACATATACTCGAGCCATCTACCCACTAGCAGGACATATACTCGAGCCATCTACCCATCAGCAGGACATATACTCGAGCCATCTACCCACTAGCAGGACATATACTCGAGCCATCTACCCATCAGCAGGACATATACTCGAGCCATCTACCCACTAGCAGGACATATACTCGAGCCATCTACCCACCAGCATCTTCCTACTCACTCAACAATAGAGATTTCAACTAGTACGGAGATGCTGGGACAACTCATATTATGTAAGCTACACCCGAAGACAATCAGCACACAAAAACATGAAGTCTGCTGCTAACACATAGTTCACTACTATAGCGAATTGTTTCTGAATTTTTATTCATTGATTTAAAATTTTTTTTAAATTCGATATCTTTTCATGGAAAGCCTTTTTTATTTACTCCCGCAAAGTGGCTGTTACCCTTTATATTTCACATGGTTTTGTAGCTGATTAGCGACTGTTTATTTGGAAAGTTTAATGAATTAGCGCTAGGAGTGAAATATTTCTAAGCCCGCACAACTGGCTGGATGTATGCATGAAGCACCAACCTTTGCTATAAGAAATGGTTATAAATAAATTATCAACTGCCTGCTTTGTAAGCATAGGTCTACAACCAAACCATCTGCACCCTTGTTGATGTTCTACTTTTAGATTCCTATTTCAAAAAAAAGCAAAGAAATTGTTTAATTATCTTTATTTAAAAACTATATTGCAGCACCAAAAAAATATCGCCTTATTCTACCAAAATAAGAGATAGTCACCCATAACCATATAGCAGTTGCTTCGGGAATCAGCTATGTAGAAAGTAAATAAACTGACATATCTTTTTGGCTGATATCCACATTGATCTTAATGTAAAGTAGTGAATAGATTCAATGGAGCTTCAGCAATAAAGACCATTTGATAGTTTGTCTATTTTCTAAACATCATAGAAATTATATAGATGCATTTATATGTACACATACTACTTTATTGGCAATAACTTCATTTCAAACAGAAATGTTTTCTAAATTATACCACACAAAAGTCATTAAAAGGGCAACAGTTGGCCAATCAAATCAAACAAATGGTTTGACATATAGCATTTAAATACCCTGCTGTTAAGGGAATTGATATTAGGTGGAAGATTATTAAAGCAGCTGGCAATGATATTGTTTAAAATAATTGTCGGAGGTATACAATTTGTTCATAGCTGAAAATCATCAGATTTGCCTTCTAGACAGTGAGTATTAACCTTAGCAAACCTTCAGCTTCAATTCAGGTTTGGGTTTAGAATTTCGAAACACATAAACAGTCCAGGAAGATATATAGGCTTATAGATCCTGGAAACCTTACAGGTTACAGACCTTATAGGGAAAGTGTAATAAAATTGTGGATCAAATTGACAAACTTAAAGGTTGACTTGCAACAAAGTTCACATTACAGTTATTTGGTATCAAAAAATTCACCATGTCTTACAATGTTGTGTTGTAGGCGCCAAATATGTGGAAATGTGATTAAAAGCTCTTAAAAGCTCAAAAACGAAAAGCCGCCGTAGATTGGAATCTGTTTATTTCTCTGGTGTAGTCATTACAGTTTGGTTATTGTCACGTGATGTTCTCACGTGAATTGAAAGGCCGATAAAAAGCTCAATATAAAACTTATCGTAGCACTAGTTCATGACAAACACTTAGGGTTTCACCAAAGACCCCGTGTCAAATATAGATGCGCGCTACTTCACAGTTTTGTTTTGGCTTGATCTAATCGTCAAGTCGTATTCTGATCATGTGACCCAATACTTTGCAAATAATTTTTGCAGCGTTTTTCGATTATCACAGGTGACCAACAGGCTCATCATGATTATCAGACAATGATATGTACTCCTTCGAGGTAAGGTTAAAAAATTAAGCGAATTTTTACGATAAGTTATAAGATATTACTGCTAAAAGTGACAGCATTACAATGACGATAAATAGACGTCAATAAATGCGTAAGAACAATAGACATGGTTTTATTGAATGCGTGAAGTATATTTGTGAAAATATTTCGACGAATAAGGTTGCATGAAAGTGTAAACAGAAACCATCTCCCACAACTACCGTACGTCACATTCGAGCCGTTTTGGATAGATAATCCAAACTACGGCGGTCTCGTATGGCTGCGATTAACTGTTCGTTTTTTAGCTTTTAAGAGCTTGTAATCACATTCCTACATATTTTGCACCTACAACAGAACAGAGTAAGACATGGTGAATCTTTTGATATCAAATAACTGTAATGTGAATTTTGTTGCAAGTCAACCTTTAAGCTTGCCTATGAGAATCAGCAAGTGGACTGAACTGCTAACTAGTTTTGTAGGTGGGTGGTCCAGGTGGGCGGTCAGTTATGCAGTTTGAGAAATGCCAGTTCTTTTGCGCTTCATTTGCGACCTGCTGGACTAGTAACCTTTGTGATGTTCCCATATGATTTATCACTGTGGGCGGCACCACCTTGCGTGCCAATTAGATTGAGGATCTAGACCTTTTGGAGCTACCTGTGTGCGTCCTTGCCAGAACTGTTAGTAATTTGTGAGACATTGAACGGATAACATTTATGAACATTAATTCTCAAAGTTGACAACATTGAACTAAGCTATCAATTCAGAAAAACCAAAGGTAATAGATTCCTTATATAGATTTTTCATATTTAATTAATTATATAGTAGTCTTTGTTTTATTAGTTACATGCAGTTGCATAATGACAATATTTAACTTGGACATGTTGTCACTCAAGTTTTTATGTGTATTGTTCAAGTATTGCAATCATTATTATACATTTTAAATCTCATGCTGGTGAAAGCAAATAAACCAGCCATTTGCCAGCTGTGAAGTCATTTATTTGTAAAGCTTAAAAAGGATAGTACAACACAACTTGCTACACAAAGAATGCTTTGTTCTAATTACAACATACTGCTTTATCTTATCACCTTAACAATAGCCTAAAAATTAGCTATATAAAATGAATAAGAGAAGTCATTCCAACTTAAATATAAATAGTCTTTCACATTTTTTGCTTGTAGTAGTAATCCAGATAGTAATGTGCCTATGAAATTACCTACCTTGTCAAAGAAGGAACTAGATCCTTATGACACATGCAGCATGAAAACAGTAGAACAGGTACAAAATTCATATAATTTGGTGAAATATTCAACAATGGAACATTGAGAATCTACTATAAAAACTTTTAAACTTATAAAAATACTTAAATACTCGCTATAAACAAAAATAAACAAATCGATAAGACGTAAGTACAAAAATGGCAGCATCACAGGTTGATAAGATTTATACAAAAATGAAAGATATCTCTTTGAGAGTTATAAGCAGCAATAGAGCCAGTCGTACCTTCACTGTGGCAGCAATTGAAGATAACCAAATCGTGCTCTACATAGTTTGTCAAGAGAATGAAAACAACATGAAATCGTTTGACATGTATGGAGAAGAAAGCTTTAGTGCAAACTCGCTGAAACGTATCGAACCGACGACGACCATCTTTTATAATAATGATGAAATTGGAAAAATTTTAAATGTAGCCACTTCTGACGGAGTTGCTACTATAATACCGAACCGAGGAATAAACATGTGCATTATGGATCCTACATTGAGTTTAACGAGTAGAGGTGTCCGACAGTTCTACCATAACATCTACACCGCTGCCGGAGATCACCAAGTTGCAGACATCGTTTGTGAAGGGCTGGCATCAACTCTTAATGTTCACATAAGCCATGATGCATGCAGAGCCAATGACAAGAAAGCGATAATCGCCTTTGCTGTTCAACTTTTCTACACCGAATATCAAATACACAAGCTCCTTGCTCCTCAGGTGATTATCGCTGTACCCAAATCATCATGTACATCGCACCACCAAACAGAGCAACCTTCTTATTACGCGGTTCGTGATTCTTCAGATTTCGGAAGTTGCTTTCAGCTGAGAGTCGCTGGTGGGTCTAGTAAACCAAGCTCAACGGCTTCTAATACTAGTTTGTTCTCATTGGAAAGCACTATCAGTGACCTCTTCAGAGAACGTGAGTCTCTTACTTTAGAAGACCTTTATTACGATGCCGTTGATGTGTATTCCCAGCAAACATTGTTCACCGTTCAATGTCTGATGGATAGCGCAGCACAAAGACCTTGCAGTCACAGAGTTCTAGATAAAAATCTAAATTTGAAATATTTAGTGGAGTATTCACAAGATGATGCCAGATCATCACTGAGTGTTTTATCACCAGATAGAACTCTGCTTGGAAAATACAACAAAAAAGACAACAATTTTCTGGATACAAATGGAAACGTTCTCTACACAATTTACACAATGAATATTAAACCAACGTATCCAACTCGCTGGGGAGGCAATATCCACCATTATATCAAACCAGATATAGCCTTGGTTTGCAACTTTCACTGCGGAGTGGGAGTGGTTTTCCACAGCGAGGATGTATCAGAAAAGGCGAGAGCATTGGTCACTGCATTTGCCATTAATGCCAATTTCACTGACTATAATTTTCACATAACTCCGATTCCTGCTATTGAATATAAATCACAAGAGAGCGAAATTTGTCAAAACTGTAAGCTAAAATCCGATTGAGGTACAATTTTTCAATTTGGGTAAAATTTTATTAAATTAAGAGTATTAAAATTATTAAATTTAAAGTTAGATTTATTTAAAATTAAAAAATTTTTTTAATCAATTTTTAAAAATTTATAACCTTTAAACAAGATGATTAATAAAATCAAATATATACAACAAATTAAATCAACCAAAGTATTTATTGTAGACAGAAATGTTTATGTAGCGAGTTATGAATATTTAGCTGACTATCGCACAAGAGTTGGTAAAGATAAAGAAAATTAAATTACACTGTCTACCATAGTTTATATGCCTTAAAACAGGTCATGTATTAATAAACAAATCATGCTAGCACAAGTTAAGTTTATAAGGTTACTCCAAGTTTTACAACCAGGGTGGCACAAAATTTTAGAAGATTTTATTAGAAAGTATTAGTATTTTTCTATCACTTGCGATTGATTTTGATATTTGAGATGATCTGACTACCAGGATGTTCCAACATTGAAATCGATAAAACTTTATCGTGGTTAAAACGCTCGGATCAAGTGAAAGTGTGACTATGGTGTCTATAGTTAGTTGCAAAGAGACCAACAAAGTAGAGACGCGTAACGCTGCATCTTGAATGCAATAGCCGATATCAACTATAGTAATGATAGCAACTAGTAACATTATTTAGCATGTATTTTTTTTCTAAGCATCTTATCTAATCTTCTAATCAAGTTTTGCCTACTGTTAATCTTGAAACATCTTGGCAATCAGATCACCTCAAACATCAAACAACAGTCCCAAATGATAGAAAAATACTGACACTTTCTGATAAATCTACTAAAACATTGTGAAAGCTCATCTTTAATAGTCGTTTTTATCTATGAATATCACTTGATGAATAGTTTGATGTTAAATTAGTAGAGAGTAAACTTAAACCTATTTATGGTTTTCAATAGTTTATAGTAGTAAATATAACAGTAACAATAAGCTAGTAGCAATACTGTTGTTAGCTAATTGTTAGTAATTTTAATAGTAATAGTAACAGTAGTAGGCTTACTAATAATTGTAATAATATTTAACAGCCAGACAACTTTAAAACTGTACCTATTTATTCTCATTCATAAAATGAAGTGACACTCTGCCAACATGGCATCAGCTGTCTAAACTAAGGTCTGAAAATTTATGTATATTCTAACAAAGGTAAGTTTGCAAACCTATCCTTTGCCCCAATGGTTTCAGAGGTATATACTATATACTAATACTAGCTGTACTACCCGGCGTTGCCTGGGTAATAAAAAAGTCTTTCTACAGAAAATCAATTTTTATTTAACACACCATAGACAACATTTACCATTCTAATTTTTAAACTTCATATCATAAGAAAATAATTCTAAGCAGCTCAAATTAATTGAGAAGAAAAAGAAAACAACTGTAAAGGTTTTCAAGCTTTTTTAAACAGCTACAACTTTTAAATTTCATATCCTAAAAGAGGTATTTTGTTAAAATAAATTAGGAGGTAAAATAAGACTGTAAATGTGTTTTAATGTAAATGTGAAATCATTAGCAAGTAAAGGCTAAATATAATCTGTTTTGCTATGATTACAATGAAAAATTACTTTGTATACGATTATATGATTCCAGTTCATTTCAGTGTTGGCATCATAAAGTGAAACTATCATATAGAGGTGTAGTGGTATAAAAACCTGGCGATAATTAGTGGCGTAGAAACCCATAGCAATTATCTAATGCTATAGCTGCCTGTTAAAATCATCAAAATCATCATCATCAAAAAATAGTAACAAAACAATATGTTAACCTTAGTAGCTATAGTTACCTACAATAAATTTAGTGCACTTTGTGGGTATGATCTGCAAAAAATGTAACATTACAATGTTCTACTTGCAGAGTTCTTACCTTGAAGACAGACGTGTAACATACATGCTGAACCTAACTTATATGAATTTAGCTTATTGAAAACATACTTGAAAGAACTTTTCGTATGCATTTTAGTAAACTTTTAACTAAAATTCTATTACTGTTTATTATCTGTTTTCGAACTGTTCTTATTATAACGGATGACGACGAACTGAGATGAAATCGCCAAATTTCAAGAAAAATTATTGTCGATACCGTTATGCGGAAAGTAAATTAGCTCTGGTACGGCAAAGACGAAAAAAGCGTCATTTCGTAGAATTAATAGAATTCTTAGAGTTTTAATTAACAAGTCATTTAGCATGGAAATACCTATAAGCTAATGCGCTTTTATCAAAGTTAAGAAAACTTAGTGCGGCTGGGAAAAAGTCTTCGGAGCAGAGGAAATAAATTAAGAGAGCAAATAAATATAGATGTGAAATGTATACCGAGTATGTAAACTAGGAAATGTTAATGCAACGTATGTCTTTTGGTAACGTGTATAAACATTACAAAAATTGCCAAATTTTAAGTTTGAAATAAACTATTAGCTCTAACGAAAAAACACAAAGAAGCATCGTGTAGAATATACTTAGGTCCCAAAATATTCTGAACAGGGGCATTGTAACACCTAGACGCAATGCTAAAGTAATTAGAATGCGCATGGGATATGTGGTATGAGAAAATGTTTTCGATCAATATGCCATTGTAGCTCAGTGGTGGAGCGTTTTGATAAAGAGCTTGTTGGTGCCTTCATCGTAAGTTCAAATCCATCAGAGCAAAAGAATTTTAATATTAAGATTTTAATAACTATAGTCTAAATGACAACTAGTTCTACAGATGACATACTTTGAGGAATATATATATAGATTCTAATAATAATATTAACAATATTAAGCTTTGATTGTAACTAAGTGGACTCAAAGTTGCAGCAAAATATCCCGACTTTTTAAATTTGTTAACATTTCTTTTGTTTTCAAAAATTTCCAAATGAGTTGGGAACTTTTGTGTTTGAGGGACCCGTTGAATGTACTGGATAACTTGACGATGGAAGACCGTAGCCAAAGTTCTAAAGGGGGTGCCCAGAAAATGAGCATAAGGCAATATAGTAGCTGCACTTTGAGTTCACCTATTTCTGTACACAATACCTGTAATACATGAATGGAAGTTGATATGCTGATATTATATTTGCTAAAACAACAAACTTATATTATCAAACACCAGTTATTAATATTCTTTTTACTAGACCTCCCTAAGTTTATCTACAAACTCTGTCAAAGATATTTATCACACCAGCGGTAACGCAGTACTACGGTTGTAATATAACTGCAATTATGATATGAACTTGCAGCAGACAAATAAAATCTGAAAATTTAAACGAAATGGTTTTAATTTTTCTAATGCAAAACTGCTGCCCACAATCATTGAACACAATCTATTGCTTTATAAGCTATATCATAACATAGCTTAACATAAGCTACACAAATTTAGCACCCAGTAATATGGATATGTTACAATCAATGATATGTTACAATGTTAGTAATCAATGAATAAGAAAGAACAAAGGAACTCAACAGAGATTCAGCTTGGAGTACTTTCTAATCATAGACCTATTAACTAAACAGTACAGTATAGTTAATAGGTCTTTGTTTCTAATACTTGATTATTCCTGAGGTTTCAATGCAAGAGTCCAGGCCTTCAATAGACTGATTTTATGATGATGCTCTGCATGTGTCTTCCAGCATCCAGTTATTCCAGCATCCAGTGCGCTATTATACTGGCTGGTATGTTTTTTACTACCTAACACTCATATGAGTTTATAGCAAATCATATATGAGTTTACAACAAATAATATAGTAATTAATTACTTTCTGTATGATATGCAATAGTTGAATATAATAGGTATTGTCTTACACACAATGAGAATTGAAAAGACCTAATGATTGCTGGTGGTATATAAACTTAGGAATGTAGTTGAACACATAAAATACACTGAATTTGTACTAGAACAAATTAAAAGTGGTGTTAGTACAGTACAATGTACTAGACAAACAACTAAGCATGTATTTTAATGGTAAATTTGCTATATTTGGCTATATAGTTTTTTAACATGCTTTTATGAAACTAATGCTTTTTTGTTATTAAAGCCAAACTGATATCGAGCCTCTGATTATATAAGTGGGATATCTTTTTATTAATTTAATACATTTTCAATCATTTCAAATTTTAGCATTCTAATACATACAAGTATCTCAGAGAATACAACGTATAATTGGTGACAAGGATAAGATAACTGTGTTTAGATGTAACGCAATGAAGTTATGTAGAAATGTGCTGCTGGAATATCCTCACCACCAATAGTATTTTGTCATCCGGGCCAAAGGGTACGTGGATGAGTGCATCTGCATTTCCATGGTCAGAGATTTTTCTATATTCTATATTCTATGGTCTATAGTCTTACTGATTTAGAGTAAGTGCTCATCTTGCTTACCTATTTGCTGCTATAGCTGGTATTGCTTTGTTGGATTCGAATGGTGCTAGCGAAGGCTTGTGATCAGTCACCAAGACAAATAAACTTCATGGGAACAAACTGCTTGGTTTTAGTAGATACCTAAACTAAGTACCCATATATACATGCTACCACCTCGATATCAACATGTGGTCATGACCATATATGGTTACAACCATATATGGTCATGACCACATATGGTCAACCATATATGGTTGAGCGCATATATGGTCATGACCATCTATGGTCATAACATGTGATCTCCAACTAAGATCTAAAACTTGCTACATAAGTTCTAAACACTATCAATTAAAATTATGGAACTACTTGAAACTGTCATGTGGCGAAGTAATTAAACTTAGTTTGAGGGTTGCTTTTACTGAAACTAGTAGTCTGGCAGACAAATGTGCTGTGAGAGATTGTCAGATGTGCCAATAAAGTACAGCAAGTCACTACCTGTATCATTATTTCGTAATGGTAGTTGATTGGTGCAGGTGGGAGAATGTTAGTGTACTAAGCTGAAAGTTGTGAGTTCAAATCTCATATGAGGCAGTCTTTTTTCATACCTTCAATCGCGGTTTCGATTTCGACTTTGACTTTTTACAATAGTGAAGTTTGTTCTTACAATACAAACATACAAGACCTTGTGATGTGAGAAACAGCATCTGGTGATAGAGAGCTAAAATAGCTTTAATCTCACAGCCTGAAGATAAACAAATGTACTCCATTGTGACAGCAGTGGAAATTCTGAAAAAGTACTATACCACTTGAAACTTATAAGCCAAAGATGAAGGTTGAGGCAGCGCTGTTCTTTTGCTGTATAACATTCTGCTGCTGTCTCGCAGGATTGATTGGCTATGACAACCTTGAGCAAGAATTAAACCTATATCGTCAGCGAGTCATCATTCTCAACCGGTTGCTTCAGTCGGAATGCCCTGACATGATTGAGAAGCGAGAACTTGAACATATTCTCCCTACTCACCTTGAAATTGAAAAAAAGCTCTACGATCAACTAATCAACAGCCTTGTTAAGTGTCGTAATAGTCACTCCTCAGACGCGAACATCACAACAACAAGTAACAATACAAGATCATGGAAAGGTAAGATCCGTTTCCATTTAAAATCTTTTTTACTGAAGATAATAAAAAGTTTGTTTACTGTTCAGGTTTGTGTAGAGTCGGGCATGTAGACACCAAAAGACTAAATGTATGTGAAATCTCTGTTTTTTGTGTAAGAAAGAAATATTTCAAGTTTTTCAGAACATTGCTATTAAGGAGCAAAATTTCGCAAAAACGGGAAATACTCATGCTGCAGATGTTCAACTTTAATACAGCAGAACCTAGAGATACAGCATTAACACTTTCAAACCTAATATCATAAATGCAAGTAGGTTTCCTGATTCTAGACCATACTAACAACTTTCCATCAACTGTAAAAAGCACTTTGAATAGCAAAACTCTTTTTGAACTAAACATCATAGTGAAGCTCCAAGCTTGTAAAACTCAATGAAAAAAAAGTGAAATCAAATAGAGTAAATAGTTTTCTTTTCACACTCTTTTAAATAAGTGATGTTCTAGAGACAACTGAGAGAACATAATGACTGCAGTACACCAAGTCTGGTAGAGTGTGTATTTGTAATGAATAGAAAAATACAAAGCTTTAGTGAGAAACTTTTGTTGTTGAGGAAAAGCTTCCTAGCTTTGTCTATTTTTTTTAAACCTTCATTACCCGTAATCCATCATTACCAATATTTTTAATCAGCTTGTCATGAGACACTGAGATTCTGTTACCAACTATTTTTTACTTGGCAATCAGTTAGAAGGTACCCTCGATATTCTGGTAATATCTCATTCTTTTACGTCTGATCGACTTGAAACTTTCGAATTAGACAGGAAACATATTACGCATGAACCAACCAAATATCTTAACCATACCTAAACTGGAAGTGCGAAAAACAAATCTAAAGTACATAGCCAAGTTTACTCCGATGTAGGATCAAGTAGAAAAGCTATTCCTAGAATTATCTCAGACTCAGGCTTTAAGCTGTTGATTAGTTTCTGGGGTTGGGATTGAAAAGTGAAATTGCCATATGGCAGGGTCTCTTAGCATCTCAGCTTTTCAACATTTCTCTTTTTGAGAAAGCCCCATGCAAAGAAACCTGTTTAAAGGCTACTGCTCAAAACATTCATGAAATAACTCGCGCACCTGTCACTAAAACTGTCTGTGAAATGACTTATGAATTGAACAAATTTTAGGGGTTTTTAAGCAATAAGTCAAGGAAGGCTTTCAAACCAACCGATAGTCTTTTTTATTTCTGCAGATGACGCTTGTTCTGTCTCTCCCTGTTTGAATTTCTTGATTATTTTTAACTCTGTTTTTATAGCAAACATAATTTTGCTTCCCCATTTGTCATCACTAGCAACATTGAAACTAATAGCTAGAGAATTAAAGTTTGATATATGCACTAAAAATCACAATATAAATACAATTTCGTAAACACTCTAACAAGATAAAGACAATGCAACCTTCGCATAACAATCCTTCTTAGGGATTGTGGTAGGATTTTTTGGCCGTACGGTGAGGCAAGGAAATACCATAAACAAGTTCCAGAAAGTCATTGAGTTTCATTTTTTAACCTAAAAAAACCTATATCAGGCCATTGATTTCGGCATTTTACAGTACTGTAAAATTTACATACTGATGTAAATTATATGTAAGCTTACTTTATATGCTATATAACTTTTGTCTGCAACCCAAATGGGAGTTGTCTATTTGTTGCAAAACTTATAACTTATATATATTCCAACATATTACAATCAAATGTTCTGAATTCTTGTACATGTTGTACCAGTGTACTATCACTGTCATCTGACTTAGTTGTCATCAATTCGTTCTTTTTTGTTCGAGTTTTTTGGATAAACAAAACATAGCATTAAACTTCACCTTTTGGCATCTGTGATCTTCGGATAAGTATTGTAGAGGACGAGGAATTAATTGTACATATCGATTGTTTATTATACTTATTATATTCATATTAGTGGTAGAACTTGCCGACCGTATAGACCTACCCGAATTTCCCTTGTATTATGTAATCTCATTTATCATACTCTTATATAACCTGATGCAATTCTTTTGTGACATAAGTAGGATAGTGGGCGGAGCTACCCCACTCTATAAACGAGTGCACGAGTTGCACTGGTTTGCTTGATATCACTCGATCTTGTGTATGCATGTTTCTAAGCTATCATAAATAAAACTACTATACTCGCAGAACTGATTATATTGACGCTTGTCTGGTTGGCTCAACAGTTGCAGAAGCAGGCTCATTCTAAACGTCAGACGGAACTGCCAGGGTGGCTCTATAGGGCTAGGGATTGATCCACGGCTTTGTCTAAACTTGATTGGGTATGCCATGGCATAAGAAATCAAGTCCTAGAGCAAGCTGCTTGTGGACCTAGACTAGCCTGATATAGGGACCTAGAGGGCAGGCCAGAATTGGTTTCGGAGTAAGCCTGATTATCAGGTACTCATCGTGGACTGACTTGACCACCCTTGGTGTCAAGCAGGCCTCGGATAAGGCAGACCAGTAGCTCAGGTTACGTCTCCCTTGTTAGTGAAGTAAAGCTGACTCAGATACCGGAGTCAGTCCTTTACAGTATTTTGGACTGATCCTGTACATTCATTAGGATTAATAATACAAAGATTTGTAGATAAAACTTACCTTTTAATGTGGTAAAACATAATCTAATAACAATGATACAACATAAAAGATAATTGACATCACCAATCATAAAAAGAAATAACACTGCTCTATTTGAATGATGCATTTGTACATTTCAGCCGATCTAGAGAAAGGCAAATGATAGCAAATGTATTTGATTACAGTAATTTTAAACAAGCAAAAAGATAACTGATTTATCCTATGCACAGTTTTTCTATAAAAATTTAGTAACAAACTAAATGATTGCAGAAGATTGTGTTTACTTTACCAATCATAACAAAATATTTATAAAATTTTTAAAACATTATTAGTTGGTTGAGTGTACAAAAACAAGCATCAGCTTTTCAATAGTTTGAATTTTTTTTGCATTGCTCAAACTTACTCTCTTAACTTACTTAAAAACTTACTTTTAACTTACTGTACGTCAAACTTACTTACAAACTTGCTCTTAATTAAATGTTATCCACTGCTTTAATATTGAAATAGGGTGAGCTTGCATAAAATTTTAGTAGATTTTATCAGAAATATCGATATTTTTCTATTATTGGTAATTGTTTTTGATGTTTGATGTGATCTGATTACTAGGATGTTTAAAGATAAAAAAACCACAAAACTTGATTATAGGTAAAACACTCAGATAAAGCAAAAGTACGTTTATGACGTCTATAGTTGCAAAGAGACCAACAGAATAGAGATGCGCAATGCTATAACTTGAACACAATAGCTGATATCAACTATAGCAACGATAGCAACTAGTGAAATCATTTAGCATATCTTTTTCTTCTGAGCGTTTTAACCATGATCAAGTTTTATCGAGTTTAACTTTGAAACATCAAAAACAGTCAGATCACCTCAAACATCAAAAACAATCACAATTTATAGAAAAATATTAAAGCTTTCTGATAAAATCTGATAACTTTTTGTGTAAGTCCATTGTTAAGACTTAATAAGATAATGAAAAATATTCAATACTTGAAATAATATAATATTCAATACTTAAAATGATACAATATTCGATATCAAAATGATTCAATATTGAATCAATTTACATTTCGATGCAGACACCTGATCGGCTTGATATCTCCCATCTTACCATACTGACAGCAGAAAAAGATATTCCTCTTTTAGAAATCTAAACTAAAACTCGTGTACTACCGATCACGTATTTCAGGTCACCAAACTTCCACCAATCATATCACAGGATATTTGAACATATTGCCTTATCCCAAACTTGCTCGTTTCTGCATTTGTGTTACAAGTTTTGAAAATAAAAAGGGCATAAAAGTTTTATGCCCTCAATAATAGTATTTACCATTCCAAGTATAAGACAAACATTGTTTTCTATTTTGTGACACCAACATACTAAATACACCATCATATGTTTTAGTTTATGAACTTTCTGTTACTACAACCTTCAATTCACTATCTCGACTCTTCCATAATACTATTAAATTACCAACTTGCAAGACACATCTGTTCAACTCGCTCAATAATTCCTGATTTCTACCTTTTTAGTTTTCTTCTTTTTTGGCATTTAATAACAAACATCATTTTGTTGGTGGTTATTAATGCAAACAAAAGTTATACTTACATACACGGGTCAAAAGTTAGTCTGATCAGTTCTACTGTCTTACATCAAATCTGGTGAAAATTTCATACATTATGAAATTAAATTTGCGCAACCAATGGATACATTATGCTATGGTGTAACCTGCTCTCAGTTTTTGTGGTTGTTTGTAAAAAAACACTTGGATATTTTTTGTATGCAAACTAAAATGAGTCTCCAAAGAGTGTACATATAAATTTAGTTAAACATTGCAAACAGGAAATATCACAAAAATTTATACATACCAACCTTTTTGCTACCCCCTGAAAAAAATTAAAGTTGTAAAAATTGCAGGCTCTCTGACTGGATTCACCGTATAGTTACCTAGTTCCATACTTGGAAGTGCCCTAGCAGTCTCATGTCCTGTGAGAAATCATCAGGTTTACAGGTTACAATAATTTTGTAATAGCAGTAGGGAGTAGTTGGTACAATTGTTAGTGTTGGGCTATCATGCTGCATGTTGCAAGTTCAATCCCTGAATGATGCAATAATTTTTTGTAACCTCCAAGAGTGGCTTTGAACAAACAGACAGACAGACACTGCTCTCATTACAGTAAAGATTGATAAATTGATTACGCTTTAAATACTAGAGAATAAATAAAACGCCGTTAGATTGGTTCAGGAAGGAAAAGCTGGGGAGACAACTCTGTTGAACTATAACTGCTAACACTAGGCTTCATCTCGTTTGTGAGTTTTTAAATACATTTAATACACGGCATCATTAAGCGTTCTGTTATAGCAGCTACGATGCTTTAATTAATAGTTTGCTATAGGTGTGATCAATTTTTTTTTTAAATAGTAAAAATGCATCAGAAAAAATATACATGTAGTAGAATCATTTTTGGTTCTCCTCAAAACCAAAGAACCACTTCCCTGAAATAAACAGTTGACTTGATACTCTGCTACACTCCTCAACAAAATTATACACTGCTCAATTTTGCTGAGTTTTGACTTTGACAAGGGAGCTTTTACTGACCTTTTATAATTATCTTTATATACAGACTGTCAAGATCTGTATGAAAAGGGCTACAGAGAGACAGGAATATATGAAGTTAACCCTCCGAACAATACCCTAGCACCATTTCAAGTATGGTGTGACTTTATCGACCAGACCGGTTGGACAGTCATACAAAGGAGAGGAAATCAGACCGTGAACTTTAACCTTCATTGGGATTCTTATAAGAAGGGCTTTGGTGACATCACTGGAGAATTTTGGTTAGGTAAAGACCTTGATATTCTTTTGCTACAAATTTACTTTTTACTGAATAGTGATAATCAATCTATGTATGTTTCAGAGGTTCATTAGTGTGTGCGTGCGTGTCTGTGTGTGTGCGTGTGTGTGTGCGTGTGTGCGTGCGTGTGATTTATTTCATCAAATATATAGTACATACAATTGCATACATACGAAAAAGAAAACAAAGAAAAGTTTCAAACAATTGTATATCAAGAATCAAACAAAAGCAAAGATGATGGGTCTAGTGCAAAATAGCAGAGCTAAACCGGCCGCAGGCCTAAGTCAACAGCATAAGGCGTAGACACTAATGCTCACCAAGCAGGGATAAGGTGGAGACTTACCTCCGTCTTAAACTCACCAATAGGTTTTATTAATTTCAACGACGTTGGCAATTTATTCCACAGTGCAGACCTCACAAAGTTCGATGTTCGTTGACCAGCAGATGAAGAATAAAAAGGAGTAGGAAGTGAGGATGATTGAAATCGGGTGTTATAATGTGAAGGTTTTTGAAATGTTTGTGAATGATACAGTTTGTGTGCTCTAATAAGTGATTTGTAATGATACATTCTATCATCAGTCAAAATCTTAGAGTCGTGAAATAAACTAAAAGTTGGGTAACCAAAAGGCTTTTTATATATAATACACAATATTTTTTTTGAAACTTAATTAATTGGTCAAGGTGAATTCAAGAAGCATTTTCCCACGATTCTATAGAGTAGCATAATTTAGAGTGAATAAAAGAGTAGTAAAGCATTATCAGGATCTTTCTTGGAACAGTAGTGCTTAATCGAAAAAGCCGTCCTGAAATAGGTTTTAAGTCAATCAGTAAATTGTGTGTGTGTGAGGACCAACTCAAATTCTTATCAATTGTAATGCCTAAAAACTTAATTTCATCAACTTCAACAATATTTTTATCATTTAAAGTTAGTAAGCGTTCAAATTTAAATCTGTTTTGCTGGTTTTTGAAAACAATGTAAGCTGTTTTTTCACAATTAATTGTTAGTTTCTTTACTTGACACCAGTGGCTCAGTCTTTGAAGATCAGAATTAATTTTTGTGTAAGACTCATTTAGTTCAGAAGAAGTTAGTGTTAGGGTGCTGGTGTACAATCAGTAGGTCAGTGGTTCTAACCCCAGGAGGATCATCGGTGGTCCTTCTGTGGACCATTGGCGGTGTGTAAGGGTTTTCAGCCACAATTGTTACTGTGGTAAAATTTTATGAGCAGATAGTCGCAATATATTCTGTATCAGGATATACCATTTGCGGTGGTGACACCTTAATGAAAAAAGACCCAAAGAAACTGTTGCACTTATGAGATTATTTCAAACAAACAACCATCTTTCAGTGCACATTTATGTTTAAAGTTTTATTTAGTCTATAGCTATTAAAACCTACTATCTATTTACTAATCTTTTACAAATTATATTGCCGCTCAAATAACCTACAGATGCTTTCATAGCCTTAAGGTATATCGATTTTCTGGTCATGGTAGTCTAAGTTCTGAGGTCAAAGTAAAGTTTGTAATCTAAATATATTTAGCTCAAACTGTTAGTATGATGTCAATAAAACCAGACATTAAAACAGCATACGGTTTAATATAGTGTGGTTAAAATAGTTTAATATAATATGTTTAAATGCCTTTGAATTAGAATAGCACATTTGTTTACAGACAAACCTTTGCTCATCTACATGTTTCAGGAACAATTTATTTATTCAATTTATTAACGGGTCACTCACTTCAAACTTTAAAAGGCTTTATCAAAAAGTATAGATATTTTTCTCTCATGTTAGATTTTGTATGTTTAAAATGGTGATCTGACTGTCAGGATGTTTTAAGTTTAAATCCCCAAAACTTGATTGTGATTAAAACACTCAGAAGAGAAAAACATTCTCAGATTTTTTTCCATAAATGATGTCAATAGTTGTGCATATCTATATATATAATTGTAAGTGTATATAATCTGTTACTTGTATGACCAGTAATAGCGATAAAATCTAGGAACAACAACCTCTTTGCACTGTGATTGAACTCTGAATCTCCAAATTCGCAGACAGGCGAGCTAACTATTACACTACAATGTTACAATGTTATGACGGCGCAATTGTGCGCATACTTATTCCCCCTGCCAATCTTTAATATATACCGCTTGGTTAAAATAGCATGCTTCACGCTTCAGCTAGCACGCTTGAAGATCATGATTACGTGCGAGATCAAAACACAATCTTTTTTCTAACGCTAGCTTCAGAAGAACGGATACTAATTTCATCATAGTAAAAATTTAGACTTGCTTAAGTTGCTGAAATTCATTGGGGAAAGAAACTTAGCCAATTAAAAATAAGTTTTTATATAAAAATCTTTTTATCACGCGTACAAGGCTGGGCATTCATCTAGTTGTTTATAAGTGATGTACATTGTACATTGTATATACATGTACAAGTACATGTATATGTACTTGTACATATACATGTATATACATGTATATACATGTGTATATACATGTACAAGTACATGTATATACAATCTCTTCAGCATCTGGTACTCGTGTGTTTATTCATCGTTTAGCGGAAAACAACGGAACAAATTTTAACCAACCTATCTTTAACTCATTCAAAACAACTATAGCAATGTATCTGAGGCTACATTTAAAATTTTATTCTAGAAATCATGAACAAAAACAAAATAAAGTAGATATTAATAGAGGCGTATATCAATTAGAGGCCCGTAACCTGAATGCAATAATCAATGCCATAACAAGAAGGACAAACAGGAAATGCAACTATTGACATGATTCTTGAAAGTTTTGTATTTCGAAGCATTTCAACAGCAATCAAGTTTCAACAGGTTAATCAACAGTTTCAATCAAGTTTTTTTGATTTTAACCTTAAAACAGTCTGACAGTCAGATCACCTCCAGCAGCAAACAAAGTCTCAAAGATTAAAAAACATGTATGTTTTTTGATGAGATTTTTAAAGGTTTGATGTGAGTGACATTTTGAGATGGTATGATCTATACTTTTCTATCTTTGCTGCCAACAGTTCGCGACTTTTTGCAAAAGTTCATTGGCAATGAACTCTTAGGCAGCGCTCGGTGTGTAGGTTCTCAATTCATTTCAATAATCCTGCAATCCTGTCCGCCTACATAAATGTCTAGATTTATATACATCAAATTTATGCATATCAAAGTAGTTAATGATGATAATAATATTGCAAGAATATTTCTTTAGGAGAAGCATCAAAAGGCCTAAACCATATATAGCTATATTTGGAATTGGTCTGGTAAAAGGCCTTCTCTCATGGCAGCAAAGGAAGAAGCAAAAGTAAGAAAAGCAGCAGAATGCTCAGGGGAGAAATAGAAGTTTATTTATCGAATATAGTTTTTATTCTTTCCAAACTTTATTGTCATAATTGGAAAAATGCAATTAAATACGTACATGTATACTTGCATCAGGATGCAAATGTCGGTGTGCAGCAGAACTATAACAAGGTATTTTTAATAGCTCGAAGGATAATGTAAAAAGGATAATTTTAAAACCACCACTATACATATACTCTGGCTTTCTGTTCTATTAATTTGTATTTCCATATTATTTTTTATTTTATTAAAGGAAATGACAAAATTCATCTTCTCACCCAGACTAATCAGCGTTTGAATATTTACATTAAGTTTGATGATGGCCTTGAGCTTGACATGACTTGGGAGGTATTCTATATTGAGGATGAATCCAATGGTTACACAATCAATGTAAGTGCCATCTGATAGACAAGGCTGAAGCTTTTTTCACTAATGGTTGCGACTGTCTATTACTGGCATGCACATATCTTGCTAACAAGTGCCAACCAATCACATCATATATTCCTGACTAACTTTGTTAATATGTTCTAACCAATCACATTACATATTACTGACCTACTTTGATAATATGTGCAAAAAAGGCAGATTACCTATTACTGACCTACTTTGTAAGTGTCAACCAATCAAATTACGCATTACTGACCTACTGTACTTTGCTAAAAAATATCAACCAATCACATGACATATTACTGACCTATTTTATTAATAAATAATTAAATACCATAAAATTGCTTTACACATTTTTTTAGACTTTCCCTACATGTTAATTTTTTGCTTAATTTGCACTGAGCTGCTTGAAGTAATTCTGGTCTCAAATTTCAGATGATACTCTTGAGGTATCCAAGTTTATTGCTACATCAGAACATGCTTTAGATTCTAAACATGCAACAATGTATATGGCAATTCATTTTTAGTATCTTTATTTACCAGCTGCGTTCAAGTGGTCACCCTAAAGATGAAAGACGTGCCTTCACACTCTACCATGATGGAATGATGTTCTCTACATCAGACAGGGATAATGATAAGAGTGCCAAGTCCTGCGCTATCACTTATTCAGGTTTGTAGGACAAGATAAAAACAAGTCATGAGTGATTGAGTTTTAGGTTTTTTGGAACCGACAGTCTGCTACTTACATGCATGTGAAAAAAAAATGCCATACTACATTGCATCTCCTCTTTTGCTGAGTAAACATGTAGCAAATTGTTCGATTCTAGTTACTGACTATTTTTGTATAAAATTACAAAATTTATCTTTTAAATTTCAACTACTGCCGTCTTGAAGCCTGTTCATTTTACGTTGTAAGTTAACCAAGTGTTCTTTCTTCATACAAACTGCTTACACAATCTTGCATCATCAGTTTGCTTGCTAAACAGAAGTTGTGTGCTGATATCAGCAGACGTTGATATGTGCTTGAAATCAAAATTTTTGGGTACACCATACGATAAACTGACACTTTTTCGATAGCTTAAATATACTGAATTTGGAATGTTTAAATTTTGAAGCTAAGAAAACTGTGAAATCGTTAAACACTAAATTTTTTACTTGCTGAAATAGTAGCGCATACCAAAATACCATTAAATCAGAAAGCCCCCATAATTAAAAAAACTTGTATCATGATAGTTTTATATAACTAATAAAACAAAGATGATGATATTGCTAAACTGGTTTGGTGTCTTTAGATCTAACCAATTGTCACAAAATAAGGAGTTATTTTAAAATTCAGTCTATTTTATAAGAGTAGTAGCTGTGCTATCCGGCGTTGTCGGGTATGCAAAATCAGCCTATAAACAATGAGAAGTAATGAGAGTTGCCTCCCACATGCTATTAGCCTGGCACATTGCCAGTGTATAATTTGAATAAGCTTACTAATGAGAGCTGTTCGTCTCACGTTATGCAATCACTCTGCCTAGTACATAAAGCCATTGGGTACTTGCTTCCACATACTGACATATATCAGCTAGCTAACAAATCAATATCTGTGACCTAATTGGTACGGTATCGGACTGGTGAATAGGAGGGTCCGAGATCAAATCTTCATCGGTATGGATTTTTTATTCCAAGAATTTAATAGCTATAGTTGGAATGACAGATCCACAGATGACATACTTTGAGAAATATATATATAGATTGCACCTCTTCTCTTTTCTCCCCCTTTTCCCTTTTCTCTCTTTTTTTCTTCTCTCCCTTATTTTTCTTCTCTTTTGTGCCCTCTTTTATCTCTACCACTCTTTCCTGTCTCTTCCTTCTCCCTCACCTTTTGTCTAGCTTTTTCTTCTCTTTTTCCCTGGCTCTTTCTTTTTTCTCTCTTTTCTCATTTCTATAAAACCGACATGTGTAAAGTCTGGTCAGAATCATACTCAAATTCTCATAGTCAAATTCTTAAATTCTCAATTCATACTCAAATTCTCATATGACTCATAGTCAAATTTCTTCTGACCTGCAGCCTCTGCCATAAATCAATAACTTCTGTCTCCCATGTAAAATTATTATGTTGGACAGCAGTAAGGTTACCTGCCATTAAATGTCTACATATAAAAATTATTATTGCAGTTCTGTGTGTTTGCTATGTTGTTCATGCTATAGTGTTATAGAAATACTGCAGTAGTTGTAGTAACAACTGTCTCCTTTTTAGGTGGCTGGTGGTATAACCGTTGTTCAGGTGTCAACCTTAATGGTGGTCCAAGAGGAATGTACTGGAGTTCTTACACCCAAACTATATCATTAGCAGTTATGAGAGTTTCTAGATAATAGATAAGACATGAACCGCTAAACTGAGTTTTGTGTCATAACGTTTACATATTCAGGATAAGACAACTTGGTTCCAATTTATGATATTTTAAAAATCGAAAGGCTTTAAAAACTGATAGAATGTTTATAATTTATAAATTACTTTTTACATTGACTTTAAAAAGGTAGAGCATATATAAAATGACTACAATGACAATCTGCATTCAACTGGATAATACATATGTCAATATCTATAATACTAGTTGAATGCCGGTGTTGCATGGGTAATAAAATAATTACCCAATGAATTTAAGTAAATTAAGCTAGTCTAAATCTTTACTATAATAAGAACAGTGTCCGTCTGTCTGAAGCTAGCTTGCGCTTATAATCGTTACGTTACATGTCATGATCTCTCACTCAATCATGATCTTCAAGCATCCTAGCAGTAACCAATAATTTTTTTGCAAGCACTGCATAAGCATGCACACAATTGTTGCATAGTATAACAAAAACAGTGTAGCATAGTGGGTAACTCACTTGTCTGCAGAATTAGTGGTTTTGACACCAATTCCTATGTACAGCTGATTTTTCGTTCTTAGTTTTTGGGGCCTATAACTGAACACATAAATGACGGATGACAAGCAGACACTTGGATTTATACATATAAATTTATGTGTACATCAGTCAACCTTCTGGCAGCGGGCGGCAAATAAATTCCCTAAAGACTGGTTTACCAGTGCATGCTCCGGTGTGTTTTATGCACACTACCAATGGTAACAAGGTTAATGGTTGTTACAGCCTTTTTGTTTTACTCAAAAGTTTTTTAATACTTCTGTTAGCTACCAATGTTAATAAAAATTTCAGCGTTTTGAAAAGTTAATGAAAATACTAAGTTTACTATTATAATAAATTCTTTGCATTTAAAACAAATAGAAAAATATTGAAAATGCTTTTGATGTGGAGTATTATTGAGCAATGAATACATAAATAAAAACGATATTAATAATAAGTGGTAAGTTCTAATAGGTAACATGGTAATGAGAAAATTTATCATTCAGTTTAACTTGAACTAGCTTTGTTAATTCTATAAAAATAATATGGTACCTGTCTGTGTAAACAAAGCTTTGTGAAAGGCTATAGATCAATCAAATTCCTAACCATGTTAAACTGGCTGTTTTAATCCTTACCAATTAGACTAACGGATTTCTTGAAACTGTTTCATTCAAAAATTAAAAATAAATTTAGTTATATAATGGAAGCTATATTAGCAGGCATGCTTGCCTGCTACATACAGATGCTGTATGCTAGATGAAATGAATTTTTCTAACATAACACTATTGCACTCTATCACTGAACATAAGCTATAAAAAGATGAAACATTCAAATGCTTGAGACATTATCAGGTGAGAAATTACTTGTACTGATATATTACTGCTATATAATTTTGCAATGCAATTCCTAAGCATTTCAAAATGGCTATGTTAAGGCTTACCATTTAACTAGCAAAATTCTTGAAATTTTTTGATTCAAAAACTAAGAAACATACATGTACATATTTACATATCAGAAGGTATATCTGTACGCAAGCCGGTTTTGTTCTACTTCCAAAGCAATACAAACTAGTTTGGATATCTTGATAATGATTTACATTGCAAAAGTCTAATGTGATTGTTTGTTCTTATCACAAAAATTGAAATTCAAATCTCTTTATAAGCCAAGACTTAAAAATTTAACATGGTTGCTGGTTCCCTTATAAAAGTAAAAAACTTAATCAATTTTTAAACCAAACCTGTGTACTACCCCAAGTATTGTAGCTGTACTATCTGAAAGCAATGGTTGAGGGTGATGATAAAAAGCATCTATTATCAGCCTCACGTACAGAGAAAAAGTTTCTTTGAACAGATTAAAAGAAAAACAATGCTAACTGTGGTTTATTAGAGCAATCACAAAATTACACCCTGACTCTATGCATGTATTTTCACTAATGCTGGCTTGAAGGATTAGTTCTAGCTACATGACAAAGGGGGTGTTACATAATACATTACATAATACGATGCAAACTACATCACCCCTTGATTCATAAATCACAACCAGCGTAATCAGAAAATATTAATAGATTAC
This sequence comes from Watersipora subatra, assembly GCF_963576615.1. Lineage (NCBI taxonomy): Eukaryota > Metazoa > Bryozoa > Gymnolaemata > Cheilostomatida > Watersiporidae > Watersipora > Watersipora subatra. Next base: position 27,211,768 of record NC_088714.1, read on the forward strand.
ATACTAGCATAACATACATGTATATCTAAAATGAAAATATAGACCGTCACAACACAAACCCAGCTCTAGTGTTCATAAAATTCTCCATATCTTTCTGGAGGTTGCCTGTCTCTAATTGATCTGGTATTGCCCACTGCAGTAGTTTCATTGTCATGATCAGTGTCACTTTCAGTGTCTGAGTCTGCAGAACTATTGTCATTTTTACAGATGTTGAGATTATCAAAATCAAATTCAACTTCCACAGCATTGTCACTTGACACCCTTTCACTGCCAGTATTCTCCCCATTACAATCAGCTTACCGTATTTCTGAAACGTGCCTGTTTGTGCCATCAACCTCTAACACTACATCAGATACCAACGCATTTACTGTTCCTTTTGCCCATACAGTAGTACATTTAGCATGCGCTGGTTTAACATATACTGTGTCACCAACTTTGTACGGGTTTCTTAGCACTCCACGTGAAAATTTTTGTGGCTCTGCAACAACGTCAGGATTTCTTACTGCGTAGGAGTGTAGCATTTGCGAAGGTACAATACCTTGCCTGTTTGGGGTATTGTTGTACCAAAATACCATTCTGTTAACATCGTTGCCTGAACGCGCAGCCATTCTTTTAATTGTCCTATGGTTACGTTCGACAATGCCATTACCAGATGGCCTGTAAGGGCAACTTAGCAAATGATTTACGTTCCATGTCTTTAGGATGCTAGACAACTGAGCGCTTTTGAAGCATGATTGTTGTCAGAAAGCAATTCTTGTGGAAGACCCTGCTCCTCAAATATGCGTACCAAATAGGCAATTACAGATTTGGCTGTCTCATCTCTCAGCTTTAACCATATTGCAAATCTGCTAGGGCCGCAATCCAAGATGGTCAAATAAGGTATTCGGCCCACATGTCTGATGTACACAGCAAGTCTATGCCACACCTTTTTGACTTCCAAATTTCCTTTCTCCCATCTTACAGATGAAGGATCAATTTGTTTGCAGATTTGACACTCTTTCACAGCCCTCTCAATCATACCTTTTGAGGCTCTGTCACCAAACCTTTGATTAACTAAGTAACTCATCTTGTCACCTCCTAAATGGTGAACTTGATGCATGTTATATATTTCTTCATTATTACTTGAAACTTCCTCCGCTGCTACACCCACATATGATATTAGTGGTTTCAGCCATCTTTGGTTCACCCTCGTTAAAACACCAGCACGATTGTCCGCTGACTTGACCAAGGACATTTGTAGAGTGATGCCATATTCTTCTACTAATTGCGCAATAACCAAGCCACCTTTTGACTATCATTTTTGAAAATCCACTGACTTTGGGGCGATGGCTTTTTGTGATAATGGAATTAATCCAGCTATAATTATACTGATAATGAGTCTGTGACAATTGTAGCTTGTTTTACTCCCCACTTTATTGCAAGATTTAATCCTTTAAGTACTGCTTCAAGTTCAGCTACATTTATATGCCTACTGTCATCAACTTTCCTTAGCCATGATGCATCTTCTACAATGCTACCTTCCCTTTCTATGCACACACCAATAGCTATAGAGCTCGAATCACACCAGACCTTGCACCACTCAACTCTACTCCCAGACCTTTTTCCCTGCACTGGGTCATGTCTCGTTACCCTATTTAGTGTTTCATCTATCATCTGCAGCACTTCTTTTGCTATTACATCATCCCACTTGCCATCAGAAGCACACCGCTTCATGTAGCTGCATGCAACTCGTAACCAGCCAGCTACTGGGTAGTGACCAATCAGTTTACCACACACAAAAAACAAATCTCTTTTTGTACGAATGCTTTCTAATGTTGGCACGGCTGAGTCGTGTGGCCATGTACATATTTCTTTTTTACTGATTGTCACGCAAAGCTCTAGAACACGCGCCTCACGTAAATCAACAGGCTCTTTTGTGACTAGATCAAACTTTAACAAATGACTGCACAGAACTTCGACTGGCACTACTGACTTATTTACCAAAATATCATCAATATAATGGTCAGTACCAGCAGCAACCGTAGGATCAAGTGACAACAATGTTGACAATATTTTTGACATAATCTTAGGTGCTGCATTGAGACCAAAACCTAGTCTAGTCATGACATACAGTGTCCCATTGAACATAACAGCTGGAAATCTTTGCAAACTAGTATCAACATGCAGTTGCAAATATTCTTTCTTTAAGTCTAACATGCAAGCATCACTGCCTAACTTGCGCCACTTGCGGAGTTTGTCTTGGCATACTGCGGTGTCCAAACCAGGATGACTGCTGACATACCCGTTTAGTTCTCTGCTATAATCCATTACAGGTCGAACCTTTGTCTCTTTGTTAGGTTGTGTAGCTGTCAACAATGGAATAATGCTAGTTACAGGTCCATGAAGCGCTTCTCGGTGTGGCTGCAGCCATCTATTGTCTATCCATTGCATAACCTGTTTTTCATACTCTTATCTGACGATATCATTTATAGCGTATTCTCCACATGTATTGGACAATGTAGGCTCGTTACTTAACTATTTCCAAGCAACTGTCCACTTGTGACCATCAAATTGTGCTTAAAAGTCTCTATCACCTATAACTATCGCGGCTGCTGATCATCATTATGACTGACAGGACTAGCTTTGTTATGTAGCATCACGCCAACTGTTCTTAACTGTCTTGGTCCAAAAAGTACACCTCTATTTTTATCTATAGATACCCCACCTAGCTTTGCAATGCCATCCATTCCTAGTATCATCTGGCAACCACTTCCTAGCTTCGGAGCAAACATACATTGAACCGTAATTTTACAAAGGTGATCCAGTTCTATGTCAAGAGTTGCCTCACCCTTGTAGGTAGTGATATGTCTATTTAACATCATTATTTGTCGGTGAGGACCTTTCGGCAGCAATCCTAACTGCTGTGCCCACCGTTGTTGTATAATTGATTACTCACATCCACTATCCACCAATGCTTTTATCTTTGTGCCTTTTACCCATACATAAACAAATGGTAGCCCCGAGTTTTTTACAATGGGGTCTTTTTACATCAGAAAAACAGCAACTATTACTCCCATGCTGTTAACACATGCTTTAATCATAAAGCAAAAATATGTGAAAAGTAACACATACTCAGAAGTAGACCCCACTAGATTATTGGACTAGTATATCAATAGGTTTGATACGTCTACTGATAATTTGTCTGCATAGTAAAATTAAACCTAATTTAAAAAAATTATCTGTCCATAACCATGTTTGAACAAGGAGTAGAGCAACCAAACCAGCTTCGTTTATTTGAAGTCATAAAATTAAAGTCCTGAAAAAGATGCTGGGCGAGTTTCCAAGTACGACTTGACTTTCGGATCGTTTTGGAAACTTTCTGTAAACTGTTTGACCCAAGGAGTGAGTTCCAGGGCAGAGGAACAGGCCTTGCTGCTAAACTGGAGAGTGTTGAACACCCAGACATCCGCCAGGGAGATCTGCAAAAGTTGTGTCGGGCTTCTATTACAAATGGTAGTACAATATGTCATCATCATAGCAGTCTGTATATGAGACAATAACCACTTTTATATGGGTTTATTCAGTATCCTCAGCTTGTCCTATCTCGTGTCAGTTGTTACAGCATATGTCAGCTTTTTCCATATTGCTCTTTAAATACTATGCACACAATCAAAAAAGTTTCATGGCATTGCAACATGGCCAGATATATTCTTTTGGAATTAGCTAAAAAAGATGACTTTAATTTAATAACTGCATACAAAAGACATCAAAATATGTCATTTTAAATTTGAAAAAAATTGACATGTCATTAGCAAACTTGTCATTTAATATGAAATTTTAGAAGTATAAAAGTATGTCATTAATAATCATTAAACTTGATATTTATAATTTTACCTCAAAGCAATGGATATGAAGGTTGCCAAAAAAAAACTGAAGTCTTCTGTTATTAACCAGTTATTTTACCTTAATGATGCACTCATGTCTACAAGTTCTAAACCAAGTCTAAAATAAACTTTTTACAGCCACAACATTTCTAGGCTAGTTCTATGGCAGAACAGCTTTCTAATTGTGATTGCATTGTTCACAGGCTGAATAAAACGATCCTGGAAAATTGGTTCGTATACACAATTGATCTAATTACCATTAAGGATACTTTCAGACAAAATGGAGTGTCCTGAGTGTGACACTGTGCTACCCAAAAGAGGAAAGGAGAAACATCCTGCAGATGGATGTCTGTTTACATTGAAGTACTAGTAGGCTCTGCAAGTGTTAAGATGTTTAAGCTACCATAAAATGTTGAAGAGCAGGTTGAATCTATTATCATAAAAGAGTGTAACACTAGGCTGAAAAAGTGAATGCGAAGGGAAAATTTTACCCTTTTTTAGCAAAAAAACATGATATTTCAGAATTTTTGCTAACATTAGCCCATAGTGTACAGTTTTGAGCTGGCAGTATAATCGTAGTGTTTATTACGCTAAAGTTTTATACCGTCTTTGTATTTTAGAACTTGATTTTTGCACAAAAATTACTTGAATTTCCATTTACTGCAATAAAATTTCCATTATTTTAACTTATAAGTAGTAAATAGAAGTCTCCGATTTAAGTTTTTGTATTTCTAACCATGTCTTTACATTAATTTTAGACTAACCGACATTAGACCAATTGGTATATTGGGAGAATTGATTTAGGTTAATTGTCTTTGGGCGAGTTGGTCTATCAGACCATTTGTATTTGGGCCAGTCGTCATTAGACCAACCATACAAAATCCTGCTAAAATTCTTCAACACTACAACTAATACCTTGGTTGAAAGGGTTAAACTGATAACCGAGAGTATTTACTAGAATGTACTAGTATGCTATGATAGGCAAGTAATACTGCGTGTTCATACACATAATAAGGAAATGGTAACTAGGAGGTAAAACAAAAAGATACCAATCAAGGAATGTCTACATCTATATATATATTTTTCAAAGTATGTCGTGTGTCATCATTCTGCATTCTGGCTGTAGTTATTAAAATCTTTATTTTGAAATTCTACATTCTGATGGATTTGAACTCATGACGAACTCAACAATATCACACCAACAAGTTTCTAATCCAGATGCTCTACCACTGAGCTAGAACCGCATAGAGATCAAATATGTTTTCATATAACTGATACACCATGCCCGTGCTAATTATCTTAGCCTTGCGTCCACGAGTTATGATGCTCCTGTTCAGAAATATTTTGGTACGTAAGCATATGCGACGCGACGCTTATTCATTTTTTTTTGTTAAGGCTAATTTATTCCACCTCACGATATCGACAATAATTTATCTCCAACTTAAAATTTGGCGACTTATGTACTGATTATATACCGTGGAACCTCGTTTCTCGAATGCTTCGGTTCTCGACCAACTCGGCTTTCAACCAAAGATTTTGAGATTGGTTCGTTTTGGATCTCGAACATAAATTCGGTTCTAGACCAAACTGAAGCATGCGCATTGGAATTGGAACAGCTCCGGAAACAGCATGGAAACATTTGTTAACAAAGGGAGAAGCACTTTACGCTTCATAAATTCTCTACAAAAAGGGAAGAACCATCTGGGACGACGCCTCCTCTACCGAAGAATTTTGCTAAGGATAAAACCTCTCCAGTCGAGTTACCCTAAATTGTTTTGGAAAAGGATTATCCTTCAAAGATGTGAAGTAAACGTGCTACTGCTGTTTATATGCTCCTTTTCCTGCGATTTTTGATCTAACTGATCTGTTGCATTTTTTTGCTGTTTCATTATAATTTCCTGCAATTTTTGTCATTGTATCTTAACCTTTAATGTTTTTGATGTTTTAAAAGCAAAACATACGGAATGTTTACGTTTGTTTTCTTTTTCCATCATCATAAATAGAAAACCTTTTATTAAAATGAAACATGATTTATATCTATACCCGTTTTTATTTATAGTATGCAATATACAGTACAGTTTATGGTGTGAAATGTTGAAAAAATACTTTACCAAAGTTGTTTTCTTGCCTTGGAATGGATTAAAATTCACATACGTTTATTCTAATGGGAAAAATTGTTTCGGATCTCGAACAACTCGGTTTTGAACAACCTTCCGGAAGAGATTATGATTGACAACTGAGGTTCCCCTGTACATTATTAAAATATATACATCGCTGAAAGTTGTGAAGTATTATATTTACAGTGGTTTGAAAACCTTTATAGCTGTTTTATTCATTTTTAATTTAGTTGTCCTGCAAAAACTTTCTTTTTCCTCATGATATAAAGTTTGAAAGTTACAGTTGTTTGAAAAAGTTTGAAAACCTTAACAGCTGTTTTTATTTTCTCTCTTAATTTATTTTAACCACACACAACACTTCTCTCATGATATATAGTTTGAAAGTTAGAATGGTAAATGGTGTTATATTTTCTGTCCAAAAAGTTTTTTATTACCCGAGCAACGCCAGATAGCACAACAGTCTACTATATATCTAATATTATATAATCTAACAATATCTATATCTAATATCTATTATAATCACCTGATCACCAAGGATAAAAGTCTTTCCTCTTTTTTCTGCAACTGACTGAACATAGTTCATCGCTTTCAATAACTTTTCTTTGAATGTTTCCAAAATCTTATCTGAATTCTCCGGCTCAGGAGTTCGTTTAAAAAGCAACCAAAAGTAAACGCTTTTTGCAAGGTCATTGGTACATTCTAAGCACGTCTCCATAACCATATCATTTAGAGCCTCTTCCCAAGCATTTCCTCCAAATAATCCTGCAGCATATAAAAAATTTATACGAAATATAAATTTGAATGCAAATTTTATAATTTAATTATGAAGCTAATAGGATCAAAGACTTGGGACTTCCTGAAAGGCGAGTGTATTTAGAAAAAAAGCTTCGAGCTAAAATACGATAGGAGTTTTACAATAATTATTAGAACACATGGCTATGTAGTGGAAGCCTAAAAATTATTGCATATGCCAGCATGTACTTATCACAAATTTTTACAATTTGCACTGTAATCTTTTTAGAAAACAAGAATTTTACCCAATTTCTTAGCAACGTATCTTGCTATAGAGTTGGACATGACTAGGTTCCCCTCTTCACACTCCAATACAGGTAACTGTCCCAGTGGCTGCACTAAAAAGTGATGAAAAAGATGATAATTTGTAACATTCTACATTACTACAAAGTAATACATATAATGGGAAGAGCAATATCTTAACTAAATAAAAATAATTAATTGCTCTCCGCAATTAATTATTCAACTAATTGCTTTCCTCTCCACTTGCTAAAAACAATTTTAACATCCAATAAATATGTGAATACAAGGTTTATAGTTCCACCCTGATACATGGTTTGCCTACATCTGGTTTATCTTTCACAAAACAAGACAGGTGTCTGTCTGAAGCTAGTGTTTGAGTTTAGGATAAAATATTGCACTGGAAAGACCTCAAACTTATAGGATCAAGATTCACTGTCCAACACTCTCATCCCTGTACCACTCAACCATCCTCTGAGAATAGCTGTGTAAACAGTTAATCTGTATGCTTCTACGACACACCTGGCAATCTCTCATGGCAAGCCGAACTGTCAGGGTCCTAACCTATCTATGTATATATTTCTCAAATTTGGTCGTCGGTCCTTTGGTATGACCAGCTATAGCGGTTAAAATCTTGGAACAAAGAATCCTTATCGCAGAACATCTGATATCGGACCCTCCGTATCCCCAGTCCAATGCCTTACCAGTTCAACCACACGAGCTTGACGGATTCATTAGGCGATATATGTCGCTATATGAGAGCAAATACTCTACCGCTCTCCGTCATGACGCAAAGTGATAGCGTAACATCATGAGAAGCGATAGCTCTTATTAGTAAGCTTACTCAAATTATCCATTGGCACTTATCCTTGCAAATAGCAGGCAACTCTCATTACCTCTCATTTTTTATAAACTGATTTTTAATAACCGAGCAACGCTGGGTAGCACAGCTAGTCCTATAATTAAAGCCATGTTGTCTGCCCGTCTGTCTGTAGTGACGCTGGCGAATTGTGAAAAAATTGCATCATACGAGATATGATCTCATATATATACATATGCATAATAATATGCATAATATACATACTGTAACTGTGCATTGTCACATGCTTGTGGTTTTACTAAAGTTAAGCTTAATGGGGCATGCAATAGTGGCTGTATTACATGCATAAAATGCATACAAATGTTTTGTTACGTGATCGTTCAACATTGTAATATTCTAGCTGACAGTAAATTGTCTTAAAAAATCTTACATACATTATGACAACCTTTCAGCATCAGCAAGATTTATTAGTTTGCTGACCTGAATGCTTTAGCAAAATCTTTATTTCCAAGTTCTCTCTCCACCACTCGACCTCTTTTTAAAGCTATTGCAGTTTTGAACCGTTGATCTCTTACAAGAAATGAATGCTGTTTTGATACTCTATAGAACCTTGTTTCAAGTAAAAAATCAGCCATTGTTTAGACACTTTAACAAAAAGAACCTGAAACAAGAGGTATCAGTTCTGATCCTTAAAATTCTTTTGGAACGTTTTGTTCTTTTAGAAATCAATGCATGTTGTCATTCGATGATTTCTTCACACAAATTAAGCTGTTGTTCTAGCAGAGAGTCATAAAACTCTCATCGTACCCTCGTTGTTTCTATACCTTTTCCGTGTTTTCAGAAGATAATATTGGACAAAAATAAAACAAACAAAAAACTATTGCAATACTGTGAGTATATCACTTTACAAATTTTAAAAGTAAACTGATTTATTATTTGCACTAGAATGAATCTAAAGATTCAGCCAATTAAACTTTTTTAAAAAGGTAGCAAATGTAAACTCCAACTATTTTCTAATGTTTTTGGACATATTCCTGTCTGAAAGTTTTAGACAAACGATTATTATGCATAAAAATAAGATTGAGACTCTACCACTCACCAAAAACAATAAACAAAATGGCAGTAGAGAAGAGAGTGAGAGAAAACAGAAAGGTGCCTGGTGTATGCATTCACATTAGTTTGAATGTTGATAGTTACCATGCAAATAATTGCACAAAACTGCATGTTGAATAGTAAACAGTAAAATGGATACATGTAATAATGGTATCTCAAGTCAACTGTTATTTGGTAAAATCTCTATTTGTGATGATATTTTGTAATCATATCTCATCACTTACTTGCTTTCACAGCTGGCCAATCATCAAATTGAACTCTCACATCTTCAAAAGGCACTCCGGCAATACTATACAACATTCTGATTGACTCAGCCCTTGCGTACACAGGGAAATAAGTTAGTTTGTCTTTGGCTGCCATCTACAGAGTAAATAAAATTTTCTGCACCATGAATGAAGAATCACCCACCACTGTTATCTAATACAATGAGCCTTGGTCTACGTGTTTTGTCTGCCTTTGGTCTGCATGTGATGACTCTTGGCCCTGCTGGAATAAAGAGCGTATAATCAGTGATCCAGGTTAGTAATATGAAATTTTGCTACCGCACGCACGTAATACTTTTAATAAAGTTGGTGTAACGAGCCGGTGGCAACTGGTACCTTATTACGCTAGTACCATAAATATATTACTACTCTAGTACTATCAATATATTATTACTCTATTACTAGCAATATGTTACTACTATATTACTAGTAATATGTTACTACTATATTACTAGTAATATGTTACTACTATATTACTAGCAATATGTTACTACTCTATTACTAGTAATATGTTACTACTATATTACTAGTAATATATTACTACTATATTACTAGTAATATGTTACTACTATATTACTAGTAATATGTTATTACTATATTACTAGTAATATGTTACTACTCTATTACTAGTAATATGCTACTACTCTATTACTAGTAACATGTTAGTACTATATTACTAGTAATATATTACTACTCTATAACTAGCAATATGTTACTACTATATTACTAGTAGCATGTTACTACTCTATTACTAGCAATATGTTACTACTATATTACTAGTAATATGTCACTACTCTATTACTAGTAACATGTTACTACTCTATTACTAGAAATATGTTACTACTATATTACTAGTAATATGTTACTACTAAATTACTAGTAATATGTTACTACTCTATTACTAGTAATATGTTACTACTATATTACTAGTTTTAAAAAACAACTTTTTGCTGTGATTTTGCTTTCGTGCAACCAGGATGGCACGACAGCAGTTTTGAGATTTTTTGTTATATTGTTAAAATATGCTGTGTTGCTTACTGGTAGACACTTGGTGTGTTTATTACAACACTCACACTCTTAGTATACAATTTTGTTTGCAAAGCACCTGCTTAAAGTTGTAAACAGTCCAACACCTTGTGCTAAGCTATTGAGTCTCCCTTCTAGTTATGTAACAGAGAAGTAAATCCCTCATTCACATATCTTCTTTTGACAAATGCTGATTAATTGCTGATTATATCTGGATATAAATAACCATTGCAGGTAAATGTGTTTCCAAGCTGTGCGCTATCAAGCATTTGTCCCAATTATTGTCCTGTTTTTCGCATTCTGTAGAGTATTGCATAAAACTGGCAGCTTGTTAAATATGAGGTGAATAGGGCAACAAATAGCTCTGTCTCTGTTCACCAAGCTGAGGGAATTTGGCCAAAATTGTTTCAATAATAAATATCATATGCTCATTATGTTCCAATCCTCCCAGATATTGTTTGTCACTCATCACTTCTTATTGTATGATTAAGTTTTTCATATTGCAAACTATTTATTATTGGTCATAATTTCAAATTAATCCACGGTTAAATCTTTATTTAAACGCCATGACACTCTATTTTTCAATCTATCACTTAGCGTGATGCTTTATTAGAAGTAACGTTCAAATGCAGTTGGCGTTCAAATACAAGTTTTACGGTAAGTTGATATGTGAAACCCTCAAGGAAAGCTTGTTGAAAGGTACCCTCAACTTACCATTTGAGTTTGAAAATATTATTGTAATCTCAAAATATATAGTAACAATATAATGATGTTTAGAGTACGCAATGGTAAGCATGACATTGCATCATCATGATGCAATGTAATTGATCGGGATTAAATTAAGAGATTTCAAAACTCCACAACCAATTTTAATGAGCTCGATCTGTGACATCAAAACTAATTCAAGCATAGTCCGTAAACAGCTTACCCTCGGAAAGACATCTATAATTCTACATTCTTACAAGTAGCTACATAGCTACATTCTTGACAGAGATTTAATAATTCATTCCCCATACTTTCAGGAAAACTGGTTTAGATAACTTTAAAGAAGTTGAATATGTCTCGATCTAAAAATTGCTTTAGCTTTCATATGTTTACTGTATAGTCTTACTGTTTTGGCATGCTGACACATGCTGACGCATGCATCAGCATGCTCAAGCATTCTGATGCATGCTGACACATGCTAACATTTCAATCTTGAAACATCCTGGAAATCAGATTACCTCAAACATCAAAATCAAACGCAAATGATAAAAACATATCAATACTTTCTGATAAAATTTTGTGCAATTTTGCTCATCTTCAAGATTAACTGAGTTCTGTTATTTTCCAAAATGCATCTCACTGTTACACTCGAGTATTACTCACTGTTACACTCGAGTATTACTCACTGTTACACTCGAGTATTACTCACTGTTACACTCGAGTATTACTCACTGCTGGCACATAATATTACTAACCACTGTGAGTACTATAGGGTACTAAGTAATGTTAGTACTGAAATACTACACAATAAAGTACTGCTCAGAGCTAGTATAAGATACTAATCATAGCTAGTACTCACACTCAGTATTCACTGCAACCACAACTAACAGCAACTAACAGCAACTAACAGTAACTAGCAATACTTGCGTCGTTTACCCTTTAGCTTTCGCTGCACAGCAGTTGATCTTGTGATATAATCTTCAATGTAACACAGATATGAATAGACAAATCATGCAAATTATGACAAAGCGCACATGATTAAAATCAGCTGAGCATGACTTCCACGCTGTCATAAGCATTTGTTTGTTGACATGCAGTTTGCACGCATAACCTTAAACCCGGTTAAAAAAGAATTTACAGCCGGTATACTGCCCAGCATCAAAAAAACTGTTTCTTAAAGATCATCTTACTCAAAGTTTTAGTAGATTTTATCAGAAAGTATTAGTATTTTTCTATCATTTGTGATTGTTTTTGATGTTCGAGGAGATTTGACTGCTAGGATGTTTCAGGATTAAAATCAACAAAACGTGAGTGCAATTAAAATGCTCAGATCAAACGAAAGTACAATTATGATATCTATTGTTGCAAAGAGACTGATAGAATAGAGACGAATAACGCTGCAATTTGAATGCAATAGCTGATATCAACTATAGCAGTGATAGCAGCTAGTGATGTCATTTCGCATGCATTTTCTCCTGAGCCTTTTAACCGCGATCAAGTTTTGCCGATATTAATGTTGAAAAATCCTGACAGCTAGATCATCTCAAACATCAAAAACAATTGCAAATGATAGAAAAAATACCAACTAGAAATTCCACTGTCATACAGCCCATGACCAAAGTGATATTGGAAAAAAGAAAGGGTACTGATGGTTGAGAAATGCAATATTAGCAGTCAAATGGCACTGCTGTGCAATAGGATAACTGCAATGGTAGCTGTAATGTACTGGGTGTGGGTGTTATTATATACAACAAACAGCAATAATGAAAGAAAAGATTATATGTTTATATCTCTCCCCCTGCAATAGGAGAAATGCAATATTGGCCAATATTAGAAGTAAAATGCACTGATATTATTAGAATAACCAATATTATTAATATAGTAATAATATAAAACCATTGCACAATTTTGTTTACATTTCAAAACGTCATAGCTAACAATATCGAGAAGTGAAATTTATATAGATTTTTAGAAAATCTATTTAAAAAAGTGTTTGGTCATGACAAACAGCAATAATGAAAGGAAAAGATTATATGTTTACATCTCTCTCCCTGCAATAGGAGAAATGCAATATTAGAAGTAAAATGCACTGATATTATTAGAATAACCAATATTATTAATATAGTAATACAGTAATAATAGAAAACCAATGAACAATTTTGTTTACATTTAAAAACGTCATAGCTAACAATATCAAGAAGTATCAAAAAGAATATCCAAACTTAGTAATAGTAATACAGTAATAATAGAAAACCAATGCGCAATTTTGTTTACATTTCAAAATGTCATAGCTAACAATATCAAGAAGTATCAAGAAGAATATCCAAACTTGTAATTAAATATCGTAATCTCATAAAAATCGTTAGAAAAAAATATCATCGTCATTTCCTTTACTTACACTGCGTTGGACATCAGCTAGAATACTAAAGTACTAAAATGTATCTGAAATGTCAGTTAATTTGAAATCGGAAAAAATGAAACCATTTCAGTACTCCTACGTTAATCACCGAAACCTTCGGCAATTCGACAATGCTATAGACTGATGAAACGTGCACGTTATTTTTTCATGAAATGCGCACGATTTAATCGTTCTATTCTTTGTCGCTCGGCGTTTCAATTTCCGGTCTTAACTTTTATAAAAGTGAGGCTTGGCAAGTTTTAATAACGATTTTCGTCCAAATAAATCTATTTGTGTATAATCCGATCAGATGGGTAAGTTTTTAGAGAATTTCGATAATTTACTAAGACTTGGTAACATATTTAAATAGGCCTATATGTGTTTTGTATCGTCATTATACTTTAACGAATCTACAAAACGATGGTAAAATTTGTTGATGAAATTTTATACAAGGGTTCGTCTCATTGTTGATGAATAATTTTCGTAAGTTGTGTGCACATGCATTTATCATAAAAACTCCCAAACTTCGCATCCGCTTGTTTGGTCGTGGGATCATTTCTGATATAATATACTAATACTTTGTGCAAGTTATTCTTTAACACTAACAGAATCCTCTATCATATGACGTTGGAGTTATCTGCTACACTCTACTTTCCATGACATGCAGTCAACACGATAATTGTACCGTTGATTAGAACATGACCAACCAATAAATTTACAAAAAACATTTGCAGTTTTCACTTAGCACACCAATTGAGCAGTTGTGACTGCTTATTGTACTTAAGTATTGTGTAGATCAGACATACAGTGATATAGTGTGAATCAGCCTTAATACAGTAATATCTAAAGGTAGTAAAAGCTAAAAAAATTGAAAAATCAGCAGTAGTTTGACCTGAACAGTGACGGCTAATATTTTCTTAGGTTTGGAAATATTGTACATCTCTTGATTTAGCTTTGGTAGATATCTTATGAGAAACTCTGTACTTGTATCACTGTATGCGACATGGCCGATAAGTGGCAAGGTGTGATATGGCTGATCAGTGGCAAGGTGTGATATGGCTGATCAGTGGCAAGGTGTGATATGGCTGATCAGTGGCAAGGTGTGATATGGCTGATAAGTGGCAAGGTGTGATATGGCTGATAAGTAGCAAGGTGTGATATGGCTGATAAGTGGCAAGATGTGATATGGCTGATAAGTGACAAAGTGTGATATGGCTGATCAGTGGCAAGGTGTGATATGGCTGATAAGTGGCAAGATGTGATATGGCTGATCAGTGGCAAGGTGTGATATGGCTGATAAGTGGCAAGGTGTGATATGGCTGATAAGTGGCAAGGGGTGATATGGCTGATAAGTGGCAAGGTGTGATATGGCTGATAATTGGCAAGGTGTGAAGGTGCTAAAGAATAGAAAAACCTTCATAGAACTCGCTGTTAGAGGACATCATAAGTAAACTTCTGAGTATTTATGTTTCAGTACTTTTGTTTCAGAATTTAGGTGTGTATGTTTGCATGTATGTTTGTATGTATGCGCGTATCTAAGCACGTACGTATGCGTGTACATGCGTGCATATGTACGCTTTACGTATGCGCATACGTATGAGCATATGTACACGCATACGTTAGTGTGAATGTAAGTATGCATAATGTGTGTATGTACGTATGTATGTGCATGTACGTAATGTATGCACATATACATATATATTTATGTATAGGTGTATATATATATACATATATATATATATCAGTTCTACAATATTATACATTGTTTATATTAGATTGTTACATTCAAAGACTAAAAAATACACATAGTTATACAACACAACTTTTATTTGCAGGCATGCTTGTTTGCTTCGACTGCTAGAAAAACAAACACTAGTTTGGATATCTTAATTACGACTCACAATGCAAATATTTAGCATGGTTGCTGGTCCCCTGAAGACAATAGAAATTCAAATCACTATATAAACTAAACCTGTCTACTAGCTCAAGTATTGTAACTTTACTATCTGAAAGCAATGATTGAGGATGATGATAAAAAGCATCTATCATCAGCCTATCGTACAGTGAACAAGTTTCTTTGAATAGATTTATTTAAAGAGCGTGGGGTTCCGCAAGGTTCTATTCTTGGCCCTACATTGTTCCTTCTCTATATAAATGATTTAATTTATTATTCGAAACCCTTCTTTACTATTTTGTTTGCTGATGATACAAACCTGTTTTTTACTGACAAGAAATTAAATGATAAAATCCACGAAATCAATTCAGCTTTAGATAGAGTTCAAAATTGGTTCAAACTAACTCTTAACATTGATAAAACAACTTTTATAATAATCAAAAATCATCAAAATAAATTCGAACGTAGCCAAAATATAAGTATAAACGGTAAGCCATTAAATACTGTTACAAATGTGAAATTCTTAGAAGTAGTTATTGACAACTCATTAAGCTGGTCTTCTCATATTGATTATTTGAAAAGTCAACTGCATAAAATTTTGGGTATAATTTTCAAGGCCTCAGAAATTTTTCCAACTGACATTTTAGTATTGCTTTATAACAGTTTAATAAACAGTAAACTAATTTATTGTTTAGAAGCATGGGACAATGCTGCAAAGTGTCATTTGAATAAAATATTCCTGATTCAAAAACGTCTAATGCGAATAATCATAAGAAATTCCATAAAAAATTCAAAGACCACACAGTTGATCTGTTCAAAAAGGCTAATGTTCTTCCAATTAAAGAGTTATACAAATTTCGTTTAGGTATTCTCGCTCATTCATCATTCTACTCTGACACTCATGCTCAACAACATTCTTATGCTACTCATTTTCTTCTAATGCCTTACCTTACTCTAAGTCTACATCTACAGCTGGACATCGACAGGTAACTTACCAGTTGTCCAGTATTTGGAATGACTTACTAATATCGATCAGGTACATTGAAAATTCAAATAGTTTTAGGATTGCTTTAAAGAGGCATCTGCTTGACTCATTGGGATGGCTTTAGGTCTTAATATGTGAACATTTTTATATTAAGAAAAATTTCAACTCGGGCCCTGCACCTTGATTAGCCCTACTACTGTGAACGTGAGCCTTCATCACTCCCAATTGTATTATGATTGCTCGTTCATATATGTATATTTATTTAGTTTATGTCTCCGTGTGCATCTGTTTTTATGATGAAAATAAACTCAAATCAAATCAAAAAGCAATGCTAACATGAGAAAAACAGCAAATATCTCTTCCAATCTGTTAACACATGCTTTAATCATAAAGCAAAAATAAGTGAAAAGTAACACATACTCAGAAGTAGACCCCACTAGATTGTTGGACTAGTATATCAATAGGTTTGATACGTCTACTGATAATTTGACTACATTGTAGAACCAGACCCAATTTTAAAAACTATCCATCCATAACCATGTTAACCACGTTTGAATGAGGAGTAGAGCAACCAAAATAGCTCTTTTCATTTGAAGTCATGAAATTAAAGTTCTAAAATAGATGCTGGGCGAGTTTCCAGGTACGACTTGACTTTTGGATCGTTTTGGAAATTCTCTGTAAACTGTTTGACCCAAGGAGTGAGTTCCATGGCAGAGGGACACGCCTTGCTGCTGAACTGGAGAGTGTTGAACACCCAGACATCAGCCAGGGAGATCTACAAAAGTTATGTCAGGCTTCTGTTACAAATGGTAGTACATGTAGGTCTTCATTATGGCCGTCGGTAAATGTGACAACAGCCACTCTCATACGGGTTCATTCAATATCTTTAGCATATCTAGTGATATCTAGTAGTATATTTAGTACTTCAATATATCTTTGCTCTATTCTATGTCAGTTGTTACAACATATGTTCGCTTTTTCTATATTGCGCTTTAAATGATATGCACACAATCAAAAAAGTGTCGTGGCATAGCAACATGGCCATATATATTCACTCAAAATTAGTTAAAAAAGACAACTTTAATTTAATAAGTGCCTACAACAGATGTCAAAATATGTCATTCTAAATTTGAGAAAAATTGGGTATGTCACTAACAAACTTGTCATTTATTATAAGATTGGAGAAATGTAAAAAGATGTCATTAATAATCATTAAATTTGACACTTATAATTTTACCTCAAAGCGGTGGATATGAAGATTGCCAAAAATAAAAAAAACTGAAGTCTTCTGTTATTAACCAGTTATTTTACTGTAGTAATGCACTCATGTCTACAAGTTCTAAACTAAGTCTAAAATAAACTTTCTCTAGCCACAATATTTCTAGGCTAGTTCTATGGCAGAACAACTTTCCAATTGTTATTGCATTGTTCACAGGCTGAATAAAACGATCCTGGACAATTGATCCGACGATATGAGTGGTCTAAAATTGATTGGTTCAAATACACAAGTGCTCTAATTACCATTAGGGATACTTTGAGACAAAATGGAGTCTCCTGAGTGTAAAACTGTGCTATTTGAAAGAGAAAAAGGAGAAACATACTGCAGATGGCTATCTGTTTACATAAAAATACTAGTAGGCACTGCACATGTTGAAATGTTTAAGCTAACTACGGAATTATAATAAAAACAAAAAAATGTTGAAGAGCAGATTGAATCCATTATTAGAAGGTGTAATAGTAAGCTCAAGAAGAAATAGTGAATGTGAAGGGAGAATATTGATTGTTTTTAGCAAAAAAGAAAAAATGATATTTTAAAGTTTCTACAAACAGCCATAATGTTTTGCAGCACATGTTATCAGCCCATAGGGTACAGTTTTGAGCTAGCAGTATAATCATAATATTGTTTATTACGCTAAAGTTTTATACCGTTTTTGTATTTTAAAAGTTGTTTTTTTTGCACAAAAATTACCTGAATTTACATTTAATCCAATAAAATTTTCGTTATTTCAACTTATGTGTAGTAAATAGAAGTCTCTGATTTAAGTTTTTATATTTTCTTTCTTGTCTTTACATCATGGTTTGTCTAACCGTCATTAGACCAAATGGTATATTGGAAGAATTGTTTTAGATTAAATGTCTTTGGACGAGTTGGTTATTAGACCATTTGTATTTAGGCCAATCGTCGTTAGACCAACCGTACCAAATCCCGCTAAAGATACATAACATAATAACTAATATCTTTGTTGCAAGGGTTAAATTGGTAACCTAAAGTATTTACTAGAATGTACTAGTATGCTATGATAGGCAAGTAATACTGCGTGTTCATACACATTAAAAGGAAATGATAACTAGTCACTCAAACAGAAGGATACCAAACAAGAAACGTCTGTATCTACTATATATCTATACATTGCACAATATATTAATATCTATATCTAATATCTATAATCACCTGATCACCAAGAATAAAAGTTTTTCCTCTTTTTTCTGCAACTGTCTGAACATAGCTCATCGCTTTCAATAGCTTCTCTTTGAATGTTTCCAACATCTTATCTGAATCCTCTGGCTCAGGAGCTCGTTTGAAAATCATCCAAACGTAAACAGTTTTTCCAAGGTCATTGGCACATTCTATGCATGTCTCCATTACCATATCATTGAGAGCCTCTTCCCAAGCATTTTCTCCAGATAAACCTATAACACATAGAAAATTTTATGTAAATTTACATGCAAATTTTATGATTTAATTATGAAATTGGCGCTCATTTTAAAAAAGGGTTAAAGACTTGGGACTAAAGAAAGACTTGGGTTAAAGAAAGGCAAGTGTACTTTACAAAAACATTTCGAGCTAAAATATGATAGTTTTACAATATTAAAATGTATGTATACATAGTGGAAGCCTAGAAAATTATTGTATACAACAGCATGTACTTATTGGAAATTCTTACAGCGTGCACTGTAATTTGATAGAAAACAAGATTTTTACCCAATTTCTTAGCGACGTATCTCGCTATGGAGTTGGACATGACTAGGTTCCCCTCTTCACACTCCAGTACAGGTAGCTGCCCCATTGGCTGCTCTAAAAAGTGATGAAAAATATGACAACTTGTAACATTCTACATTAATCCAAATTATATGTAAGATGGAGAGAGCAATGTCTTAACTAAACAAAGGTAATATCTCTGGAATAGATTTGTTCTGATTTCTTTTGCTTAGACAACTATGTTTTCTTCTTTAACAATCTCATCTGTTAACGCAGGCTCTGCACCCGAATAGCCATGCTACTGCACATATATGGACCCTCATTCCACCTTACTTTTCTTATCATCTTGTTATGTTATGATTTGATGTAAATAAAATAAACAAACAAACAAAATAAGTACATGTAATTTGACCTCTCTACTTGCTAAAGACGTTTTCATCATTCAATAAATATGTGAATACAAGGTTTATAGTTTCACCCTGAAACATGGTTTGCCTACATCTGTTTTAGCTTTCACAAAACAAGACCAGTGTCTGTCTGAAGCTAGTGTTTGAGTTTAGGATAAAATATTGCACTGGACGGACCTCAAACTCATGAAATCCAGATTCACTGACCAACACTCTAATCTCTGTACCGCTCAACCATCTTCTGAGAATAGCTGTGTAAACAGTTAATCTGTATGCTTCTACAACACACCTGCCGATCTCTCATGGCAAGCCTGACTGCCTGAGTACTAACCTATCCTATAACAAATGCTGTCTTTGTCCGCCCGTCTGTTCGAAGTGAAGATGGCAAATTGTGAGAAAAATTACATCATACAGGATATGAACGCATTTTAAACGTAACTAGCTAAATGCCCGGCGTTGCCTGTCTTTGAACTAAAAATTTATTTGTATTAAGCTTATACAACATTTACCATTCTAACTTTTAAACTACATATCATGAAAAAAGTGTTTTTTGTGCAGTTCAAATAAATTGAAAGAGAAAATAACACAACTGTAAAGGTTTTCAAACTTTTTCAAACAACTGTAACTTTTAACTTTCATATCATGAGAAAAGTTCATGATATGAACTTTCAAGTGATATGAACTTTCATGATATCAAGTTTCAAGTGTTCTGTTGAAATAACTTAGGAGAAAAAATAAAACTGCAAAGATGTTTAAATGTTACTGTGAAATTATTAGCAAGTAATGAATAAATATAGTCTATTTTGATCTGATTACAATGAAAAATTATTTGGTAAACAATTATATGATTTTAGTTTGTTTCAGTGTCAGCATCATAAAACAACAATATCAGATAGATGTAAAGAGTGGCCTATAGAAACCCATAGTAATTATCTAATGCAATCATCTCCTGGTAAAAATCATCATCATTAAAAATAGTAACAAAACAATATGCTAACCTTAGTAACTATATGTACCTACAATAACTTTAGTGCACTTTGTGGTTATGTGCTTTGTGGATCTGCAAGAAAATGTAATGTTACAATGTACTATGAGCAGAGTTCTATACCTTCAAGACAGACATGTAACATGGACACTGTCTCTAACTTAAGTAAATTTAGCTTAATAAAGACATACTTGAAAGAAGTATCAGTTTTGATCTTAAACATCTTATCAGAATGTTTTGTTCTCATAGAAATCAATGCATGTTGCCATTTGATGATTGTTTTACACAATTTTCATTTTCAGCAGAGAGCCACAAAGTATCAAGGTTTATACTATGATCTTGCACCTTGACTAGCCATGCTATTGCGCAATGAGTCCGCATCGTCTCTATAATTTTTTCTTGTTTTCAAAAGATAATATTGGACGTAAATAAAACAAACAAACAAACAAAGTACTAGAATATTGTGAGTATCTCACTTTACAAGTTTTAAAAGCAGACTGTTTTATTATTTACACTAAAATGGTTTTAAGGAATCCACTGGTTAAAACTTCTAAAAAGTAACAAATGCAAACTCTATGAATATTTTCTGATGTCTATGAATATCTTACAGCCCAACACTCTTTGACTAACAAATATTATGCATAAAAATAAGATTGAGACTCTATACCACCTACCACAAACAATAAACAAAATGGAAGCAGAGAAAAAGTGAGAGAAGACCACAAGGTGCCCGTTGCTTGTGTGCAAATTAGTTTGAATATTGATAGTTACCATGCAAATGATTGCACAAAACTGCATGTTGAATAGTAAACAGTAAAATGGATACATGTAATAAAGGTAATCAACTAAACTGCTACTTGGTAAAACCTCTATTTGTGGAAGTATTTTGTGATCATATCACATTACTTACGTGCTTTCACAGCTGGCCAATCATCAAATGGAACTCTCACATCTTCAAAAGGCACTCCGGCAATACCATACAACATTCTGATTGACGCAGCCCTCGCATGCAAAGGGAAGTAAGTTAGTTTGTCTTTGGCTGCCATCTACAAAGTGTATAACATTTTCTGCGAGTTACAAGAATGAAGAACCACCCACTTCTGTTATCTAATGCAAAGAGCCTTTGGTCACACAAAGAGCCTTTGGTGCAAAGTACCAAAGACACTTGGTACAGGCTGAAATAAAGAGTGTTTGAACAGTGATCCAGGCTGGTAATATGAAATTTTGATATGTGATATTTTTAATAGAGGTGGTGTAACAAGCCGTGGCAAGTATTAGGCTTCCTTAGTACTCTAGTACTATCAATATATTACTACTATATTACTATCAATATATGACTACTATATTACTAGTAATATGTTACTACTCTATTACTAGCAATATGTTACTACTCTTTTACTAGTAATATGTTACTACTATATTACTAGTAATATGTTACTACTATATTACTAGTAATATGTTACTACTATATTACTAGTAACATATTACTACTATATTACTAGTAATATATATATTACTACTATATTACTAGTAATATATTACTACTATACTACTAGTAATATATTACTAATATATTACTAGTTCAAAAAAGTAATGCTGTTCTGTAGAACTCTTTGTCCTTGGGCAATCAGCATGGCATGACTCAGCAGTTTTGAGATTTTTTTTCATATTATGAAACTATGCTAATGTGATGCTGTTTGGTAGATACTTGGCACTTTTGTTACGAAACTCACATTCTTTAGTATAAAATTATGTTTGCAAAGCACCTGCTTAAACATGTCAATAGTCTAAAATTCAGTGCTAAATCATTAAGCATTGCTTCTAATGATCTAACAGAGAAGTAAATCCATCATTCACATACCTACTTTTGACAAATGCTGATTAATTGCTGATTATATCTGGGTACAAATAAGCATTGCGTACAAGTGTGTTTTCTAGTTGCCGCCATCAAGCATTTGTCCCAATTACTCTCCTGATGTTTTTTCCATTCCATAGAGTATTGCATAAAACTGGCAGCTTGCTAAATATGACATAAGCTGATGAAATGATGTGAGACGATAGAGCTAAAAATAGCTCTGTTTCTGTCTACAAAGTTGAACGAACCTAGCCAAAGTTGTTTCAATAGTGAATATCACATGCTCATTATCTTCCCATCCTCCCAGATATCGCATTTAATTCATTACTTTCTGTTTTTTGATAAAGTTTTCATATTGCAAACTATTTACTATTGCTCATAATGTCAAATTACCGTAAAACCTTTATATGAATGCCATGGCGCTCTATTTTTCAACCCTTCCTTCCTTACCCTTCCTTTAAAGATCGCTTTCAAATACAGGTTTTACAGTAAGCTGAAATGTGAAACCCTCAAGGAGAACTTGTTGAAAGGTACCCTCAACTTACCATTTAAGTTTGAGAATATTATTGTAACCTAAAAATATATAGTAAAAATTTATTGATGCCCATGATGGGCACATAATGCCATCCATCATGATTCAATCAAATTGATCATGATTTAAAGAGTTTTCAAAACTCCACTACCAATTTTAATATGATCAAGCGAGCGAGTGATAACACCAAAACTATTTCAAGCATAGTCCGTAAGTAGCCTAGCCTCAGAAAGATAGCTATTATTTTACATTCCTACATGTAGCTACATAGCTACATTCTTGACAGAGATTTAATAATTCATTCCCTATACTTTAATGAAAACTTTTGTTCACATAATATTTAAGAAGTTAAATCTCTACCTAAAAATCATTTTGGCTTTCAAATACTTGCTGTATAAGATTAATGTTTTGGCATGCTGCCACATGCTGACACATGCTGACACAAGAAGGTAGAGAAGACTTTAGGTTGTTGAATGAGGGATTGAATATTAGATCATGTTAAACATACTTGATGCTAAAATGAGCTTAATTAGGTCACGTTTTCTACATGTACTGTGTATTTCTGAAAACCACAAATGTACCAAAATAGAATTGAAGGTTTTATTGTAAAACGACAAGATTCATAGTATTATACTTTTATTTTCACCTTTATTTTATGCTTCGCGTTATAATTAAGTCTGTTTTAAAAAAGATTCAGGTATCAAGCTGTTATATCAGAGATAAAGCCCACCCCTTGACCTATTTTTGTTGTATGATGTGAAGTATTAGAACGACAGTTGAATTTATAGGAATTATTGTTTGCTATCACGTCAGTGCCGGTTGTAGACACTAAGCTAATCACGTACAAAGGAAAATATCCAGCCTAGATTCTGGCCAGATAAGCTGCAAGTGTGATAATCTGGTACAGATCCACTGCGGATGCAATAACATTGTGTTGATATGCAGCAGGTATAACTGTTAGATACGATAGGGCTGTATGTGGGACATGCTGTGCTGATGTGCTATAACTACGGCAGTTTAGCATTAGTGCCAAAGCAATTGTAACAAGTAGGCGCTGGCATACTGTGAGGTTAGCTGCATGGTGTTTATGTACGAGACTTTTCACACAATGGTGATGACATCCAGAAAGTGTGATTGCTTGGGTTATTCTAAAAGCTGGCAATTGATGGTTTATATGGATTTCCTGCCTATCAGCCTGTTTTAAACCCTCAGTTTATTATTAGTTATTGCTGCACTGCTTAATTAATAGCCTTAGCTCCTATGATCACCATTATGTCATCTACACAGTTTCATGCTTGAACAATCTAGCTATCCTAATAAAC
This sequence comes from Watersipora subatra, assembly GCF_963576615.1. Taxonomy (NCBI): domain Eukaryota; kingdom Metazoa; phylum Bryozoa; class Gymnolaemata; order Cheilostomatida; family Watersiporidae; genus Watersipora; species Watersipora subatra. Next base: position 27,236,065 of record NC_088714.1, read on the forward strand.
CTTATCTGTCTGTATATTAGTCTGCATGTATGATATGCGTTTCCACAGTCTTTGGCTGATTTAATCCAAACTTTACACGAATATGCTCCAGTTCCACTAAAATATTTAGTCTAAGAACTTAGTGTGGTTCCTGAGAGCCAGACTTTTGAACACCTATTTGTGGATTATCTGATTGAAAATGCAAGAAATCTTATGCATTCTCAGGCTTACTGACACAATTAGCCAAAACCATGTAGGTTTCAGAGCCCATGTTGATATAAACCTTCTTTAGCCATCTTTACATGAAATGTGCTATTGCAAAACATATTTGTTAAATTGTACAAAACTAAGGTGTTTGCATATACATATGCAATGTATATAATTCAGAACTACAGAACTAACGGGTAGCAATAGAAAAATGCTATAACGTGTGAGCTTATTACATTGAGATAACACTGACATCAAAAAGATTAGTCGCGATGCCTGGTATCACCACATATAGTAAACCTTTGAGTGTGGAAAGATTATTGAACATTTTGACCGAAAAACTTCTACTAGGAATTTGCTAGAAATAAAAGTGATTAATTTGAATGAGTCTGTAGAGCAGAGACGATGCTAAATGCTGCCTAAAAATCAACTTAAAACTTTGTTTAGAGAACAACTTGCACAAAACTTTATCAGAGAGTATCAGTATTTTTTATCATTTGCGATCGTTTTTTATGTTTTGAGGTGATTTGTATGAAGTGATGTTTCAACAATTAAAGTCGGCAAAACTAGTTAGCCGTTAAAACCCTCAGATCATTTTCATGTGACGATGTTTTCAGGCCATCATCTGGTGATGTCATTTTGCTCATATTTTCTTCTGAGCAAGTTTTGTCGATTTTAAACTTGAAACATCCTGACAATCTCATCCCTTCAAACATCAAAAACAAACGCAAAATAAATGATAAAAACATATCAATACTTTCTGATAAAATCTACTAAATCTTTGTGCACGGTCATCTTCAAGATTAACTGAGTTCTGTTATTCTCAAAAATGCATCTTACTGTTACACTCGAGTATTACTCACTGTTACACTTGAGTATTACTCACTGCTGGCACATAATATTACTAACCACTGTGAGTACTATAGGGTACTAAGTAATGTTAGTACTGAAATACTACACAATAAAGTACTGCTCAGAGCTAGTATAAGATACTAATCATAGCTAGTACTCACACTCAGTATTCACTGCTACTAACAGTAACTAACAGTAACTAACAATAACTAACAGTAACTAACAATACTTGCGTCGTTTACCCTTAGCTGTTGCTGTGGTGCGAGTTGATCTTCGAGGTCCAGTCTTCAGTGTGACACAGATATGACAGTAGACAGATCATGTAAATTATTACAAAGATCATATGATCAAAATCAGCTGAGCATGACTTTCACGCAGTCATAAGCATTTGTTTATTGACATACAGCATGCATGCCTAAACGTGTTTATAAAAGAATTTAAAGCCGGTAAACTGCCCGGCATCAAAAAAGCTGTTCCTTAAAGATGCTCTTGCACAAAGTCTGTGTAGATTTTATCAGAAAGTATTGGGATTTTTCTATCATTTAATGTTTGAGGTGATCTGACTGCCAGGACGTTTCAAGATTAAAATCGACAAGACGCGGGTGCAGTTAAATTACTCAGATCAATTGAAAGTGCGATTATGACATCTATAGTTGCAAAGATCCCGACAGAATAGAGACGAGAAATGCTGCAACTTGAACGTACCAGTCGATACGAGCAACGATAGCGACTAGTGACATCATTTTAGCACATCTTTTTCTTCTGAGAGTTTTGATTGAGATCAAGTTTTGCTGATTTCAATTTTGGAAACTCTTGACAGTCAGATCATCTCAAATGTCAAAAACTGTCGCAAATGATAGAAAAATACCGATACTTTCTCGTAAAATCTACTAAAATTTTGTACAAGTTAACCTTTAACACTAACAGAATCCTCTATCATATGACCTTGGAGTTATCCGCTACACCCTGCTTTCTATGACATGCAATCAATACATAATTGTATCATTGATTAGAACAGGACCAGCTAATGAATCGAACAAAAACGTTTTTAGCTTTCACCTATCACACCCATCGAACAGTTGTAACGGCTTAAAAAACCCTCATACCACAATTTCACTGACTTATTAAGAGGCTACAATGAGTCTGTTCTTGTGGACTGTTGCATACCCCACCCATAGCCAAAACCGCTTTAAGTCTTTTACAATTCTAAAGGGTACACATATGCCTACTCAATATACTCACCTGCACATAGATATCTAAAATTACCCTTAGATAAATATGGCAATTGTGTTTCCTAATATTTTACTCCAATATCATAGTGCAGCACCATTGGAACTAATGAATCGGAAACAAGCAGCACTATTGGAACCAATGAGTTGGAACCACTCTATCATCGCATGCTTCATTGAGGTGTCCACACTTGACAGATCTTGACCTATACTTATTTTACCAGATTGCATATTCATTCTAAATTACTTTAGTAGCATAAAATTTAGTTGTTGATATTAAATATAGGTTTAGCATACATTTCTGCCATTTCTTTTTGCCCTATTATACTGTAAAGTTTATCTGCCAAATCGGATTGTAGCAGTGTATATAGAACTATCATATATCATAGGATTTAATAATCAAGCAAATGAGGTGGGATTTTTTGTTTAGTGTTTTGATTACATTTACTACTCTATTTTTCAGAAGCAGTGTTAGCTTCAAGTACAGAAGAATTTATATTTTTTGCGTTCTCCTTGCAAAAAATGGTTCCTCCATAAATCATGGTTTCTACTTGAATAACATTCTGTGAAGATATATATGTGACAGTCTATATCGCTGTATGTCTGATCTACACAATACTTCGGTGATGGTCTGTAATAACAATGTTCACACTATCACAAACCCCTCCATGTTTACATCAGCTAATAGTTTCCAACACAGTATTCTTATTATACAATACGCTCAATGAAACGATGAACTACTAGCCCAGCAACTCTCATGAAATAAAATATAAATCAAGACATTTGGGACAGCCAATCACTAGCGCCGAAATTGTGCACTTTGCTTAGGCTGGCACAAAGGCATGGCGAGCTATTTGGAGAGTTTGATAGCTGAAATCTTGTTTGATGTATCCGCCTTGCCTCAATGATGCCATCGGTTTACGGTGAACATAGTCAATGAATAACCATGGAGAAGATAACTTCGATATATGGCATTATAGTGTGAATCAGCCTTTACTGCCTTGCTGCGCCCATAAACTAATCTTGGAGCTATTACAGTAGGTTGAAAAAGTTTTCACATGCCACAAGATTTACAGTTACAATGACAACGAAACAATTTATTTGCTTTCATGATTTTTACCATCTCCACATGATGTCGTTATGGTATTGGAATCATCACTTTAGTGGGTTTTGCTGAAAAGTCGAAATAAACTGTAAAAGACATTTTGCCATATTTATCAAAAGGTATTTTTCGATTTTCATGTGTAAAAGTAGTACTTGTATTAAAAAGGCATATGTGTATTTTTTTACTATTGTCAAAAACTTGTGAAGGATTAAAATTGACAAAACTTGCTCGTAATTGAAACGCTGAGAAAAAAAACAAAATGGTGTCAATAGTTCTATCATTGCTATAGTTAATACTGTCTATCGCATTCAGGTGTTGGTGTCAAGTCTTTACTGTTGGTCTTTTTGCAACTATAGACGTCATGATTGCATTTTCGCTTGATCTAACCATTTTAACCAGGATCAAGTTTTACCAATTTAAATCTTAAAACATCCTAACAGTCAGATCTCCTCAAACATGAAAAACATTCACAAATACAAATGATAAAAAATGCCAATACTTTATGATAAAATCTACTAACATTTTGTGTCAATTCATCTTTAATGGATCATAAAATTGTGGCCTGTAGTTTTTTAAGCAATTACAACTGTTCAACTGGTCCCACGACCAAACACGAGCAAAGCGATTGGTTGGGAGATTTATAATAAATGCACATGTGCACACAACACCCGAAAATTATTCATTAACGACCGTCACAAAACCTTGTACTAAAATCTCATCAACAAATTTAACCATTTTTGTGTAGAGTCGTTTAAATATAATAACGATACAAAACACGTATAAGCCTTTTTAAATATGTTACCAAGTCTTTGAAAGGATACCGCAAAACCCTAAAACTAACCCATCTGATCGGATTATACATAAATAGACAGATTAATTCGGCCTTAAATCAAAATAAAAAATCTACAAGCCTATTGTAATTAAAATTAAGACCGGCATATGAAACGCCGATAAAGCCGTGCGACAGAAAGTAGAAATATTAATCCGCTAGCATTCTATGAGAAAAACGTGGACATTTCTCCAGTCTATAGCATTGTTTAATTGCCGAAGGTTTGTGTAATTAACGTAGACTGTTTGAGGCGTAGACTGATTTACAGGTATGAAAATGTGGTACACAGTTTATCAGCCTACATTTTTTTGTCCAATTACCGAAGGTTTTTCAAATTATTTAAAACATTAACCAGATTTATTTATGTTTTATCTAAAAGCTAGGACCGAACTACCATGCCCCTTTGTGACAATAATATTTCTTTATTTCACTCCAGTTTGCAGAAAACTTCCAGATGCGTGAATGCTAACGATTGCTTTTTGTTACATATCGCTGTATGTTCGAACAGTTTATCAGCCTACATTTTTTTGTCCAATCACCGAAGGTTTTTCAAATTATCTAAAACATTAACCAGATTTATTTATGTTTTATCTAAAAGCTAGGACCGAACTACAATGCCCCTTTATGACAAGAATATTTCTTTTTTTCACTCCAGTTTGCAGAAAACTTCCAGACGCTTGAATGCTAATGCTTGCTTTCTGTTACATATCACTGTCAAAACCATTCTACATTCACAACACAACCAACTTTCAAACTGTATATTACACGGCAGCTTGCCGTTTTACTTTTAATATGGCATTTCAGAGATATAATAAACATATTTCTTTATTGCTGTTGTTAGTTAAATTACGTACAGTAGGGTAGGTCTACAGCTTGAATTAATATTTATTTTATTGTTGTAAAACATAGGTTTGAGATAGTAGTAAATTAGGTCTGATTTTGATACAACCTTTTTGTTTTGCATAATGGACCTTTTGAATTTCATTTCAAAACAACTTGACAACTACCATGAACATACAACTTCCCAGAACACCACGTCGTCGCAGTGGCCGTCCACGTGTCTCCAAATTATTACGGAGGAGGAGAAATAGAAGGTCCTCACAGCAACCATCAACATAAAATGCTAATGTTCAACAACACGCTACTCAAAATAATAACAACAACTCATTTAATTCAGAGAATTCTTTAGTAGATGTTGTAGGCGAAGCCTACAACATCTACTAAAGAATTTTACTTTTGTAGAACTCTGACCTTTTGTAACTACTTTTTCAACAACCAGCAGTACCCTTTCTTTTTTCCATTTGTACTTTGGTCCTGGGCTGTATGACACGGGAATTTCTAGTGTGTTTGGTCAAAGCTAAAAGTGTTGTTGCTAAATGCATCTGCTGCTCATGTTCTAATTGATGGTACAATTATCATGCTGATTGCATGTCATGGAAAGCAGAAAGTAACTCCAAGATTTTTGCACATGTCTGCGCTCAACACTTGCTCATCACATGTCCTCTATTTAATTACAGATATATTTTTGTGCACAGTCGAAAGAAGTAGGTGAAGAAAATTTGAAAAAAGTTCACAAGTTTAGAATATATAAAGGTAAAAATTAAAAAGCCAATTTTAGAAACAATGTTGGAAAATAAATTATTAATATAGTTGCTATAATAACACACTTCCTTCTATCAATGACATCATAAACTAGTGACAGCTATTTTTGTACTTACAAAAGTTTTTAGCTAAAAATGTTTAGCCAAATTCTTTTGCTACTCTGTAATCTCTATTGGTCAATATAAAGCTCAGATACCTCTAGAGCCTAAAGCCTGCTCAAGTTCATTTGTATTAAATTAATTAATCTATATTATCAGTCAGTTAAAATTTCTCAAGTAAATTATTACAACTTGGGCTGTTTTTATATTTCATATTTAGAGGCAGGTCGACTTTCCAGATATTTCTTTAAAGATGCATCACTCTCCATCCGCTCTGTAAACTGCTTGACCCAAGGAGTGAGTTCCATCATATCCGGAAAGGCTTTTCTGCTAAATTGAAGGGTGTTGAACAACCAGACATCAGCAAGAGACACCTAAAATGATATTGAGTGTTTGATGTGAGTGGTTTGTTCACACAATAGCCAAGAAACACTGTTCAAATAAGCACATGTGGAGAAAATAAATTACATAAGTGTACGAGGAATGACAACTCCATTGCTAATTCATAAATACCTTATCATCAATGATGAATTTCTTTCCTCTCTTTTCAGCTACCGACTGAATAAAATTCATTGACTTGACAAAAATTCCTTTGACCTCTTCTTTGATCTTTGTAGAGTCTTCGGGTTCGGGTTGCATTTTAAAAAGCATCCACAGATAGATTTTCTTGGTAACAGCCTCAAAGCAATCAATGCTGGTTTCGACGACCATATCATTAAGAGCCTCTTCCCAAATACTGCCTCCAGACAAGCCTGTTAAGTAAAAAATTTAAATACAAAATAACTAAAACATAAATCCTTTTTTGGCTATGGGCATATGCAAATAGCGGAAAAAAAGAATTACAGTAATTGCTAAGATTGTAATTAATTATAGTACCAATTTGTGAAATAATTGTATTTGGCAGTTGATACTTACCGAATTTTTTAGCCACATATCTTGCTATGGAGTTGGACATGACGAGGGTACCTTTTTCACATTCAAATGTTGGTAGCTGTCCTAGAGGAGTTCCTATAACCAAAGAAATTCTGGTTTACATGTAGTTATATAAAGTTGCGCTAATAGTAGCATAAATAAGCTCTTCCAAAGATACTGTAAAATGTGTTATGTTTTTGCTAGAAATCTTTAGCTGTAGCACCTAGCAAGGTTCACTAGTTAGCCTTGTTTTATGGTTTTATGGTTTTATCATCAAAAGATGAAAGAGTATTACATTATACTGGTATGCTAAAAGTCCAGAATGCCATGAGAGATCATCCTGTGTAGTAAGTATACACATAATTATTCTTAGATGTTTGCTGATGGTGGAGGAGAGTCGTGGTAAGGGTGTCAGTCCATGAAGCCAAACACTTGAATTCGATTCACATGTAGCAAATTCTTTTTTCTTACCTCTAAGCGTGGCTTAGGACAGACAGACAAACAGACGAACACAACTCTTATTATAGTAAAAATTTGCTGGCCACTCATAAAACATTTTTTTGAGTTAAAGTGAAAGTGTCTGTTTATTCTAGTCCTAAATTGGTTCACTACTCAAAGGCTTAACTAACTTGCACTACATGGTAGCCACACTCATAGATAAAACTAATTACATATAATACAACTTGCAGTTGATGATTTAAGGTACTTGAGTTTTGTTCAAGTAGTTTAAAAGTATTCTTGATTTAACTCGATGATAACTTGAGCATTTGAACTAGTTTAAGCCCCTTTACAGAATTTATTTTATTCTTATAGCTATTTCCACAAGTTAAACTCTATGATTAACAAAGAATGAACCAAATCGAGACAGAATAAGCTGTGAAATTTCATCTAACTGCAAATATTGGTTTAGCGAATCTCATGCCTCTCACAGGATCAGTAAATGAGTACACAAACCTTTGTTCCCACAATAGAAAGATATGAGATAAAACTGTTTGCAAATCTTCTAGAGTGAAAGGCGGTGCCAATGATCTCTTAAGTCAAGTTCTTATGATTATTCTAGCCCTTGAATGTAGAGCTTATATAAGTGATGATATTATGCTTTACGTCTATATCTTGTGTTTATGTCATCTGAAGTCAAAATCATAACCAAAAGTCATTGACTTATTTATCCTTTACTAGAGTTGAAAACAAGTACAGTTTTAAACTGCGTGTTTTAACATCATTTATCAATTATGCTAAAACACAGATGAAACAAGTGTTACCACCAGTTTTTGCAACAAGTGCAGAAACAGTTGCATAAAAGCGCTTTTGCGCTGAATAATTGCAAAAATTATTTTGCAGTTTTACACATAATGTGACAAAAGTCATATTTATAAACGCATCACCAATAACATTGATTCGACCTACAAAAGCTCATTTTTATTGAGTCTAAACTTTGACCGCAGTTAGTCATTGGTAGAGCTTGATGACTAGTTGTTAGTGTTATCCTTTGACCATCTTTGTTCAAATTTTTACTTTGGTTCGCTAATACATGAGTTCAAAGAGAAAGCTGACATGATTTAAAATACTTGTTTTGTGAAGAGCTCTATCAGCAAATGCGAAAGATCTAAAAAATTCAAATTAGATATCACTGCTGTGAAAAGGTGACTCGTAATTCAAACTTTTCCAGGAGATACGATAGATTTACTTAAATAGCACATTTAATACGCAATAAAACTACAGCTAGTTATTCTGAACTTATATGATCAACACCCCTCACAGCTAAACTACCTATGGATATGCCATTTTTAATTGAGAAGCATCTGGCAGTTTGTGTAACCAATCAAACGCCTCCTACCTGCGGCTATATAATTATTAGTACATAATTTACTTGAGATTTATATGTACTGATATTCTTTGCTATACTAATATGCATGTCTGTTCATCTGTTCGTTTGTCCATCTGTCAAAATTCAGGTACTAGCTGTTACTAGTACCTCCTGCTACCTGATTTCCTTGGTTTGCTACCTGATAACAATTACCCCGTATCTATTGCTTTCTACTTGTTAGGTACTAATATATTAGGTATAAGGTCTCTACCTGTGACCTTATACCTAATATCAGCCGTAAGTTGTCTTTTATCCTCTGCCAAATGGGAGATGCTAATAGTTGCCACCAACTGCATGATATACATTACTTGCTGTCTAATATCTAATACCTCATATTACCTCTATGCAGACCATACTATAGAGAGGCATATGAGAAACACCAACATCCGTAGAGTTTAAAGGAACTTAGTGGGTTTCAGAAACTTCGTGAAGGAAAAAATATAATGCATGTTTTTGGTATGAATACTGAACATGATTTCACATTTTGTCATAAACTTGCCTTCCTTTACAGTTGGCCATTCTTCCTCTCCCACGATTTTATCATCTAGTTCTTTTCCAGCCACCGCGTAAAGCATTCGTATTGGTTCTCCCCTTGCATAGACATCAAAGTACACTAACTTGTCTTTTGTAGCCATCTATAATGAAAATTGCTGTCATGACCATCTTGTTACAAATTGCATGAATGTTCTCTGCATGGTCAATGTTTGTGGAGTGTAAATTGGGCAATCTGTTCAATGTTATCCTGACCACACACATTCAGCAAACAAATGAGGGTTGCATATATCTGAGTCGATTATATGCCTAGTTCATCATTTGTTGTAAATATTCCTATATTTATAGTATACTGCATGAATTAATTTAATGATAGCATAATTTATTAGTTTAATAGAATAAATTAACAGGAAGTTTAATATATTATATAAGGCATTTAATATATTATATTATATGAGAAATTTAATACATGTATATTATATGAGATGAGACATTTAACATATTATATAAGACATTTGATATATTAAATGTCTTATATATGTAGGCCTACATTTATATATGAACTGATTACCTTGTAGTTGAGATTTTGGTAAAATCTTTGCGTTTACTAGCAAAAAACAATATGCATTTATTGCTAATATTTCTTGATTTAAAAAGTCTGGCCCAATCAAAATAATATACCACAAAACTGCTGAATTTTGCAAGCATGACGCCTTTTTTGTACATAAAATATGTTTGATTATTGTTATCTATACAGAGCTTGTTTGAATATATAACTGCTATTTTATCACAAAAGAAAGATCTTATGTTCACTTACTGTAGCGGGTAAACGATAGATGATGGCCGGCAATGGTCAGCTTGAGAGAAAAGAAACCTCGTCAGATCAGAATAACACAATTGATCTATGGCAAACGTGAAAAGCGCTTAAGTATGAGCCTTTGTTTGGTTTAAGATAAGTCAGTCGTCTGATCTTTGAAAGATGATACTGTCTTTACATATTTTAAGCGTCACATTATGTATTGCTAAATACCGTATCATATTACAGCAAGTGAAAATTTATTTAAACTAAAAAGAATTATAGCATTAGGAGCTTAGTTATATATATATATTACTTTATTGGCATATTCATTTATTATATTACTTCATATAATAAAGTAATTATTAATAATTTATATATTACTTTATATAATAAATATATAAATATAATAATTATTTAATATATTATTCATTTATTATATTGCTTTATATTACTTTATATTACTTATGCCCTACTTTTCTTCTCTGATTTTATAATATATCTATTAGATGCTCTGAGCTTATTCTGGTAAACTTTATCTTATGATATTCTTTAACTACACCGAGGGAGTGTAATTGAAGAATTTACCCCGATTACAATTGCTAAGGTCTGAATAGAAGATACTTCATATATAAAGTTTCCAAATATTTCATAATTATTATATAAGAAATATATATATAGAAGATATATTTCTTAAAATAATCTCTGTTTTACAAGCAATGTATGCCAATTTAATCAAGAAATATATGAACTTAAACAGTGTTCCACCATGGTGGCTGTTATCAATGTTATATTCTTACATATAGCTGTGAAACCATGAGCTTCTGAGTCAAGCCAATAAAGAATTTGTGCTAGAACACATTGTATTTATGTAGGCATTCATACATGAATACTTACATAAATACATCAATAGAAAAATGCATCTATGAGAATATGCATCAACAGAAAGACACATCTATTGATGCAATCTATAGATGCATCTATTGAAAAATTTAATAATAGAGAGATATATTTAAAAGCGAGAGAGAGATGTATTTATAGAAAGATGTGTCTCTAGGAAGGTATATCTAGGAAAATATTGGTCTACAGAGAGATGTTTCTATGAGAAGTCATGTGTATAGGAAAATGTATCTATGGAGAGACATGTCTATAGGGATATTTATTTATAGATAGAGGTATCTACAAAGATATGTAATCATTAGGAGAGTTATCCATAGATAGTTGTATCAATTGAGGTGCCCACAAAAGTTCTAAAGCTTTTTAGACAATTTTCCATGCTTATGCTATTATATGTATACGCGTCGAAAATGCACACCAAAAATTCCCTAATGGAATTCTGATATTTCATTTAGCCTCAGGTTGTAAAGAAGTAGTGGTAAAATTTAACAACTTTACTAATGTTGGCCAGATAATAGGTTGACACCCTGGCATATTGACAACCCGACACATTGACACCCTGGCATATTGACAACCCGACACGCTGACACCCTGGCATATTAACAACCTAACTCATTAAAAACCTGACATAGTGACATTCTGACATATTGACAACCTGCCACACTTTAAAATTCTGATATACCTTGACAACCTTAAATGCACCTGTAGTCTGACATAGTTAAACAATCTAAAATGCTTTAACAACCTGGCATACACTTGAAACCCAAAGACTTTAATGACTTGGCAATCAAGAGTTGATTTCCACCATTCTAAACATGTATAGTCAGTTCTCATCTAATTTGTGCATAATTTACCAAACACATAAACTAATACATTATATTTACTAAGACGCATTTCCATATTTTATGAGGTTTCATATTACACCGATCAGAACAGTTTTTGAATGTCATTAACTCATCTAAAAATTATATGAGATTTTAGCAAAGGTTTACATTTAGTAAACTAATCTGCAGGTGATGAAGCTAGGAGCAAATATCTAATATGCATCATATTTGTATTAGTATATTCCTGAAAATCAAATGCTTTACAAAAATTTCAGATGATTTATTTCAATATTAGATTCACGTTGTCAGTGTGAAACTAGACTCAGAGACATGAATATTCTAAATATTTTTGCTAATTAAACATAATTATATCTGCAATGATATGCTGTGTTGCTAACAAAACAGCCTACAAAATTATAACTAAAATACTAAGCAAACCATCCACCTTTTAATGTTTATCTAAACAGTTTTATTGCATAAATTTTTCTTTGTTATTCTATAAAAAGCTGCAACTTCAAACTCAATTAAGATTTTTTGAACATTAGCAAAGTTGACTTCTACAAATCAGAGTGTGAGTGTCAAATTTTGAGATGAGATGGTCTTCGAACTGCCAAGTAGGTTTTAACTCGTGCTTCATTCTTGAATTTCTCCACAAATTCTCTGATCCATGGTGTGACATCCATGAGCTCCGGGAAAGCGACTAAACCAAACTCCAAGAAGCTATAAAGCCAAACATCTGCCAAAGAAATCTACAAGAGTGACCAAAATTGCACTAATAAAACGCCTTGTCAGTTTTTGACTTAACCAAACCATGTTTGTTTAAAGTTTTTAGGATCGAATTTACTTTTCTATAAGTAGTCATAATGAAATGCAACAAAATTCATAGCTGATTTGTAGAATCATTGGCTAGTTTTCCAAAGTTTGGTAAAAAGTACCATTGTGAACACTGAACTACAACACGAAAGTATCATCTGGGTAACTTTTATGCAAAGCTAGTATGAAAAAATTGCTTTTTTTATTCTAAAAACTCAACGTAATGTAACTAAGTTTGAAAATAGATAATAATTTTTCCTTAACGATAACAAAAATTGAAAAAAATGCATTAGTTTTTCTTCTTGTTTAAAAAAGCTCATATTTTTAGTATAAATTTAACAGTGAATAATGTGTAGCTCGTTAATATAACCAAATTTAGTAAGAATGTTGAAATGTAGTAAATTAATGTTAGCCAAAGAATGTTTTTTGTTTGCAGTATTTTGAGAAGACTCCATGAGCTGTAAAACTAGATAACATTTGTAGACCCACATTCAGCCAAGTAAAATTATTATTAAAGCAACTTGTGGATAGGTAAAACAGCAAGAGTGGTGAGCATGATGTACCAGGTTACTGGGACTAGATAACCAGATTTAGACTGGGTAATACTCCGTATTGAGGTAAGTTTTTAATGTCTCAAGAAAGGGCAACTCCAATTGCAGCATGAAAAGGTGGTAAGCCAGCGCATAAAATTATTTTGGAGTGCTATGCTGATTTTAATTATGTAGTTTACTTGGCAAGTAATTAGGGACTAGTTGATCTTTACTCTTTACTCCATTATTTATATAAATTTCTAAGTTTTTTACAAACTTGAAACTTTCATCCTTGTCAATGTTTAAACAAAAATTTTGGTCTATGCTTTTGGTTGGCCATCATAAGCATACATGCCTAAATGCTTAAGCAAATGCTCACAGGTGTATGCACGCACCCACACACCCACACATATGTATGCACACAAGCACGCGTAAATGTACACGCAAATGTGCACAGTCATGCACATACACATGCACACACGCACACGGACACGCACACACACACACACACATGTGTGCACACACAAACACACACACTCACTCGATCACACACACCTGCACACCTATGCATGCACAAGCAACCACAAGCACACACAAAGGCACGCATAGACTTGCAGATGCACATGCACACATATGCACACACGGACACACATACGCGCACGCACATGCATGCACGCACACACACGCACACATACGCACACATACACACACATATGCACGCACACACGCACACACATCCACACAAACACATACATGCACACGCACACACACACGCACGCACACACACATGCACGCACACACACACGCACGCACACACACATACACACACACACACATGCATACACATATGCATGCATGCACGTGCATGAACACACATACAAGAATGCACGCACACACATTCAGATAGTCTTAACTTGTTGCATATCACAAAAAATATTAATTTTTAGGCTTTCTGATGAGCACAACATTTCGTGAATGTTTCGATAGTATTAAGCGATAGCCAAAATTGCTGTGAACTAGTAACTTAAATAGACATATAGCTATACCCTGTCAGAACCCCTTTCATTATTTACTATATACTAGGTCGAAAATAACATTTCAAAAATTAATTCTTATATCAGTTTGAATTGCGATAAAACAAACTGAGATACTGAAAGGTAATTTTAGTTATGAAATAGGCAATTGATTAAAAATGATTAGAGACTGGCTGAAGTCATCACAAATTCATCAAGCTACAAATGCATATGACTATTATAGTGATCAGGTCATTTGAGGTAAATTAACTACCAAAACAAAATTAGAATAAACTTGGTTAAACTGTTGACAGAAAAACCTCCTTAACTAGTTTTTTAAATAAGGTTATTAAAATTGCACTTTTAGCATAAGCCTCAATCAAAGATATTTCACATTTTAGCTCATGCATTAGCAGCTAACGTGTTGTTTTATTTTTTAATGTATTTTGGGAGTTATTCTACTACTGACACCAGTGTAGCAGGTGCTCTACTTGGGAGATAACTGCTTGTCAGTAGAAGCTGTGGAAGATTTTAATATTTCATATTTAAATAGAATGTTCTAATTTTAGAATTGCAGTAATTGTAAAATACATTGAGCAGTTGTGGTTCAGTGTTTAGTGCGCTGGCATACCATCATTAGGTCAGCGATTCAAATTACAGAAGAACCATCAGTGGTGTTAAAAAGGGCATCTACCCACAATTGCTTTTGTGCCAAGTTTCATGAGCAATAGGTCACAATGTATGCTGTACAAGGATATACTATTTGCAGTGGCAACCCCTAGAATAGATGGAAAAGCACAAAGAAGCAAAAATATTGGTAAAACATCTGTTGATTGAAAATGTATGGTACAATGAGGTATGACTACCTTATCGTCTAGTATGAAGTTTTTTCCTCTCTTTTTAGCGACGGCTTCAATAAAGTTCATTGACTTTATTATATTTGCTTTGATGTTTTCCTTCACCTTATCCGCATCATCAGGCTTTGGAAATCGTTCAAATAACATCCAGAAATAAACTTTTTGATTAATGTCTTCAAAGCAGTCAGAACAGACTTCAACAAGCATGTCATTCATCGCTTCGTCCCAAGAGGTTGCTCCAACAAAACCTGTTGTGTATTAAATAATACACATAAGAGAAATACACTTGTAGTATCAAGTCGAACTTATTTAAAAAAGCTCTCAACTTTACAGACACTATTGCAATCTATACTCTGAGTTGAAATCATACAAAAAAATTTGTAGGTTGAACAAGTTTTAAATAGTAGCCATCTCGTTGCCTCTAAATGTAGACACTTTCCTTTTAAGCAATAACCGTAGGCTTTATCTGTGGTAAACCTATGTAGTGCTGCCCTGACTGAAAGCTGAACTTAATCTTTATAAATAAACAGCTGAAATGCTAAGCACTTGATCAGAAAGTCCATCAAATCTACAACTGCTGAAAAAAATAAACAGAAATTTGAATCAGCAAAGAAGTTGAAGCAGCGACAGCATGCAAACTGACTATTAATATAGAGTAACATCAAAACAATATGATTTTGATAATACCTGTCCCTCTGCATTATTTGTAGTAAACTGAATAATAGCCACCTCTTTTGAATTTGAGTATCATGTATGCACAATCATGCCTTAATGCATCTGTAATAATGTTAAAACTAACCAATTTAGCGTAAAAATATTATAGTGACTGTTTTTGACTCAAATTCATGCAACCTATTAACTGGTAAGAGATTTTTGTAGACTATTTTTACAAAGTTTCTATTTGTGTCAAAATTTTCTTGATGTACATCTTATAAAACTATAAGGTATGTTAGTTTAGCTTTATAGTCCCAAACCAATATAAACTTTTATTCATACGCTTTATTGTTCACTTACAAAAATAATTTTTATTTTGAGACAAAAAATTGAAAAAAAATGAACAAAATACAAAATGGAGTCAATTACCTGTGACTTTTTTGAGTATAAGTTACATTTTTTTGTTCCAAAACGCCGCCCAAAAAGTCAGTTGCGGCTTATACACAAATAAATGTTTGAGGTATTTCCTTGCTATTGCTTTGTACAAACTATTGCACATGGCACATGGCTACTGAACTAAAGCATACCTTTATACATGACTGTGACTTTACATTTCACCTGATTGAAACAGACCAACAACAAACATTTCATTCGCAAAATATATTTGGTGTTATGGTGTTATTATGATACCACATTCGTACAATTTTTGGAACAATATGGAAACAAAGCTGCAGAGCGTAAATGTAGAAGCTCAGAAAAATTTGTTCGAGAATGGGGTAAGGCTGCAGGTTGTAATGAATAAATCGTGTTAAAAAGATTTTGTATTGTTTCACACATCAAATATAGGTTTGACTTATCCAAGCGTACATATTGTACTTGAATTAGCATGATATAACTATTATATACATACAATTTTACATATGATCCCGCTTTATTGCACGCATGTACCCACTTTATTTGATAACACATTCAAGAATCAGTTTTGAACACTCAAGCTACACAGCTTTTAGTATGTACTTTAAACTTGTAAGTTTGATTTCTATATAAATCTCAGTCTTTGCCTGTCGTACTTATAGCGATTGAAATCTAGGAATTGAGAATCCACTTCGCACTAGAATTGAACTCAGAACCACCAGTTCTGCCGACAAACGAGTCTTTGCCATACTGTGGAATAATTGTGCACATACTTATGCAGAGTTTGCAAAAATATTATTGGTTACTACTAGCACGCTTAAAGGTTATGATTGCGGGAGAGATCATGACGCGTGGCGTAACAAATATAAGCACAAGCTGGCTTCAGGCAGACGGAAATGGCTCTTATTATAGTAAAGATTTTGACTAGCTTAAATTACTAGCTGAGTTACTCAAATTCATTAAGTGAAAAAACTTAGCCAATGACAACTACATTACCTGTCACTATTTGTAAGCTGTTTTAAAGCTAGAACAAATGCATAGCAAAAGAAATAATTAATGTTTTTCAACGCTCTGTTTTAGCTATGCCTGACGCTTTCAAATATTTAAATTATGCATTGGCCGAACACACACAGAAATAACAAACTCCTTCATTTAAAAGTTAGAATGGTAAATGTTGCATATATGGATTATAAACGAATTTTCTGTGCAAAAACCTTTCTCGTGCAACACCGGACATCCACCTACATGTAGTAAAACAATAACGGAAACTTACCAAATTTCTTAGCCACATATCTCACTATGGCCTTAGACATGAGCAACCTCCCCTCCTCACACTTAAACACTGGAACTTGTCCAAGTGGAAGGGCTGTAAAATAAAACATTTTTCTGCCAAAAGGGTGCTTTTTTAGGCATTTCTCTTAAACCTGAGCAAAACTTTGGCTTGTAAGAGTTCGGCAAATTTCCATGCAACTTTTATTGTCAATAGTTTACAATGTATTTTTCCTATCATTTTGTTATTTCTCAATAATTAATTGTACAAAATGTGGCCAATTTCAAAATTTGGGGAGATGTTAGTAAAAATAAACGAATTACTATGGTTAATTATCTATAACATTACTCCATATAAAACTTTGAAAAAAAAACAATGCAAATTTTTTCTGTTGTGTATCTCTAAGTTTGCAAAACAATGAACTCTGATTATTTTTATTTTTATATAGCTTATGGACCAAAATACTGCCAAATAAAGCTAATAATTTTAAAATATTTAATTCTCAGTTACATTTTATAATTATATGGCAATTAAATATTGGTTAGATATATAGTGGTGATAGCAATTATGGAACCACTTAGAATGAAAATGATATTAATTATTAATTCATAACTATGCATTAATGCTAATTGTTGTTAATTCAATACTTGATAAAGTTATAATTTGTTAAATATTTCCTAAATGAATTAGTAATTAGTATTAATAATGTTTTAATATTGAGCTGGCCGGCCTTTATTGTCAATCACAAGATAAGATAAAATGGGTGCCCAATAAAAAGACTATCTTTTTAGAATACAACATACAACAATAGAACAAAGGTATCCGTGTAACTATTATGGAACTTAAGTGGTGGCTTCTGGAGTATTAGTAGCATCTTAGTATTTAGTTGGTAAGCCCATATTGTCAACCACAGAGTAGGATGAAAAAGGTTGCTCATTAAATATTATATTTGTTGATAGTACTTTTGGTGGCAGACAGAGTGTCTACCAATCTTGCTTCTCAGATATGTATTGTATGTATAGTTTGAGATTACAAAGAAATTGAGTTTATGCCATAAATAACAAAAAAACAAAAATTTATTGGGTTCCGTAATCATGATCATCACTGTAAAAGAACATTGCATGATTTCAGAACATTGAAATAGGTCTTCATGACAAAACACAAAAACAACTATGTAAAAAAAGAGATTTTGCTGAGTACGGCCAGCTAATGCATAAATCTAGGTGGTTGCAATCATTTAACTTGCACTTTCTAGCACATTGCGTTGCTTGTCAGTTCTGCTAAACTCTTTGACAATGTTGATTAGATACACCTGAACTCTATTACAGCTATTATCATATCAAGGAATGTCGTCTCATTGCAAAGTCATGGTGATAGAAGTAAAATTGCAAAGAATTTATGTTTCATCATCTTGGTACCGCTAAAAGGCATTAGGGTGTGTAAATTTCTAGCTAGAGCAGGAAAATGAATTCCGGCGCTGCGAGAAGTCGCGCAACCTTGACAAAGGAAAAATGTGAATGACTGCGTTCATTTATCGAGAGAAGATCTAGGTCACTGCTGATAGCCTCTGGACTCCGCAGCCTTTGACACTGCGTGATTAGGACAATAAATTGAATTTCTACCAGTTCATGCATAAATCATGTTGCTGTGTTGAGAATAGATAAAAATGGAATAAGCATATTTTCACCTGAGTAAACAACACAGAAAAGAAATTTTCTTCAAGAGGTTTGGCATTAACACTAAAATATAGTGCAATTTTAATATTATCACATAGCATTTAGATAACAAGTTAAATAACTTTGTCTGTGGAAGATGCAATAAGTTGATTCAATATATATATATACGTATGGTAAAGACTTACTTGATGATACGTACAGTTTTGGTTCAGAGCAAAACTGAACTTATTAATTATCTCAATTAATAAGATCTTTGGCAAAAAAGCTTCAGCAAAATTTAACTCAGTTGCTGGCTCAAAACACATTAAGTCCATGCATGGAATTTACTATAAAATGTAAAAGGCCTATTTTCTGTTTTTATAACATAGAGCAGCAAAAACTTCTAAAGATAAGTAAGCGCTGTAAAAGAATATGTTTTTTTCAGAGATTGGCAATAAAACTACATCTGCAATCAAAACTTCAGCTGCATTAATGAAGTCTCAGAGCCCAAATTAATTGACTTTGGATAAACAAGAATACAGTAAACTTCTGAACATTTGCAATTAATTATCACAACCCTAAAATGTTGTTCTTATCAGAAAAATACTCTCATGAAAGCTAATTTAAGGCCAAGTACAATTTTTATAATTTTCATACCCTTGAACTTTAGGATTTAATAAACCAATAATATAATTTAATATTTAATATAACCAACTCAAATAACAAGGAAAAATACAAAAAATAAAAACAAGACCAATCTCTCTTTATAACTAACCAGCTTTCACTGGTATCCATTCTTCATGCTTGACTATGTGATCTTCTAGCCTCACACCAGCAAGAGCGTAGAGCATTCTAATTGGTCCAGCTCTTGCATGCGCACCAAAGTAGGTCAACTTGTCTAGAGATGCCATCTTCCAAAACACAAACGAGAATTCCTTATTGAACAAAGAGAAACATAACAAGTATATTCACCTAAAGTGAAGCTTAAAATAATGGTAACACATTTCTAAAAGAACAATTGAATGTTTTAGCAATTTAATGCCTTGAATCAGTTTAGGAGATGGACTTAGATCTTGCGAGTAGTTCAACGCTATCTTTCTCTTAGGTAGGTTCTAAGGCAGCAAATGTTAGCAAACACAACTAACCTACTGGGCTATACTACAGACAGAGTAATTGAGGAGATAGACGGCTATGACTCTAAAACCTTGTACACGATTACATTTGTGAATTTTAGTTATATGCTGCATACTACTAAGTCTATCTCAAATTGATGATTTTCTAGCTCTTTAGCAAAGGCTTTACGACTGTACAATCTATCAAACGCTGAGTAATTTACCAGTTATTCAGTGCTGTGTAACTGTACAATGCATCAAGTGCGATACAACTGAACAATATATCAAATACTGTGGGAATAGACCACGTGTCAAAAGTTTTTAGCTGTTCTATGCATCAACTACTGTCACACTCTGCAATGTATCAAACACTGTACCACTGTGTAACATTTGTACAACTGTACAACATATGTACAACAGTACAACAGACCAAGCATTGTATAACTGTACAACATAGCAAACACTGTATAACTGTTCAACGCATCAAAATCGGTACAATGTAAGTTGTACATTGTTTGATATATCCAGAGGAATTATATTAAACAATGTACAACTGTACAATATATCAAAACATTGTACAACTGTGCAATATATCAAACATTAAACAATTGTACAATATATCAAACATTGTACAACTGTACAACATATCACTACTGTACAGCTGTGCAATATATCAAACATTATACAACTAGACAATGATTTATATTAAATGCTGTACAACTGTACGATACATTTCCTTCAGGCTGCTGAACACTTTTGCTGCAAAGATTATTACAACTACTCACCCTGCTATACTTACTCCTGCTGTTCCTGGGCAATAGCGACTACGAAGAGAAAGAGTGATGAAGTTAGTGTGAGCATCTGTAATAGCAATCTTAGAGCCTTCTTAGTATTTTATATTAAACACTCCTACCTGTTTACAATTGCAAGGCAACACAGAGACTGTCAGGTCATCACAAGCTGTTAGCATGTGGAACGCATCAATTTGTGGTAATCTAAGCGGGAGTTATCTGCTCTTAGCAGAAAGAAACTCCTTTTGGTTACATTAAATTTTCTTTCTTCCCAGTGCTGGTGTTTTTTACCTTTTATGAAATCCATGAGAATGCAAATATAATTTTTGCTAGTTTGTACAACAAGACATCTATTATATACCCAAGCTTTGATTATTATTCTAGCCATATGAACTGTTATAACACAGATGTCACAGCATCACGGATGAAAAAACACTGCGGTTTTGTCTGATAGGTATTATTGTTTATGTTCTTTGAAACTGATTTTGTTAATGCAATTTCCCTTTCTCGATTATTAATTGAAACTCTTTCTGTTATTCTAAGTTCTGTGTATACAATTTATATAAAAATATGTGTATAAAATGTGAGTATACTTTTAGTATAACAGCAGAAGACAAGGTTTCAGACTAAATCAATACTTGAAGAATTTTTTTAAAACCTTTAACAGCAGCCACGGCGCTGAAAATGCTGCATCATTTCCATTTTTATAGTTTCTATCATCAAAAAGACTACGTGGCAGACCCTTTCTCTCTATTGATTTTTTGTGGCACTATATTTAAAACATTTGTTTTACAAAATGCATACAGACTGCCAAATGAAAGTACTGTATATATATAAACAATTTATATTTTATTGAAGTTTACTCGCACCTCATGAAGGTCTTTGCAGATTGAATTAGATACACTCTAACACTTAGTGCTCATTATATACACTACCTTCCCGCGGATGCTTTCTACAGCAGTCAAATACCATTAATATGCAAGACTGTAGACAGTATTATCATTTTTCAAAGACTACCATTTCAGCAATACTGGCATTGTAAAGCCTGATTACTTTACCACAGTATAACTTGAACAATAGCTAAAAAGAAATAAAAATAGGGCTGTGTCTGCTATTATAATTACATAAAGTAAGTAAAGTAGGTCACAGATAAGAACTTCCTTGTCACAGTAATACCGCTGACTAAATTATTTTATGCTTGATTGATCTCCCGCTGACAAGCTCCGCCTTGTCTTGTGCATAAAACTCCTGCTCATAAATAAAGGTCTGTTAATAGCATATCATATTCAGGCTATAAGTAAGCGGCAGCACTGCAAGTTCACTGTCAGCAAAATCACAGATTGAGAGAAGAAATCAAAGTAAGGTATGAGCATTGTGCTTCGCCGTAGTATGAGGCAGATCTGTAATATAGTTTGTACATTTATATAGTATTAGCTACCTGAAGGTGCTGCTTTAGTAAACAACTTTGGGATTCGACTAACATGTGTACAAATACAATTGTGTTTTACAGCAACTTCTTTTTTCCATGAATCTTTTTTTACGTTGGGCTTTGAAGGTTTGTTTAGCTAATTGGCCAGCATCAGATACTGGTCGGTATTTAGCGAGACTACATATTCTCCTTTGCTAGTTTTATCGCGTTTCTGCGTGAAAATGCGCGAAGCCCGATGAGTGAAGTTGGTAAGCAAACAGCAAACGTTTGAAACACTCAAAGGTTACTTTATGCTATAAAAATAGACTAGGATAGAAACCACATAATATAAGCATTTTCTTTCATCAATCCAACTATCGACTTCTCAGAACCTGCAATTAACAAGCGATTTTTGCAGTCAATTTGCTGAAAGGTCAAGTGATTAAATAACATACACCGGTGATTTGTTATGATGACTTGTTTACCTACAGCATCACGTAAAACACTACTGTAAAATTGCACATCAATACTTCTAATATAAAAATGCTCTGGAAATCAGATTTCTTTTTTTAAAATAATAGTTATTATTAAGCAGTTTTAATTTAATATATAATGTAATTGCTTGTCATCAGGACCATTAGCAAACATAATTTACATGATTCATAGAACCTTTACTATAATAAGTATAATAGTTCATCTTTACGTCCGTCCATCTGTCTGTATGTCCATCTGTCTGTCTGTACGTCTGTTCATCTTTTCGAAGTCACACTAAGGCCGTTAAGAAAAATGACTCCACCGCACAGGAATCAAACCCCATATTCAAATTCTGATTTACAATCTGCACTACTCGATCACTTTTGACATTTAATAATAATTGTGCACATAGTTATTACATATGATGGTCTCTCACGGCTCACAAGACTGACACTATACTATTAACTATAAATACACAGTGTATAAACTAATCCTCTGCATATCTAACGTTTATTATATCAAGTTAAATGATTTTTGTGTCTATTTAATATGTATGTGACATATTTATTTGGCATAGATGTCTGCCGGAGACAAGCTTGTATACTTCACAGCGCATGGAAGGGCTGAACCTACCAGAATGCTCTACATTGTGGCAGGGAAAAGTCTAAATGATGTTCGGGTGACTCACCAGGAATGGCCAATAATGAAAGGAGGTGAGGCAACTTCAATTTGGATGAATGTTTTATTGTTAGTACTTGTATATTGGTTTGATTGTCAGAGTGAGTTTGGCCTTAATCTTAGAATACTTCTACATGTGTTCTATGTCATAATGTATATAATCTTAGAATACTTCTACATGTGTTCTATGTCATAATGTATATAATCTTAGAATACTTCTACATGTGTTCTATGTCATAATGTATATAATCTTAGAATACTTCTACATGTGTTCTATGTCATAATGTATATAATCTTAGAATACTTCAACATGTGTTCTATGTCATAATGTATATATACATAATCCTATATGTCATATATCCCATAAGACATATCCCATGGTCATAGACATCCATTTGAATTACAATACTGCTGCGCATTTGGAGTATAACATTGTCATTAAATATCTAAGCAATTTGAGATGTGTACTGGCATATTGCTAATAGCTTATAATATACCATGGCCATAGACATCTAAATAGTTTGATATTTTTACTAAAATATTGCTAATAGCGTGAAATTTCTCAAGGTCCTAGATAGCCTACATCTAAGCAATATGAATTTTGTACAAATATATTGCTAACATTTGGTAATACTGCAAGGTTATAGATATCTAGAATAGTTTGATATTTTTTCTGTGTAATATCTTCAGGTCATAGGGTCTATATGTAAATAGTTTGAACTTTATACTAAAATTCTACTAAAATAGGTATAGTATTGTGAGGGCATAGACATGTGAATAATCTGTAATTTGTTAAAATATTGCTACAAATGTGTGTTAGTATAGCAAAAGCAACAGCCATGCAATGCACATTTTCATTGTCTAAATAAAATACAGTTAATAATATGAATGTTAACAGTTAACATGTATGAATGTTTAAACAAAAATATTTGCATAAGCTACAATATGAAAATTGTCAAACAAAATCCCCATGATTGTAATCTGATGAAAGTACCTGATAGCAAAGGTGTGTTCCCAACAGTTGTTTGCATTATTCAACAAGAGAGGTTTATGACAATTCAGGTGTTGTACATCGATCAGAGAATTCTTCCATCTGAGAGAAATGCAAGAATCCTTATAGGGAACCCACTTTTGAGTTAGTAAGACTGAATATGGACATGGATAAACTTACTAAAATACCTATTGATTGATGACAATGCTACTTGATGTCATTTCTCAATGCCAATATCAAATTAGTAGCTTATAATAAGAATAGTATTTAGTTGTGATTTCTAGAGTAAAAACTTTAGCTTTATTCCGAGATAAAGATCTACTTCTGAACATATACTGCTACAGCTAGTCCTATTATAATGTAACATCTGGAAGGTTAGATCAAATTCTACAGAGTGTGAGATATGCTTTTGCTATAAACAAGTACTGTTTGGAATTTGTGTACAAATACTTGTGCCTAAATATTTAAATGAGGTTAAATGTTACCAGGTAGTACTATGCAATGACTAAGTGTTACCAGGTAGTACTATACAATGACTAAGTGTTATCAGGTAGTACTATGCAATGACTAAGTGTTATCAGGTAGTACTATTCAATGACTAAGTGTTACCAAATAATACCATACAATGACCCAGCAATTTATCGCTAAAACTTTGGTTATCCAAGAAGGCTGTTAACAAAGTGACACAGCAAAAGTTGATAGTGTTTATTCCTTTGCTCTGCTTGCTTAGCCTTTTCCACATTTTTGCTAAAATTATTTTCGAGGTAAATTCTTACTCAAAGGTACTTCGACTGTTATTTTAAACTGAATGAAGGAAACATTTTTATGCATTTATTGCTTACAGCATGCGATTAGCAAAGAGTATTTGACTAACTCTCACTAAAAATAGCATTTTTGATCGACAATTATTGCAGGTATTTTTGTCTCGCTGAAGGACTTGCTCACTGACTGAGCATGCCAATTGAACATTATTGAACTTCTCATATGTTCCGGGCAAAAGTGACACAACATCATAAATGTTGTGTCATCTGTTATTTGGTCTGTCCAGCAACAGTGATTGGTACATAGCAATGACAAATCTGTATCACAAAGGATTTGATCTCGGAACCTCCGATCACCACGCAATAACTTACCCAATTGAGCTACGCATGCTTCTGATAAGTGTGAGCCCCTTTGTGTGAGGTCCTGATAATGACTCATAAGCGGGCGATGTGAGTTGCTATCAGGGTTGAAATACGCATAGCAATCTGAGTTATTCAATTTTAATAAAGCTTGCTCTCACAGCTCTTATTAGGAAGTTTAGCAATACAGATACTAACTTATTCAAATTAGCGATTGGCAATGTGTCAGGCTAATGGCAAGTGGTAGGCAACTACCTTACCTGCAACTGTTTATAAGCTGTTTTTAATACCTGTGCAACACCGGTCATTCATCTAGTCTCTACTCTAATAAGAGCCGTGTCTGTCTATCCGTCTGTCTGTCCAAAGCAACAGCTAGAGGCTGGAAAAAGGATTGCACTGTACGGGGTTCAAACTTGTTGTAATAATGAAACTCGTGAAACAATGTATAATTTAAGAGATTGGAAAACTACATATAGTTTTGTGGTGACAACATATGCTTTATATAAGCCCTTTTATTTGACTAAGTTATTATTTGGTTTCACACTCTGTTGAATACTGTTAAAATAACACTGAAATATTTGTGCTTTTTAGAAAGGTAGTAACCTGAGAATGTTAATGATTTACAGGTTTTTATGATCACCTACACATGTTTATCGTACTTATACAGTTGTATATCGAAAGCTAAACATAAAGTTTTTGATAAGATTGCATAATGCTGTAGGTGTTACATCAAAATTTTTTTTACTTCATAACTTTCGACTGCTTTTCATGAAGTATAATCTTAGCTATTTTTTATCAACTAATGTTTGCGCATATAAAATGACAAAATTTTTTTTAACAATTTTCCACATTTTTGTATGAATATATTGCTTGCTTAAGTAAGAAAGCTTTAGACAGCAATGTTTATAGGTAGAGCATTGGTGCATTTGATGTTTAATCCAATTAATTTGTAGAGAAATGCTTTTGTACATGTAACAGTTTTAGTTGACATGTGAGTAACATGTACTTGTAAGTACAAAATCTCAATGTAAGTAAGTTGGAGATTTGCAGAAATAAAGAGCGCCCTTTACTCAAAGAATTAAATCTCTTAACACAATGATCTCTCACAAATATGATCTCTTAACACAATGTGATATATAAACACGCTGTGTATCAATTATCAAAATTATCAACAACTTTCTGAAAGTTTTTAAAATGAACAAGATCTTTACTTAGCTACCCAAACTTTTAAAATGCGTCTGTTCAACTCACTCAATAATTTTTGATTTCTTTTTCAATTGTTCTTCTTTCTTTTAGTATCTAACAAAAACATCATTTTTGTTTATAATTACCAATGCCAATAAAAGTTATACTTACAATTCATGAGTGCATGGTAAAGTAAGATTACGCGTGGTCTTGTTCTTTTGAAAACTGTCTTGCTTACATTGAAATCTGTTACTATAGTAGCATATAAAAATAAAAATTATATAAAGTGAACCCAACTAATAGTAAAAACTTAATTAAAATAACCAAATAAGAATAATAATTCATTCACTACTACATATAAGTTGTATATTGTAGAACAGCCACTTGGCCAAGTCCCAGTGTTTCATTGTGAGGAGGGGTCTCTTGTCATGTCTCGGACCATAGCAAGATTTGCAGCTAAAAGATTAGGTAATTCTTAATTTACCACACCATAAATTTGAAACCAAATTATTTAAATTTTGACTGCAGATCTTTGGATTCTTGTATTTACAGATACAGTTTGGTTATCCTTGCAACGCATTACATGATAATCTACCATATTTAAATTTAAGTACATTATAATATAACGTATTTAATCTTACAATATAGTATTTTAGACTCTAGAATCTTTTGCATTGAAATTGCAAAAAATGTTGAAGCTTAAAAATTAATTTAGTGTTGTAAGTTCACCACAGAAAGATTAAGTGCTAAGAAGAACTTGTTTTTTGCACTTCAAACTGCACTAAATTTATTAAAAATATTTAGCATGTCTATGCTTTTGAAAGCGAAAAGTTTGTGCTTTTATGCTGTACAATTTTTTGGCAATCGCCTACACGTGTTATCTAGAACGCTTGTAATTTTTTGGAAGATAAAAAACCTTCTTGGTGAACAGAGTTATTGTTTTACTATATCACACTTTTGCAAATTTGGTAAAACAAAACAGTGACTATCAAAGCATAGTAAATGAAATTTTAAGAAGATTCTAAAGATTGTTTCTAAAATTTCATGTTGCTTGACTGCAGTTGGCAAACAATGTGATATCACTTGACAGCAAAATGGTACCATGTTGTGATACTATTCTTACCAATATTAAAAATAGTATCTTGAGCCCACAAAAATAACGCATAACTGAAAATGTAATGAATTAGATTTATCAAACTATTTGTTTTTGGACACATCCCCTATTACTTGTCTCATAAAGTAGTATTAAAAAAATTTGGCAAAGATACCAATTTTATTTTGACAGGAAAATAATTTGACAAAAACTTAAATTCTGCATTGTCACTGCCATAAATTCATAGATATATAATCACATTATAAACATATATACACATAGATGCATAAACCTATGGAGACATAAGCATATAGAAAAATAAACCCATAGACCTATAAGCTTACACACACATAAATTCATAGTTGTATAAACACATAGACATATAAATATAAACACATAGGCATATAAACTCATAGACATATTAATTCATACAAATATAAACTCACAGACATTTAAACTCATAAGCGTGTACTTTCATAGGCATATAAAAGTATAGGCATGTATAGGCCCATACAATTATAAACTCATAGACATGCCAACTCATAGACATGCCAACTCATAGACATATAACCGCATAACTGTTATATGAAACAGGATTAGTTGGTGAAACAGCTTGGGATGAAGCAATGAATGACATGGTGGTGGAGACCTGCTCAGACTGCATGGAAGAAATCACAAGAGAAGTTTATTACTGGTTGATTTTTAAACGCTGTCCTGAGCCTGAAGACTCTGCCAAGGTAAAGGAAGCAGTCAGAGGCAAAATTGTGAAGTCAATGAACTTCATACAGTCTCTGGCTGAAAAGAAAGGAAAGAAATTTATTCTAGATGACAAGGTAATTGCCTTTATGCATGTTACAAAGCTACTACACGTATGTCACGGGTAACACAATACATGCTTGTTTCTATTAGATATGCTTACTTTTGTAATGTTAACTATGTGCATATAATATACAACATATGTGCATGTTTATATAGCTCATAAGTTACATGTAACACGCTACATGCCTACTTTTACTAGATATGCTTACTTTTGTAATTAATTAAGGTGAGATTAATCTGAATGAAGCCAAGTGCAACATGTTTTACCTATAATATAAAAATTTAAAAAGGCTGATATCATTGTTAACACAAATTTCAGAGCTTCCAATGAATCTACAGTAATCAAAATTAAAATGCCTTTTGAGCGTTATGACTGATAAAGAATTTTTAGTTTGTACAAAAATGGAACATTACAAGATGCAATTTGGAGAAATAATAAGTTAGTTTTTGTGCACTTTAATTTTGGTAAAGGGTTTGAAAATGACCAAACATTTTGATTAAATATAAACCGTAGTGAACAGAATATAAAACTGTTTTGTGTAATCGGATCATACAGAAGCCAAAGTCTAGGCTTAACCTCAGTTCTCAGGTTACATTTGCGTCGCCATAAACGCATAAAAAATGGTACATGTAGCTTTATTTTTTTAAATAGGTGTAACAACAGCTTCTAAGGTTTTTTAAAAAATGACACCATACTTTTTATTATTAGCTCCACGCATTAAGTTAGATTTTTGTAAGTGTTGTGCTACATTGTTTCATACAAAAAATTTGTATTTAATTTTTTTTGGTTTTATTATTAAATGTTATTCTTATGTAAATATTCATCCAGCACAACTGATATTTCATTACTATTTTGTTTGCAACGTTTTTCATTGGTAGTACATCATGAGAGCCTGCATCAAACTGAATAGATTCTCAAATGTTCAGGTAGATCGACGAGTGCGTACAATTGAAGAGTTGTCTTTCACCTTATGAGTGGCCAACTCCTAAGTAGGCATGCTAATCGCTCTAAACAAACTACCTGTAGAAGGATGAACAGTGCATACAGAATTAAGGCAGTGCTATGTTCAAGGCTGCCGTATGCTGCTCAGAACTCCCACTTGCGATTCTAGTACCATTTGAACAAGTTAGCAATAACAATAATTAACATTCTTTGTTTCAGATACTTTTCGCTGATATCGGACTCTACTGTTTCTTAGAATTTGGACGAAAAGCTTTTCCAGATTTGCTTGAAATTACGCCTTGGGTAAAAGAATTTGTAGAAAAGTTTCAAAATGATGAAAGAATTAAAAACTATCTGGCAACTCGACCACCATCTCCAATTGGAATCTAATTTCAAGATCCAACACCACTAATGACTGTACCATGGCAATGAATTATAGCTGCATCATTTAAATATCTGTATTCAATGTTTGCGAGCATTTCTGTTAACTTCATAGGTACTTTACTTTACAAAATAACTAAATATCACATTTCATTACATACCTTTAGATTGGTTATTATCTAAAGCTTTAGACCCTAAAATGATGACTCTAGGATTTCAACACTATTACTACGCACTCTAGGTGATGCACTCTAGGAACTCAGCACTATTACTATGCACTTTAGGTGATGACTATAGGAAGTCCATACTATCAACATCAGTTCACTTTGTGTACTGTTTTCTATGTTGAATGATTTGCACAAGTATCGTTTGACTAATACTCCAATACAATTATTATAGGAGGTATTCTACATGTTTGTAGACTTCTGTACAATTATGTAATAGTTGCTCAGATTGTCATACTAGATTGGTAAGATTTGCCTTACCCTTTGTGTAGAGAATTTTCGCTTTGTTGATTTTGTAGCTGAAACCTAAATAATTTACTAATTTGCTCATCTATAAAAATGCAGCCACTATATACTAATAAAAATATAATGAGAATGAAATGGCATAGCCAAAAGGTTCTCACAGATTTTCTTTGCATGTAAAATAGCTAAAAAAAGCGTAAAATTCAATGAAATTGAAAGCACGATCTGAAACATCATAACATAAAATAGCACTTGTTTAAAACACAGTGGTCTTGTTTAACCTGACAGCTTATACTGAACAAGGTGAAAATCTAATAATGAAGCATTTACAATACATGCAGGAAAAGGTAGTAATTTGAAAAGAAAAAGTAACAACATATGCAAGAAGAGGTAACAACATACAAAGGAAATGATAACAACGCATGCAGGCAAGGCTAGTAACATAAAAAGGGAATAGCAACAACTCATTCAGCAAATTTTGTGAAGCAATTGTACACGTTGGTGGTAACAGTACACGCTAAAGCCGGTACTGTTACCATTTCTTCCATAGTCCTGCAATATAGACTGTCATATGACCAGAGTAGCACTGCTGAAACAGTGTAGGATAGCAGTATTACAGTAAGTGTACCAGAGATAATGATATGATGTTTGATTTTTGAAGCATGATGTATGAAGTATGACTGTATATATATATGTATATATATACATATATATATATATATATATATATATATATATATATATATATATATATATATATATATATATATGACCCAATGACTACAATATAGCCAGCAAAGAAAAAGAAAAGGTAGAGAAATAGCTCCCTCTTGGAGAAGAGATTGAAAAATGCTGGGATGTAAGAACAACTGTAATCCAAATAGGCATTGGGGCACTGAGCGCAATATCACCAGCGCATAAAATGTGGCTTGCCCAAATACCGGCAGCAATCAACTCAGGTGAGCTGCAGAAAAGTGCGCTATTGAGAACAGCTAAGATCTTGAGGCGAGTGCTCAAACTCCCAGGTCTCTGGTAGGAGACCCGAGTTAGAACAGAAATTACCACCCATACGGGTTAACCGGGGTGAGGAAACAATTTTTTATATATGAACATATGTTTGTGTTATATATAATACATATTATATATGCATTATATATAATATGTATATATATCATACATAATGTATATATAATAAATATTTTGTATATATAAAATAACTAGCACTGTTGGCCATTATTTGTAACAATTGTTAAGCTGGCCCAAAATGTGGGTATTATTTTAGTAAAGATTTTAATACAGATCTAGCTTTGTAGGTAAGTTACTCAAATTCATTAGATAGTTATTCTATTACCCGTGCAACACTGGGCATTTGGCTAGTAGTAATATATCATACTTGTATGATATATCATATGTATGAAAAGGTATATATATTATATATACTATTATATATATTTATATATAATATATTACGTATATTTACATATAGTATACATATTATATATAATACATACTACACACTATATATAAAATAAATAATATGTTTATATAATATATATAACTATATATATATTTTACATATAAATATAATATGTATATTTTAGATAGATATATAATATATACTGTATATTATATAGTAAATATATAAAATATATTTACTATATAATATATATTATATAGTACGATTGTACTATATAATACATATAATATATTTATGAATATACAGTATTTCTATATATATATATATACTTGTATACTAGCCAAATGCCTGGTGTTCCACAGGTAATAGAATAATTACCTAATGAATTTGAGTAACTTACCTAGAAAGCTAGATCTTTACTAAAATCTTTACTAAAACAATACCATTATTTTGAGCCAGCTTAACAATCATTATGCGTGAAAGTCAACATTGCTAGTTGTTAACCACCAGCAAGCACTTTAAGCATGAGTATCTTAACCAATGTAATGACTATTTGCTCAATGAATCTATTGTATTTCGCGTAGCTTAATGATTAGGTTCACTGGATGGCGATGTGCACCAGTGTTGTGCAGGTCTTTTATTGCTAGATTATAGCTGCTATAACTGGACACAGGGTTTAACAAAAAGGCAAAAATACAAACACTGAGATTTATATATATACTACCCAAATTCCCGAGGTGTCAAAGGTATTAAAAAACAGCTTATATACAGTGGCAGGTAATGTAGTGGTCTGCCACTTGTCATTTGCTTGGCACATTACCAATGAATAATTTGAGTAATCTACTACTACCTGTATTGCTAAACCTATTAATAAGAGCTGTGAGAGCAAGCTTTAGTGAAGTTGTGTAACACAGAGTGCTATGAGTATTTTAACCTACATAGGGACTCATATCGCATAACGATTCAATTTCGTCTCTCCTAGCTTAATTGGTTAAATAGTTGCCCGGTGAAAGGGAGGTCTAAGATCAAATCTAGCACGTAGCGGATCATTCATTCCTAGACTTTAATTGCTATAACTGGAAAGACCGAATGATGAACTTTGCGATATATGAGCTATATATAGATTAGAGTTCCACATTGGAGATGACCTACTTTTACCTCTGCTCATCAATATTCAATCTGTAGGAAATGGAAAGTGACATAAACTGTTATTGGTTTGAGGTTCAAAACACCTACATTCACTATATGGACTAAGGGTAAGACTTACCTTTGTGATTAAAAAAAATAATGTGTAGTTTTGTTTCAGGGAGATGCATACAAAGATACTACATTTTAAAACACAGAACGTGCAGTCATTTATATTAATTAAACTATCAGGAAGTTGTCATTGCGTGTGTGCGTGTGTAAATGCGGTATGTATCCAAATTTTGTGGCTGATTTTAACCAACTTCTTGCACATTTTGTCACTGTTTTCTCCCAGACCGCCAAAAGTATTTAGTTTCAAATTTCTGTCTAGCTCCTGATAATCAGCCTCCTAAACACCCTGAAAAGGAAAGAAAAGGAAAGAAAGAGCATTGCCGGGCTTACGGCTAGTTGATAATAAAAAAGAGCTTAAATCTAAGGCTAAAATGTCTGAGAAAAATCAACCTTTATAGCCTAAGACAAGCTGATGAAAGTCATGATGATTTACAGTTTTAGTTACATACAGAGGTGAGAGGGCAAATGTCTCAAGATGTTCAAGAATCTCATTTGTACTCAACCAGTTGGTATATACAGAGGTGAGAGGGCAAATGTCTCAAGATTTTCAAGAACTTTATTTGTACTCAACTAGTCGGGATGCTTAGTTGACTTATTGGTTCAAGGTGAGACTCCAAACCTTTTTCTTCTACTTATTTGAGCGTTTGGAAAACCTTATAAACAACTTTGGTATTACTATGGTATTACTATGGTATTACTATGGTATTACTATGGTATTACTATGGTATTACTATGGTATTACTATGGTATTACTGTGGTATTACTATGGTATTACTATGGTATTACTATGGTATTACTATGGTATTACTAGGGCATTTCTTGTGGATCTCAGCAATTTTCTTTAATAAAGATGAACTTGCACAGAATTTTAGTTGATTTTATCGAAAATTATTGGTATGTTTTATGATTTCCGTTTGTTTTTTATGTTTGATGTGACTGCCAGAATGTTCCAAAATTGCAACCAAAAAACCATTAATCTTATTAAAACACTCAGATCAAGCAAAAATGGTATTATGACGTCTATAGTTGCAAAGATACTGCCAGAATAGAGACACGTAATGCTACAACTTGCATGCAATAGTAGATATCAACTATCGCAACAATAACAACTAGTGACGTCATTTCGGCACGCATTTTTCTTCTGAGCGTTTCACTCGCAATGAAATTTGGTCAATTTTAATCTGGAAATATCCTAGCAGTCAGATCACCCACCAACATCAAAAACAATCTCAAATTAAAGAAAAATATGGATACTTTCTGATAATATTTACTAAAATTTTGTCAAAATTCATCTTTAAGCCGAGTATGTAGTAGATAATAACAAGAGCTCTGTAGCATTACTTGTAACAGTACTTGTACATTTTGACATTCAACATGGGAAAATATTGCTCTGCCTCTGCAGAAGTTAGACCTAGTCATATAGTTTGACCTTCTGAGGTACAACTAACCAAGTCTGTGAAGTGTCAGGAGGCGTGCATAGTTTGAATTCTAAACCTATCATTGTGTTCAGGTAGACCAGAATTTAGTAATTAATAAATTCAAAATAAATATTGAATTTTTGTGCAACAAACTAGAAGCCAAACTATGCACTTTTTCTAGTTTTATATAGACTTGGTTAGTTCTGCCTCAAAACTTAAAACTATACTATCATTTTTGGCACAGTAATCTGGTGTTGCTGCGTACAGAATAAAACGTTTGCTATTTATGTTCCACCTTGCGGGATCTAAGTTTGGCCTGCGTGTGGTACATGAAACATCTCTGTCATGTTGGCAGGCATTTATTATAAACTGCACAGTTCCAAGTCTGTAAAATTGAATTATTGTGCCACCTTTCACCTCATTAAGTCCTAGGTGCTAAATCTCAGTACAGATCTACGTAATACATCCTAAATTCATGAACGAATTATATATGTGACTTTCGTGATTCGATCTTTACCTTGTGTTTATTTTGTACACATTTCAGACCGCTGTATAAAATTCATCGTTAATTGTTTTCAGAAAAATACAACATAAATGAATGTGTTGTTTACTTTGTTGTACTTTACTCAGTTGTCACTTGATACCACTAATTGACTTAGTAGATCTGTTTTGTTTGTACTTTGCATCTTGTTCAGCCTGCCTAAAACCAATAAGGCTAAAATTGTTCAATAGGTTCATAAAACGATACGAATTGTACTTCTATGTTACAGATGGTAAATGAAGACAAGCTCAAATACTTTGATTTGTACGCTAGAGCGGAGCCAACCAGGATGCTTTATGCTGTTGCTGGTCAGCCATTGCAAGATGTCAGGGTGTCATTTAAGGATTGGCCAGCTATGAAAAACGGTTGGTATAATCTATATGTGTGACTTCGTAAGCAATGGAAGAGTGACTTGTAATGATTTCGCAAAGTTAGAGCATGATGACATGCCAAATGAGTTGCAGCAGAATAATTTGATGCCAATCAAACATTTATCATATTAGCACCTCAGGCTCTTCCAACTCCTTTGCTCCCTTACTTTATCTCTCTATCTCTCTATCTCTCTCTCTCTTTCACCACTCACTTTCTCTTTATCTCTCTCCCTCTCTCTCTCTTTCACCACTCACTTTCTCTTTATCTCTCTCTCTCTCTATCTCTTTCACCACTCACTTTCTCTTTATCTCTCTATCTCTCTCTCTCTCTCTCTCTTTCACCACTCACTTTCTCTTTATCTCTCTATCTCTCTATCTCTTTCACCACTCACTTTCTCTTTATCTCTCTCTCTCTCACTCACTACTCTCTCACTACTCACTCACTTTCCCTCTCTCTCTCTCTCTCTCTCTCTCACTCACTACTCTCTCACTACTCACTCACTTTCCCTCTCTCTCTCTCTCTCTCTCTCTCTCTCTCTCTCTCACTCACTACTCTCTCACTACTCACTCACTTTCCCTCTCTCTCTCTCTCTCTTTCTCTCTCTCGTGCAGTTGGTCATGTTGGCGAAGGCTGCCTCATGGTTTAGGTTTTATCACTGACTTCTATGCAGCTTTGTTTTCCAGTTTTCTCGTTTTCTAGTTTCTAGTTTCTAGTTTTCTCTTAAGGAGTATAGCTTGTTATGAACCAGAAAGTAAATGGTGACTTGACGTCATTTTAAATATTTTAAGACGTCATTCTATACTTTAGTAGAGCATATAATATAGAAGTAAATGTTGGCCTACTATTTCTGTGTGTGACTCACTGAGTAACTTGCTATCAATTATAAACTAAAATCACAGCATGTACTACTAACTGCTAATCCTAACTTGATTGAACCGTTAGGAGGGATTCTGACTTATGAGCCTAATCTCAAACTCAATAAATATTTATGGAAAGACTGCTGTCATTTAGCTAATAGCTGACTCAGCAGTTTTTAATTGATTGGTGATTTTACCTGCTGTCTTTTTCATTGCGCAATTTTGGAAACTCTTCGTAGCTAATGATGCAATTAAACAACATAGGGCTTGACTTTATGGGTCTCTGTAGTTGATAGCAGCCTTGGTGCATCAGTTAAGGTGGTAACTTATGATCAGTAGGGGCATACAAACACAAAGCAGACTGTTCATCGCTGGATTTTGATCGCTATAACTGGACACAGGGATCAAAACAAAAGACCATCAAAGCGACAAATAAACACTGAGGTTTATACACATAATATGATATACTTATATGTAAGAGCCATAGAAATGATAAAAACGTCTTAGTCTAGTGGTTATGCGTGCTTGTTAGTAGACTTGTGGTTTGAATGTTGTGAGTTGAAATCCTCTGCAAAGTTTAAATTTAATTGCTGGATTTTAATCGCTTTAGTTGGACACACTGAGGAAAACAAAAGACCAGTGGTTTGAGGTCACACAAGAACAATTGGCAGTGTTAGAAAGGGTGTCCAACCACAATATTACTTCTGTGCTACATTTGTCCAAAGTCTTCATACCCCAGTACAACCTCCCTCCCCCACCCGACTCCTCCCCTCCCTCCCGTTATCAAACTATAAACATTCGATGAGCTATTTTTATAGTAACCAAATAGCCACAGCAGCTATCCAGCCAAGCTGTAAAATTGCTATTCACGTTAGGGCCATTTTAAAAGGTATATTGTTCAAAGATGCTAATATGCACACGAGAAAAGACAACTTCCTTTTATACTAAATGTTCATAACTTCTCGCCTTCAAATTAAAAATATTAGTACTTTGTCAGTCTAGTGTGATGTAAGAGATCATCAGGTGAGGTATAAAGTACAGAGAATAACTATGCGCACAAGTATTCTAAAGAAGGTGATTGATTAGTGCAGATGTTAGAGTGCTGGGGTCGTGACCCAACACTCATGAGCTAGAATCCCGCTTAAAACTGTCATTTACCCCTACATCTAACCGTAGCTTCAGACAGATGAATATACACAGTTCTTATTATAGTAAAGGTTTAGTAAAGAATCTTTTTACATGTAAAGTTCTTTTTGTAAATGCAGATGCGATAAATTTTGTGGTTTTTAATGCAATCTGTAGTTTGAAAGACAATTTCCGCTCCCATACAGTGTCTGGAGAGTTGGCTCTATACAGTGTCTGGAGAGTTGGCTCCATGGTAATAACCAGCTATTTATAAGAGCTTTGTGGTGCCTTACTTTCTAGCCTAAATTCAGTTTACAAGTTACAAGGTTTATATGCGTAGCAGATAAATGAAAAAAAATCAAATATTCTAACTTTTGAGGCAAGATGTTTATACCATTTGTTGTTGTAGCCCAGCCTCTTGGACAGATGCCAGTGCTAGAGTGTGCAGCAGGGACTCTGGTAATGTCCAACTCTATTGCAAGATATGTGGCTAAAAGATTTGGTAAATATTTACTAACCATTACCTTTGCATTAAGAGTTTTGTTAGGATGATGACAATCTTGTTGATGATGTAAAGCCTTTTAGGGTAGAGGACATGTAAAACTAGCTTTAAAATTTATAAAGGATTAAGTCTGACTTTAGGAAGGGACAAAACTATAATACATTAACTACTTTATTACTTTATCAACTTGTTGTGACAGTAGTTAGCGAAGTCTCCAAAAATGCGAAGTTAAAAATAAAATTTTCAGTTTTGCATTTTTTATTACTTCTTATTTTACAGCATCTAATGCGCAATGGCTAAACAGTATTTAAATTTTTAAAATGATTTTACTAATAATTTACAGAAAGCTTTAAAAAGAATATGGTGAAGAAGTGAACTCATTGTGGTATAACTTTGTGCAAAGCTTTTTATTGCTAACCATTTTTTAATTCAACTAAAGTTTTTTGTTTTAGAAACACAACACTGGGTGTTAGATTATAATGCTTCCAACATTTTAAAAGCACATCATAAACATTAATTTGAATAATAATGTAAAAACCTAAATGTTTAACTAAATGGTTAGTTATGTTTCACTACAATTATACACATTATAAAGAGCATAGCGCATGAAGGTCAGTTTGTTTTTTGTTGGTTAAATAATCAATTTAATGACTGAACCTAGTTTTTGTGTTTTTTTTCTATCTCATCTTGGCTTAAAAGTTATATAAGTATTAGAGTAATAGTAATCATCAAAAGACATCAATGGTTAGAGCCGTAATTTATTAAATTTATTTAACTAAAGTTATTCTTTAAATAGGTTTTCTTGAAGAAATTTTTTCTAAGGATTTTCTTGAACCAGAAAAAAACATATTCGTAATATTATACGGAAACTTGCTATATGTTTGAGAAAAGTAGTACCCTATACTAAAATTTAATTGAAAAAAAAACTTGTACTTCGAATATTCCATAAAATAAATATTTCTTAAATAAAGTTCATTTTAAGAAATTTATTTAAAGAATGGAATTCATTATTTATTCATAATAAATTTATTCATTTAAATAAAATTATTCTTTAAATAGGTTTTCTTTAAGTAATTTTTTCCAAGGATTTGTTTGAACCAGAAAAAATGTATTCTTAATATTATACGGAAACTTGCTACAATGTTTTTTTTTCATTTAGCTCTGCAACTAGTTGAAATGTTGGCTATTTTAAACAGGGCTGTCTGGGAAGACTGCTTGGGAGGAAGCTCTCAATGACATGGTGGTAGAAATGTGCATAGACTGCTATGAAGACATCGCTCAAAAGATCTATTACTGGCAAATCTTTAAACGCCAACCAGAGCCCGATAACTCTGACATGATAAAAAGAGAAATCAAAGAAAGAATTATGATGTCACTTAAATTCATAGAGGCACTTGCTGACAAGAGAGGAACAAAATTTATTGTTTGCAATCAGGTAATCAGGGACACTATAAAACAGTAAATTAAATGTTTTGTGAATACAACATGGATGAGTAGGGCTACTTATTTTACTTTATTTAAATAACCCACTGAGCACTACTGCTCTCCAGAATAATCTTCTCAGCCCTTGAGGTCTTTTTGTAATTGTTATTCTTATTCATAATCCCTACTAAAATGTCTAGCTGACATTTTTATGAGCAGTATCATAACCTAAAATTTTGGAAATAAGCAAAATTTTAAATCCGTCAAAATAAAACATTTTTAGTAAATTTGTAAAAATAATTCCAGTCAGAACTGCTCTGGAAAAAAAAAGTTTGTAGCATTGACTAACAAGTTGCACTTTGCACTAACACCTGCACAGTTGCACTAACACTTGCACAGTTGCACTAACACTTGCACAGTTGCACTAACACTTGCACAGTTGCACTAACACTTGCACAGTTGCACTAACACTTGCACAGTTGCACTAACACTTGCACAGTTGCACTAACACTTGCACAGTTGCACTAACACTTGCACAGTTGCACTAACACTTGCACAGTTGCACTAACACTTGCACAGTTGCACTAACACTTGCACAGTTGCACTAACAGCATTGACTAAAATTTTTCATTGCCTATCTTTTGAGTTATTAAGTATGGCCTATGTTGCCATGTTAACTACTAAACTTTTTTAAAAGTAATATATAAAATTGTAATGATATAATGCCACAATGTTATTTTCTGTAATTTACATTTTTGTGAGTATGTGAAATGAAAATTAACTGCATAATGTAGTTTTTAACACCTTTGTCAAAAATACTGCTACAGTAACATACATTTCTGTTATCTTTTTAAATATTTCTATCTTTTTAATGCCTCATTTGATTTTAAATGTTTGTTTTACCAGAAATGCGTAAAACATACACTTAAAGGCTGATTTGCAACAGAATTTACATTACGGTTAATTGCTATCCAAAGGTTCAACATGTCTTACTCTGCTGTGTTGTAGGTTCAATGTATGTAGAAATGTGATTACAAGCTCTTAAAAGCTTAAAAACAAACAGTTAAAAATGGCTGTAGGTTGGAATCCCTTTATTTTGATGACGTACTCAACTCGGCATGGTTATTGTTTTGGTACGTGATGTCATCTATGAAATGAAAGGCCAATAAAAGACTCAATATAACACATCTTGTAGCACTAGTTTATGACAAACACTTTGGGTTCTATCGGAAAGCCTGTATCAAATATAAATGCTCATTACTTTACAGTTTCGTTTCAGCTTGGTCTAATCATCTAGTCATAGTCTGATCATGTGATCCATATTTTCTGCCAAATGGCGCGAACAACTTCTACAGCATTTGTCGATCATCACTGGTGACCAACAGGCTTCTCATGTTTATCAGAGAATGATATGCACACCCTCGAGCTAAGGCTAAAAAATTAAACTACTATTTAAGCTCGGTTTTGAGATATCAGTGCTCAAAGTGACAGTATTACAATAATAATGAAATAGACAATAACAAAAAACATGGTTTTATTGAATGCATGAAGTATATTTGTGAAAATAGTTTGACGAATAAGGTTGCATAAAAGTGTAAACAGAAGCACATCATTTTCAACTAGGTAAAATTTGAGCTGTTTTGAGAGGGATTCCAACCTACGGACATTTTCATGATGGCTGCAATTAACCGTTCGTTTTTGAGCTTTTAAGAGCTTTTAATCACATTTCCACATATTTTGAACCTACAACACAGCAGAAAAAAACATTGTGAACCTTTTAATACTGAATAGCTGTGTGATTTTTGTTGCAAGTCAACCTCTACTGTAATATTCAAATTGCCAACTATTGCCTTTGCTAATTGCCAACTATTGCATTTGCTAATTGCCGACTATTGCCTTTGCTAATTGCCAACTATTGCCTTTGCTAATTGCCAACTATTGCCATGCTTGTTTGCTCGTATGAAAACTTATAAAACTCTAGAAACTCAATTGGTTTGATATTTTTAAAAGGCTGCAGACCTTATGTAAAATTTACCAAATTTACAATGATATTATTATCAACATGTGGGTATTATCTTTAAAACTTTACCTGTGTAACTTTTGGTTTAAACAGTTTGAACAGAATGAATATTTATAAACTCGAAGTAGCTCTCAGTTACACCATAGCAGAGGTTCTGCTTATCATAGTTACTAATTACCACCTAAATTTTTTTTCATTTTCAAACACTTGCTACAATAGCTATGATTATTATATGCACTAGAAAGTCTATAAATTATAAAGATTTTTTAACCATGAAGTCCATTTTAGCTTTATACCGCAACTCCCACCTTGTAAAGAGTTGTTTCCCTTTGTTAAAAAAGAAGATAACACCCATTCTCAAATATATCTCAATGAGTCTATGGTTGCCTTCCTATTAAGCATTAAGTCACTCTCTTGCTAACAGTGATTACAAACTGCTACATTAATAGCAATACATATTTATTGTCCTCCGATCATCATAAATACTTATTGTTTTATTTGTTATTGCAAAAAGGAGCGAAACTTTTACTTAATGAAAATGTATTTTGAGTTTAACGATTTGGTGAAGGAAACCCAACTGCCAAAAGATTTGAAGTTGTGAAAGAAATATTTTCATGCTCGCATATCTGATTTTTGTGTGTTTTAGTGTGCTGTACACTCATATGTTGCAGATATCCCTGGCGGATGTCTGGTTGTACAGTTTTTTGGAGTTTGGATTGGCTGCCTTTCCAGAGCTAATGGACGTAACTCTGTGGGTAAAAGCATTTGTGGAGAGAGTTCGTAATACAGCTGAGATGCAGAGTTACCTGGCAACAAGGCCAGCTTCTCCAATTGGTGTTTAATGCGTGAAAAGAATCTAGGCTATCAAAATCTGTCATAAGCTGAAAACATTAACTACAACATGTAGAAACGTTGGGCATCTTTTTATAAATCACTATAGTGATGCAGCAACAGGGAAGTAATGTTGACCATTGGGGTTGGGTCACTACATGTCTGTGCAATTTGATTGGCTATGTAATTATCTAGATTGAACAAATAAAAATTTCTTTTGATGTAATTTGTTTTTTTTGGTTTGAAGTAGAGTAATTCGTAACCTTTGCTACAATAAGAGTTCTGTCCGTCTGTTCATCCGTCCATCTGTTTGTCCATCTATCTAAAGCCAAACTAACAGCGTTGGAAAAACACCACTCTCAACAAGATTCGACCTTACAACTGTTAGTTTAGTAGACCGACAGCCTACCACCTGCACAACTCCAAAAACTCTGCTGCATTTTGTAACAATGTACACATAGTTATTACACATGACAAACTCTCACAATGCACCGAACAACTAGGATACTATTAATAATAATTATTGCAATACAAACAATTTGAGATAAGATTTTCTTCAAGGGTAATTTGACTTCGTGTTCCTGCAAAAACTTATAATCATTAGTATAGTTGTTATACCAGACTCTCTCAACTTCAGACAAGAAACAATTAGAACAGACTGAAGATAATCAAAATTAATATATTATAAGATTATATGGATTTTTAATGACATTGAGATATTTATTAAACATAGTTGAGTACACTTTCTCAAGGTACGTTAATACTGACTATAGCAAGTTTCTGATTCACGCTTTATGCTTTTCTCCTATTTAGTTGCTGCCTCAAGTAATAAACAAATAAAACAATAATAAGAGCCTTTGTGATGCCACTCATTTAACCAAAGATTGTCAAGATTGTACAAAGATGACCATAGCGCTGCTATCGCATTATATACTATATCTTATATACTAAACCCTCCTAAAGCATTATAGCTGGTTAAACATGTTAACATACATTTGAAATGTCTTTATTTGAAAATTTATTTAGTTTTAAAGTTTAAAGCTTTGACATTTCACAATGTATTATGTTTAAACATGTCCACTTTTAAACATATTTACGATTTTTAAATTCAAACTATTTTTATTCATTGCAAAATGCACAATTAAAGATGTATAGTCATTTCCGACAAGCAAATAAAACTATTAAAAAAAACATCATGAATTTGCTAAAAAGACTATATAGCACTTTTTTAGACTGTGATTTTATTATGTACCTGAGAACATGGCACAGCAAACTTATATGCTTAACATTTTAATGCCTAAGTCTAGTGATTCATAGAAAAAAACACTACGCTCATAAATTTTTAATCAGCTTCTCAAAGTTACTATCACCAATATATTTAGATCAAAAACAGAATACGACAGTCTAAAACAATTATGCTTCCCATCACAAAACTTTTAGCTGTTCAAGGTGAAATGTCTTGTTTTTATCCTGTCATCAACTTACATTTCACACTTTTAAGTTTTTAGGGATGCTATCAGTTTTGTTTTTTTACTCTCCATATACGCTGCTGTTACATTTTCAATTAATGCTGTGTCGTAAACCTGCTTGTTTCCATATGCTTTTTGGCAAATGTTATTGTACAATATGAATGTAAGAGTGACTTGTTTTTTGTATGCCATTTATTTTTTTAACTTTTTTGTTTTTCCTAAAACAACTTTTGGTTTTCTGCTTCTTTCTATCTTGTTCATATTATCATGTTCAGCGCTTTCACTCATAGCTACAAAATACATATTAAACAACTTTGCCTAAATTATCGGGGTTGTCGTACCATACAAAATTGGTACCTCAAACAAAACAGCTCGCGCAATACGGGCTACTTGGGCGGAGCTAAGCACGTCTTGGGCGGAACTAGTTGCACTCTGCGTACTTCTGACGTTTCCTCAAATCGATAAAAATGTAGATTATCGCTTACGCTGTTAGCGGTTCACAGCCTGCCCACTTAGCCTATGAGTTGAGCTAAACTTGTGCACAACTACGGGTGATACGAGGATGGAAAAACGTGTGCGGTAGAAAGATATGTGTGTACTATTACATATACTTGTACGTAGCTCATTTTTCGAGCTCCGTTCGACTTTACTCGCCCGTATTGCCGCTGCACCTGTGGGTTGTACTCGTAGGACTCTAGAAGACTGAGTTTTCTTTCACGCAATCGCTGCGGATCTGTACTAACTAAACATTCACCATTTTATCAGTTCTTTTCCTTGTACGATCCATTCTTCCTTCAATATAAAGTGCCAACGTTAGAAACATGCCTAGAACCAAAAGAAAAGCCGCAAGCTCTTCTAAGAGACAACCATCTGCAAAACAAAGGTTCGGTATTATTTCAGATCGTTTTGCACGTTATTTTCCAAGGACTACTAACTAGCCGCTTGCAATTACCGTTTTTTTATGAAATTGCTTCTACTTTGGCTCCAATCATGGTTTCTTTAAACATTGGTGATTTTACTTCCAACAAGTTTTTTTAATGTACTGAATCCTTTCAGAAGCAATATTACTTTAGGGTTTTCACAAAAGCCGATACCTCTGCTAGATTTATATATGACCCACTATTCTGTGAGCTTATTATTTTAGCAAAGACATGGTTGTTTTAAAGACACGCTGTCAAGTTGCTAGGAAGACAAAACTATTTTGTTCGCTTCAAGGAGGTGGTCAGGGTGGCCTACCACTGATGACA
Organism: Watersipora subatra; assembly: GCF_963576615.1. Taxonomy (NCBI): domain Eukaryota; kingdom Metazoa; phylum Bryozoa; class Gymnolaemata; order Cheilostomatida; family Watersiporidae; genus Watersipora; species Watersipora subatra. The sequence continues at coordinate 27,280,901 of NC_088714.1, forward strand.
ATTTTCGTTTAGATGTTGCTCATTGCTGATTCTGTTAAGGTTATGATTTTTGCATCATTTGCTTCAAAACAATTCGAGCTTTCAGATTGGCCAATTTTTAAAAACATCAGAACATGTATTATCATTATAGTTATCTCAATCATGACCAGAAACAAAAAATTACTTTTTGCTATATTTTCTTTAGGCTACATGTTGATCATTTAGTGTTTGCAGGATAAAGTGAATTACCAGCAAGGTTTTAACTAATTGAAAGAGACTTGCTAGTGTAAGCTTGCTTTTTGGTGATGCTCATGGTATTTAACAATCTAAAAACTATTTTCGGTAGCCTAGTGCAAATGACGAAATAGCCTACACCAAAGACCCATTGGCCACACAATAGTAGGCTATAACGAGGAGCACTAAGGACTGGTTGTAAGTTTCACTGATAAAACCATTGTTTTATAACTAAAATACTATTTTATGCAGGAAAGAAGGAAAATCAGATACCAAAGCTGAGATCCCGGATGCTTCTGTCAAGGTACTTGTTATATTTCACATATCAACCACCATGTTTGTCTGCAAATAAAGCCTAGTGATATCTGAAAAGGAAGCTTATCATCATTTCGTATTCTTTGTAGTCTCACACAGCGTACACTTAACAATGGAACAACTAGCTTTCCGCTTCCTTAATCCATTAGTTTTCAATCGTCATGTAAGGCTTTGCTATAGTAAAATTAGTAAGGCTTCCATAATTTAAATCTGAAACCCAGGCTTGTTATTTTAAATTAACAGTCATCTTAGTTACATCTTTATCACATTAGTCACCATTTTTCATGCTTAAACAGCTGTGCCAAGAAATCACAAACAGGCAAAGTGCCAAATAGTAGTTTTCCAAGGCACATATTGGGCCTTGCTCACTGTTTGAGATTCGCTAAGGTTCAAATATCGTGGAGCTTCAATGTTTTAAATAATGCTTCATGTAAACCTTAATATTTTTGTTCGGACTTATAAATCAACTTTTGATTTGTCGAAGTTCTGGCTGCAAAGGTTTTGGAATTTTTATTCAAGGGAAAGGAGCTAGACACACTATTGTTAATAAATCACAAATACATGTATGAGTGTTTTTATCTGCATATTAAACAGATGTCAAATCCCAACAACTGATCATAATTTATGCTTATCACTTATAAGTATTTATAAAGGAGTTGTATGTCTTGGACTTTGGAGGAACTCAAATGTGTTGCCATATGTTCTTGTATATTAGCTCCAACGTATGACGACCTTAGCAGATCTTGGAGGGAGTTCCCTTTCTATATTAAAGTAGTCATACCTCGACATACGAGCTTCATGCGTTCTGGTACTGAGTTTGTATGTTAATATGCTTTTAGCTTGATACAATATTTCCTATGTAAGATAACTACATGTAAATACAAATTATTTTGTTCCCATACTATGAAAAACCAACTAAAACAATATATTATGATAAAAAGCATGTTTTTAATTGTTGTAATTCAGAACCTACACTCACAAAGCGAAAAAAATTATTTATTTAGTGGTTATGGTCTACAATAAAATGTAACATTACTATGTACAGCACTGTATGGAGTTCTTACCTTGGAGACAGGCGTAGTGGCTGACAGCGTTGTTAGAGAGACTTTACAGCAATTTGTTCGGTAAACTAGACTTCTGTGATGCTACGTATTAAAACACAAACTTTGAATATAAGTTAACTGAAATTTGCTTACTAAACACACACTAAAAGCTGTTTTGATCTTTTAGTAATCTTAACTTTAATTTTGTCGTCTTAATGTTTTATTATTTGTTTCCGGTTCGCGCCTTTTTGCCTCGCTTTTATGATTCTAGCTGGCCTTACTGATACTTTTTTCAACCTGATTTGCCGAGAAAGATTAAGTGATGCTGTTCTTGATAGCCTCTTGCATGCCTGGCCATTGACTGCCCATCGAGAGCCAGCTCGTATGCTCATATCTCAAAGATCTCTCATATCTTGATTTTCTCGTATGTTGGGGCATTGGAATGTCGAGGTATCACTGTATACGCAAAAATTCCCCTAGCGGAAAAACCATGTTCTGGAAAACTTAATACTGCCATTTGCTGGTTTTTGTTCTGTTAGTGGTGCAATCGATTTCTTAGTAGTTAACTATTTACACAGTGTTGTGTTTCCATACAACTCATGCGTCTGATCAATGGACACAGTCAAATACCTAAAATAATAAAAGCTACTATAATGCAGCTGTTTCAGCAAACCAAATGCATATTTTGCGGCATAACAAAGCCAAACAACATCATGTAGGCTGTGTGTATAGAACACACTGCTCTTTTCATTGCCATTGTTCTGTAATAATGTTTAAAAATCGATTCCTTGGTATTGTGTATATTGGCATATCCAATGTTGAAAACATCACTGAAGTTGCTGAAATCTTTTTGCGCTCTGCAGCATTAGCTTTCGAACTTCTTATGATGGAATGTGGTTTTATATGCACCAACTTATCATTCTTGGTAGCTTAATAATGGAATATTGACACTGGAATTTCTTTAATTGTGCTGGCAATTCGATCGTGTGCATTCAATGTTTACAAAGCGGTCAGTTGTGAGGATGATGCCATGTAGCAATCTTCAAATCTAAATGTCCATAATCCTTTGCAGCTTGCGGAAAATATTACACTAGGACGGAGGTTTGTACCGCTGCTATCAACCTTCGATCTCGTACAGAGCCTTTGTGTTTTGCCCTCTACTCGTTTGGCATCTTGCTCTGCTTTATGATCCATTTTTTTATACTGCTCCTTTAAAAAAAGCAAAACTAGAGATGGAATCTAAAATGTAAATGCATGACCTTACCTTTGGACAGTAGCACACTCCATTAACAATAAAATATATCACAAGACAACTTTGGTTAGTGTCACATATTTTTCTGCAGGTTACTATAAAGCCTTTATTTGTACGCCATTGCTCTCTATTTTTCAACCTTCCCCTAAGAATGGCGCTTTATTAGCAGTGACGTTCAAATGAATGGTGGCGTTGTATTTTTTCAACATCTCGTTAGAATATTGAGAAGATGAATTTAATCTTTCACGAGTCACCTTGTCACCTATATTTTGCACTCTCCTTTAGGTGGTGCGACATAAACCTTTTTGTATCAAAAAAATTCGCTAACTTACCTCCAACTTGCCAAATATCTCTAAATCAAAATGTATGTAGAAACTAATGCATGTCTCTGCCAGTTGAGATCTATTGTTTGCAATTAACCTACGATGATCTTATAGCCTGCGTTGTATTTTGTAGGAGCTTTTAAGTTTTTTATTTCATTCTAAATTTGAAGGCCAATTTTCATTTTATAACTATATTAAACAAGATTGCATAAAAGCCTATAGCACTTAAAGGTATGTTTGCTACAGTTTGCAACCAAAACTGGCTTTTTATGCGCAATCGAAGAGAAGTTCCATTGTAAGCCGAGTTCAGATTACCGCACTGATGCCATCATGTAATATGCTATAAATCTGCAAATTTATAAGTTATATAAAAATCTATCAAATGTTACAAATATATATTCAAGAACAAGTGTCATAAACAAACCATGTTCATAATACATTCGGAAACAAAAATTAACATTTTTAAAACGAAAAGATTACCATTGTTTGCTCGTCCAGTTGAAAGCCTTCATTTGAATACATTTCATATTCTTCTGGCTGTCCTATACCTTCCATAGTGTCTACTGACCTCAACTTTTCTGCACAGCTGAGCTAGTCGATATTAGCATCCAAAAAATTTATAGCAGGGCAAAACTTTTACGCAATGCACTTTAGAATATTGTACATGTATACACTTTTCATGCGAATAAAGAGTAAATGTGTGTAATCAAAATAACCTCAGAATTTTAGTCTCAAAATATGTAGTAGCACAAATTCCATTGTAAATGCGAAACATTTTTCACATGCATCAAAGCACAAAACCGCATTAAATAATGAACTATTATTAGCCTGATACAGTTACTAATCATTTCTTTGGTGTTGCATTCAAAGTTGTAATGATAAAAACCTTAAAGACTAAAGAGTTTAGAAAACGGACTTCAATACGGACAAAAACAATGAATGAATTATTTGTTATCGATGTAATCGAATCATTATTAACTAGTATGGTTTTGTGGACAATTTTCTATTGATCACTCGCTATTATGGGTTCGTAAAGATCAAGGATTGTCAAAGTGGCGGTCAAATGGAGGTGACCTTCAATTAGAGGGTGGCGCTTTGTTTTTTAATCCTTCTCTCAGGGTGTTGCTCAAACAGAGGTGGAGTTCAATTAGAGGTTTTACGGTATACTGTAGGAGGTTTACGTTCAACTCATTTCAACTTACATGATATGAACTGATTGTGTACAAACTCCACCAATAATTTTGAAAGCATCATTGCTGGCTTCTTCAACAATCTTCAACCTAGTATCGCTCTTTTGAGCTTTTAAATGCTATTTGTTAAAACATTTATTTGATTTTCGTGGCCCACTGTTGCCCTTTTTTTCTTTTGTTTCTTGTATGGCATAATTTGGAACATATTTCTGTTTGAAATGACTTTATTGCCAATAAAGTAGTATGCGTGTATATACAGCTCTATGTATGTACGTTATAGGAGTGTCTACTGTACCTAGGCAGTTTTAATTCAGTGTCAGGGATTTTTTAAAATAAGAGATAGTGGTGCATCTTTATCAGTCTCAAATTGCACCAGCTTGAATGCTAATGCTTTAACTGTTTTATAGTTCTCTGTTAGTTTAATTTACTTACAAAAATTATTCATTTATGCAGTATTGCAAAATGGTCTTTTCAGGCAGCCGTGAAGGACAAGCTGTTGTACTTTGACGTGTATGCGAGAGCAGAGCCAACTAGAATGCTTTATGGCATCGCTGGCAAAGAGTATGAGGACCAGAGGATCAAGCAGATGGAGTGGCCAGCCATTAAAGCAGGTTGACGCTTTTCTCCTTATCACCTCCCCTTCCCATACCATCTCTTCCTCCTTTACCCTACCTTCAGCTTCCTTCTGTTTTCTTTGTTTCATCCTCAAGTTTCACATTCTTTTATGCCTTACTAGCCCATAGTCAGTCTAGTGTGTGAGAGATTGTCATGTGGGCCAATGAAGCACACAGAATAAGTATGTGTACAATAATTCTAAAATTTTCAAAGGGAAATGATTGGCGCCCGTGGCAGCGTGCCGTGCAGTGAAGCTGAATATCACAGGTTCAAGTTCTGTACAATGTAATATTTTTCTTTGAACCTCCAACCATGGTTTTGAACAAATGGCCGCGACGGGTTTTTTACATTCATTTTCACCTGTTCGTTTCTTGTTGCTTAGTACTTTTCTGTTTTTTCATTCTTTTTTCTCTTTTGTCTGAACTTTCTCACACTCTGTTTTCTCCTGTCATCATCTGGCAGTGCTGAACGTTGCCATGATAAAAAGTTAATTTTAACAAACCTGTTTGCATTCATAACTTTTATCTTGTTATTGAGAAGGCTCAGTTTGTATTTAACTCATATTCATTCTATTTCATTTCCGTAACTTTTTAGAACAACCATTGGGTCAGATGCCTGTCTTTGAGTGTCAACACGGAACTCTGGTTATGTCCAACACCATTGCTAGATATGTTGCTAGGGAACTGGGTAACTATATAATTTCCAGCCCTGGTAAATACGTAATGATTGGCTGTACAGGCCAACGTTGCAAACAGTTCTATCTAGTTTCTGTTCAGTCTAACTGCTATCTTAGTCCAAAACATGTTAGTGCTATGTTTGTTGTTACAGCATTCCTTGAATATCGAATTGTATATATTTTATTTATTATTGTCTGATAGATAGATCTCTCTGAGTTACATGATTCTGCGTTCTCAGCCTCTCATCTGTTTCCTTGTCAGCTCTACTTTCAACATTTTCATTATTGCAGACAACCTAGTTTTTACTCATTTGCAGGATTGGCTGGGAGCAGCTCCTGGGAGGAGGCCCTCAATGATATGGTGGTTGAAACGTGTTTCAGCTGCGCCGATGGCATCTCTGAGAAAATCTATGCCTGGAAGATGTTTCGCCAACCTCAGCCTGACAATTCGGAGAAGCTTATCGAGGAAATCCGAGAAAAGATTACTAAATCACTTAAATTTATAGAAGCTTTGGCCGATAAGAGAGGCAAAAAGTTTATCGTGTCGGACAAGGTATTTGCTTTTGTGAAGAGTTGTTAGTCAAAGTTGATCGCTTGTGACAGCTAAGGATTCTGTCTGCAGTGAGGTTTTCTCTGGCCTTTTGTTTGTTAGTAGCTCAAGGCATCAGTCTAGCTTTCGTAGTGGTGATGGGTAGTGGCTTTCACTACTTATACAAGAGTTAGGATGCAAAAAAAATCTTGCTTTTTGATTTGATGGGTTACTTGTCTATAATTTATGACCATAGTCACTTACAATTATTTGAAAACAAAAAAACTTGTGAAGGTTTTTGTATATACATCTCAATGTTTGTTTTTTGTTGGTTTGTCATCCATGTGTCCACTTATAGCCTAAGGTTAAGGAATGAAAAATCGGCTACATTGAGGGTTTGATCTCAAAACCACCAGGCCTGCAGACCAGTAACTAGTCCTCTACACTACTTTGTCTAACTGACCATAGTGAAGAATGATTGTGATGGCATACATTACATCAGTTGAAATATTCATGCTTAAAGCCCTTGTGTTTATTAACTGGCACGTTTGATTGTTATGCGTTTGATTGTTATGCGTAACTTAATGATTATTAAGCTGGCTTCAAACACGGCTATCGTTTTAGTGAAGATTTAAACTACTAATTTTTGACGTAAGTTACTCAGATTCATTCGGTAATTATTTTATTACTTGTGCAATGCCATTGCGTGGGCATTCAGCTAGTATATACATAAATCTCAGTGTTTGTTGATGTGTCGTTCCTGTGCCCAGTTACAGCGATAAAGTTATAGGAATGAAAAATCTGCTTCCCAGTGGATTTGAACTTTCAACTTACAGTTATGCCGATAGACTATCCATTAAATTACATGCCCAACTGACATTGCGATGTAATAATTGTCCACGTACTTGCGCACCTGCCAATCTTTAATGCTGATTGGTTAAAATAGCAGGCTTCAACTAACATGCTTGACAATCATGATTGCATGAGAGGTCATGAGGCAATCGTTTTTCCTAACACTGGCTTCAGAGGGACAAACCTGGCTCTTATTATAGTAAAAATTTAGACTAGCTTAAGTTCCTCAAGTTCATTGGGTAAAGAAACTTAGCCAATTAAAAATGGATTTTCTATGCAAAACCTTTATTACCCGTTGAATGCCGGGCATTCAGCTAGTAATGAATAATTCTAGGATGGATGGTTCTAATCGCATTTGTGAATTGCCTTTGCTAAACCTGTTAAACAATTACTTTGAAGCTCATGTCAGAAGGAATTTTATTGTTATCCACCTATAAAATATCCCTCTCCGCCTAGCTGTGCATGCTTACGTTATAAGGACAATATGATAAAATAATTGAGAGACTGGCATTGTACCATTAAAGATAAAGTTGTTTTCTCATTGCATATCGGTGTTATAGTTGGGCAACTACTAGATGATGAGCATTAGCGGGTAAGAGAATTGATGTTTTTCTTTTTAAATTGTAGATAAATTTGGCAGATGTTTGGCTCTACAATATGCTGCAATTTGGCCGTCCTGCTTTCCCTGATCTCATGTCCTTGACTCCTTGGGTAAAACGTTTTGTTGAGAGGATGGAGGCTGATGACAAGATGAAAAAGTATCTGGCTTCTCGACCAGCTTCTGAATTTGGAATATAATTACGAACATATTGCATGAGCTGCTTGTTGGGTAATGCCAGTGTTGACATTCCCTCTAAGAAAATCCTTTGCTATAGTGTTCTTTTATATTTTATTCTGTATGAGTTTTCACAATCCTCTAGCCCGGTTTGATTATGAGCTAAATCAAAGACATTAACTGCTTGCTTCTACTTTAGATGTTTTATGCATATATGTGGCATATTATAATACATAGCCTTATGTATATGGTATATGAATAATTATGTTAATAGCACACAATTACAGTTTATGCACTGCTATCACGCTGCTGATAGTCTTTGATATGCTCGGTCATCAACTCTATAATAAAACTGAATAATTGTTGGCCATTGTTTAAAACTGGCAAAGCTAACAGAGTCATTGATATCACTTGGCAATGAGTATCGCTTACTGTCGTTCATCCCTTGAATAGGCCCACAGGATTGCACATCAGTCATCGAGATGGATGATTGAATGGCATTTTAGTTGTTCATCTAATATTGTTATACGGAATTTGTACATTACTAGCAAGTTTACAGTAAGCGAAGTGCTATTCCTGCATAATGACTTCGCACTGCTATCAAAGCGTAGATGGGAGTTATATCCTCCCTCAGATCCAACAGCAAGTGCAAATAACTCCTGCTCATGAATCCATACCATCAAGCTATGTTATTTTAGCAATTATATAGCAAGTTATTTTGCTCTGCAATTATCACAGAATAGACTGTAGATACTGACCAGAATACTGTTTACTTAGTAGAATATAGAGAGTGCTTGGCTGTGAGTCAATCACTACAGACTTGTTTCAAGCAGATAATATCTGCTTATAGACATCTATATTATAGATGTTTGAAGTAGTTTTTTAGTAATTGGCTAACAGCCAAGTGCTCTTCATATTCTACATTATACTATAATTCACTCTACACAGAGTGTATTGAGTGTTTTTCATTCTTACCCTTTACAAAACTAGTGTTTTTAATGATTATCTATATATACATAATTATATATATATTATGTATATATATTGACCTAAAGTAAATAACATTCTATGATATGAAACGCAGAGCTACCCATAGAAATAAATAGCCTAGGATTCATGCTATACTCTAATGAGATTAAAGTGTGCCAAACACGACATCGCCTTCTTCCTTGACAGGTTAGTCTCAGGAGCAGAAACTAGTGTCAGTGCTGTCCTGTATCAAGTTTTAGTTTCTGTATTCCAGTCATGCAAAGCAGATCATACCCTGACATTATGAAAAAATAGAATGAGCAGCGGCCACAAACAACACTTTAGCCATAGAGAAGAATTTGACCATTCGTAACTCATAATGCTCATGCAGGCTCAAAATCCAAATAGAAAAAAAAAACAGCAGCAAGGACAGATTAAGCGCATGTACGTTCATCCACTCGTAGCTTTTAATCAAACAGTGTGAAAAAAAGTATATTTTTAACAACATAATTTATGTGTAGTGTTTAATGATCTCATGTTTTGTAACCAACTTTGCTCTTTCAAAATAGAGTACAACTACGAAATATTAAAAAATACTTGTAAAACACAATATAACCAATACCTAGTGTGAGGTATCATTGTGCCTGTTTTCAGTGAAACACAAAACCAACAGGTTTTCTTAGAGTTGTAAAAGAATACGAAGGTCAACCAGAACCCTGTGATAGTAAAGACTACTGCTGACGAAGAATATCATGCATTAATACAGCCAAAAACACTGCAGAAGTGGGCGGAGATATTGATAGCCCCAAATAACAAGGGAGGATAACTAAACTATGACTAGCTATTTAGACTAAGGTTGACAAAAACATATTGGCCATCAATACAAACTGTCCAGCTGACCTTGACCTTGTAAAACATGATATAAATGCTGGATGTATGTGCTATCAGCTAATTACACAGCTTTTTCTGAGCTGTTTTGGAGTTTCCTGGGGGTTAAGTATTTGTTTTCTAGCCCGATCAGGGGGCCTGAGGCTGGCATACTTATAGTTTCTGAGTCTACAGTCTGTTCGGTGAGTTAGTGAGTAGGATTTGATATCAGTTTTGCACGCTGCCGGCAAGGGAAGTCTCTCAATACCATAGAGAGTGACCCTGTTAGCTAGCACTTTCGTGCATAAGTCATACAGGCTGGGCACTATACCCGTAGCTGGTGAGGAACGATTCATTCCGTTGCGCTTGAGAACGAGTCGAGACAACTCCGCGAGTGACTCGAGCACATTGAAGTCACAGAGAGAAGATACTTCGTAGAAGGCCATGTCATGTTTCTCCGAGTACTGCCCAGCTACAAACTCACTTACCTACAAACAAAGTTTAGTTTCATGCACACAGCAGATGTATGATGCCTGTAAACACGTGAATGTACATATGCACTGAGACATTCTGTACATACACTAGTATTATAGCTCTAGTTATAAACCTGTAAAAATTAGAAATAAAACTGCAAAGAATTGAGGAAAGCATGGATATTGATGAAGTTGTTACACAGTCAGCCTTTACATTGAACGCACTCATAATGCTACTGGCAGCGAATAGTAACAAACAGGGAGCTGAAAGTGGCTCATGCCACGTGTCAAGCTGAGACAGGAATTTAAAAGTAAACAGTGTAGAGAGCAACGCGTTCTAAATTACAGCGAGTGAACACAGTGTACAGTTTTTGGAAGGCTGACGAACATAGTATGCTCTATTCTCGTGTTGTGATACACAAACCTAGTAGAACTACTACTTGGCGTGATGCAAAAACAAGATCATAAGCGCTGTGCTCCCATGCATCGAATTGGTTTGGCATTGCTTCCAATCCCAATCACAGAAACAGTAAAATCTGAACGCATTCAACTTCATTAAATTTGTATCAAGGCACTTGCTGTGAATCTCAGAAACATCTATATAGTGCAATCATCACAACGATAGGGCGCAAATTCTTCAGCAGTGGACAGCTCAGAACCTACTCAAATCTTAAAAACACAGAAAAAACTGGAAATACATGGTATTAAGTAATACATTAGAAACTTTGTTTTTCGAGCATGCACTGCCTCTGTGATTGGTATCAGGATCTTAAATAATAAACATTTGGTCACTCTAAAGCCTAGTTCACATCAAGACCATCTACAGGCTTGAAAAACACCTTAACAAATCCAAAGTTAAATGACATGGCATGTGGCTATTTGTTTATAAAATAATATAGCAATAGTAATCCTACTCAACGCAAGATTGCCCAAATAGAAAGTCTCTGTTTTCAACTGTCGAAAATCCCCAATTGAAATGTTCGAGTTGTTTTACTTCTACGCTCTGTTTCATTATCGATCCTATGTGACTTGAATTTTTCAAACTGAGAAGTATTCGGTGTCTTCCCGTCTCACCACTCTATTTGATACAAGTTTCCCATTTCACCACTCCATTTGATACAAGCTTCCCATTTCACCACTCAATTTGATACAAGTGTGAAAGCACTAGAATAAGTCAGTGAATATGATACACTATCTTCATTTAAAGATGAACTCACACAAAACTTTAGTAGATTTTATATTAGAAAGTATCGACATTTTTCTATTATTTGTTTGTGATGTTTGAGGTGATCTGACCGCCTGGATGTTTCAAGATTAAAATCGACAAATTTGATCACGATTAAAGTGATCAGATCAAAAGGAAATGCAATTATAGAACTATAGACATCATAATTGCATAATCGCGATATTTTGCACCTTTTTACGTTATGCGTCTCTATCCTGTTGGCCTTTTTGCAACTTTCCAAAAAGACCAACAGGATAGAGACGCGTAACGCTACAACTTGAACGCAATAGCCAAAATCAACTACAGCAACGATAGCAACTAGTGAAATTGTTTCTGTACATATTTTCTTCTGAGTGTTTTAACCGCGATCAAGTTTTGTCCATTTTAACCTTGAAACATCCTAGCAGTCAAATCACCTCAAACATCAAAAACAATCGCAATGATAGAAAATTACCAATACTTTTTGATAAAATCTACTAAAATTTTGTGAAAATTAATTTTTAACACCATCAAGGCTGGTTCCAGTACAAGGCGAAAATTACACATTAATGTATACCTGTCTGTTGTATGCCAAGTGCAGACGATTGCCGATAAGTATTTTGGGTACCCCTGGAGCATGCTCATTCACTTCGGACAGCCACCTCTCGATGCCTCCAAAGCTCCACTTGTTAGTGATGTCATAAACGAGGAGGATGCCCTGCGCGCCTCTTGAGTACGACCGTAGCACCGTACAAAACCGACCTTGACCTTCAAATAATACTAACACATATGAAGCATAATTACCTTTATCAAAATCATTGCCAAGCAAATTGTTTGAGTACCTCATTGAATTAGTGCGCCTCTTCATTCTAGTCTTAAGAAGCTTGTTCAATACATACGAACTGTAAGAGTCATGACACACGAGTGTTATTTACAAAGGGTGATGATATCCTATGTTAACCACCTTATACAAACTGCACACGGTATGGAGAGAGCAGCTCTTGTAAAAATCTTTGCTGGCAGCAATGATTTCAATAAACGCATTGCAATGAACTTTGCTACGAAACAAGCTCTTTGGATAACAATAGAAAAAGCAACCAGCTAATCATGAATATTTTGCATAGCTTGTATCACAAAAGATTCAGCTTTTGCTTGGACCTCATATGACTCAAGCAACTCATATGACAATGCATGTGTGGCTACTAACTATGAATACTGGTGAAGCGACATTTGGTGTTTACACATATTGCTACACTATTTGGTGTTGACATCAAATGTTTGCCTGTTTATATGAGAAGTTTATCTACTTTTGGTATTTTGCCAATTGATTTCAACTTGGACTTGACCAGGAAGAACATTTCTATGTAGATTAAAATGTATTTTACATAATATATTCAGTAGACGCTCCTACAAAGTAAATAATCCGTTCCAGAAACATGAGATGTTATAGTGATTTTATGTTATACAAAGTTTACAAACAGCAAAAACATGTAAATTACTTAATCTGTTCCAAAATCTTTTTAAACTCACACCTTTGGCTATACAAAAAGAAAAAAGCTAGACTTAACTTTCCTAATTTGTTGGCTGTATCGTAACAGTAATATCATTAGTTTACATTGACAACTTGTCCCTATTTTTTACTGATCAACTTCACTGGTTTTATATAGAATGATTGCGGTAATTCTACGATAAGTTGATGGGGAATGCACATATACATTTTCAATGATTTTTTTCGTTTTTCTAGACAGCTAAGTCTATTCTGAAAACTATTACTAATAACAATTATTTTATAATCTACAATAAAGCAAAACAAAAATATATTTTACTACTAGAAATTCCACTGTCATACAGCCCACGACCAAAGAGATATTGGAAAAAAAGAAAGGGTACTGATGGTTGAGAAATGCAATATTAGCAGTCAAATGGTACTGCAGTGCAATAGGATAACTGCAATGGTAGCTGTAATGTACTGGATGTGGGTGTTATTATATACAACAAATAGCAATAATGAAAGGAAAAGATTATATGTTTATATCTCTCCCCCTGCAATAGGAGAAATGCAATATTGGCCAATATTAGAAGTAAAATGCACTGATATTATTAGAATAACCAATATTATTAATATAGTAATAATATAAAACCAATACACAATTTTGTTTACATTTACAAACGTCATAGGTTTTATAATCTCATAAGTATAATCTCATAATCTTAAAATCTCATAATCGTTAGAAAAAAATATCATCGTCATTTCCTTTACTTACACTGCGTTGTACATTAGTTAGAATACCGAAGTACTCAAGAGTCTAAAATGTCTGTTACTTTGAAATCGGCAAAAATGAAACGATTTCAGTACTCCTACGTTAATTACAGAAACCTTCGACAATGCTATAGACTGGTGAAATGTGCACATTATTTTTTCGTGAAATGCGCACGACTTTATCGTTCTATTCCCTGTCGCTCGGCGTTTCAATTTCCGGTCTTAACTTTATTAAACCAAGCTTTTCAAGCGTTTTGTAGCGATTTTCGTCCAAATTAATCTGTCTATTTGTGTATAATCCGATCAGATGGGTTAGTTTTAGGAATTTGCGGTAACCTTTCAAAGGCTTGGTAACATATTTAAATAGGTTTATATATGCGTTTTGTATCATTATTATACTTAAACGACTTAACTGAGAAATAGTTAAATTTGTTGATAGGATTTCGTTGCAAGGGTTTGGTGATGGCCATTAACGGATAATTTTTCGGGAGTTGTGTGCACATGTGCATTTATCATAAATCTCCCAATCAATCGCTTCGCTCTTGTTTGGTCGTGGGATAAAAACTATAAAAAAGCGGTGTCTACCTGTTCGTTGTCTACCTGTACCCTGGGGTCAAGGTTAGGATAATAGATAACTTTCGGCAATACTCGCAACTCGTAACATTCAGATTGGTAGACCGACACTGTAACACCTTTACCAATCAATCGTCTTTAAGTATTTATGAACAATTGCGCAGCTACCTTTTCTCTATTTGAGCGACAGATCTGATGATCTATCATGACGAATTAGAATGTCATAGAAGTTGTATATATAGTATATATATATACCACTATATACATTTTTTTTCTCACAAGTGCGACGAGAGATGTCACCATTCAAATGGAATTGGAGGAGTTGCCCCTACTTGACACTATACAGTATATGGAATTTTTTTATGTAGTACGAAACAAAAAACTTTTTTACGCTATCTGGAATTTCCATTATAGGAGCGTCTACTATATATATATATATATATATCTATATATATATAACGCAGAATGAAGCAGAGCTAGAATGCAGATTAATCGCTCTGGTTTATTAGAGTTATAACCTGCTTGCAGTTTTCCTATGCAAAATTCATCATAAAAGTTCAACACTGAAAAATCGCCAACAAAATTGCTTTTATGAAAACATACCGTTACATAATCATGCATAGTTTGCTATATGAGACTGCTTTCTTGCATAAAAAAATTATCTTTCCCATTAACTTAAATCAGCACTATCCCGAGAGACTGGTAATGAACCAATAATAAATGCATAACTTATTCATTAAACGAAACTTTTATGGAAACCGCCTCCACAGATTGTCTCTCAGGAACAATTGTGAACACTCATAAAATGTCACACCAACGTATGGGAATTCTACAATGATATTCTCGCCTGCAAGGGCCAAACTATTATCGCTGTTGAATCAAACTTTTCATGATTAAGGAGGCTTCATCAGATTGGGATGCGAAGTATAAGGTGATTGATTGCTATCATGAAATAGTAGAAATGGCAATGCATGAATCACTAGCCTAAAGTTTACAGGAGATGAGTAGGCGGGATATTTTCAATTGTAAGCTCACACGTACCAGGTAACTATGACCAGGTTGACTGCACTCCAAATGACAGCAAATAATACGCCTGCACTGGGCTAATGCAATTTGTCAAAAAGAAATGGTTTATTTGGGTGGGTACAAATTTTTCTTTAACATCTAGTGAGTTTACTAATTTCTTCTCAGCATATTTCGGCTTACTTGTGAATAACCTTCCTATGACAATTAATATCAGTTATTCATTACCATCTGCTGGTCCAAATTGATGGGCAAAATGCCAACAGTGATAAAACTGCTCATGTAAACAGACAGACATATATTTGGCGTAAACACTCTTAAAGTAATTCCTTTAGTAGTATTTGTAGTTCTCTCAGTTGCAGCCAGTCGAGGTGACTAAGACTGTCTATGGTTGTGGCTTGCGTATAATAACAGATCTCCAATCGCTCGATTACAAGCAGCCATCTACCATGAGTTTGTATTGATCTGCCTCCATTTTAATGATAGGCCTGCGCGTTTTAAGATTTTTACATTTGTCATCTTGTCCTGCCACTTGTGTTTATTATGTCACTCAAGTGTCTCATCACAACAGCATGTACATATCGTAAAACCTATAATTGAATGCCCTGTCGCTCTATTTTGCAACCCTTCCTCTGTAGTGGTGGTAAAATGGAGGTGGCATTCAAATAGAGGCTGGCGTTGTATTTTCAAATAGCTTGTGAGAATGTTGGGAAGCTAAATGTAACCCTTTTATAGGCAAAGCGAATGCCACCGATATTTTGCATTCTCCTTCAGACAGAACGACATTAACCCTTTTGAATGAAATAAATCAGCTAATTTACCTCAACCTTCTCAAAGATCTCTAAATAAATATGCATTGGGAAACCGAGAAATATTTCTACTAGTTGATATCTATTGCTTGCAATTAATCTGCAATGATATTACAGCCTGTGTACCCTGATATTATAGCCTGTGTACCCTGATATTATAGCCTGTGTACCCTGATATTATAGCCTGTGCACCCTGATATTATAGCCTGTGTACCCTGATATTATAGCCTGTGCCCGGATTTACAATTTGTTGGAGCTTTAAATTTTTTATTTCATTTTAAATTTAAAGGCATATTTTTATTTTATAATTTATTTTATAACTGTATTTAATAAAGTTGTATGAAAGCTCATTGCACTCATTGATATGTTTGCTACAGTTTGCAGCAAAAGCTGGCTTTTTATGTGTGATAGAAGCACTATGAGCGTCGATTCATTGTAAGTCGAGTTAACATAAACGCAAGAATGCTATCGAATATTATATGCTATGAATCTGCAAATTTATAGGTTATAAAATGATAATCTATCAAATGCTACAAAATATATTCAAAACAAGTGACATAAATGAACCATACTCATAATACATGCAGAAACAAAAATTAACAATTTTGAAACAAAAATACTAGCATCATTTTCTTGGCCAGTTGCGTTCTGATTGCTGCATTTGATGGACCAAACATCTTTTGGCTGTTCAATGTCTTCCATAAGGTCTTCTGACCTCAACTCTTCTTCTGCACAGCTGAACTAGTCAATAATAGGGTCTGAACATTTTTTTAGCAAGGCAAAACTTTTACGCGTTGCGATTGGCACAAACAATGAAAAACTTTAGGCCGGATGGGCACTAAGCACAACTTTTAGCCTAAAACTAGTCATTCATATCCCATCGTAAATGTAAATCATTTTTCACATACATCGAAGTATCAAGACCGTGTTGGACAAGGAACTGCTATTAACCTGATGCAGCTATTAATAATTTTTATGGTGTTGCATTCAAAGTTTTACGGAAAAAAATGAAAAGCTTTAAAGTTGGAAAACGGACTTCTATACAAACAGAAACAGCGAAAGAATTAAATGTTATTGATGTAATCGATTCATTATAATAACGATTGTTGTGGACACTTCTACTAATCACTTGCTATTATGGGTTCGTAAAGATCAAAGAATGTCAAAGTGGCGGTCAAATAGAGGTGGCGTTCAATTAGAAGTGGCGTTCAATTAGATGTTTTATAGTAGGTTTTTTACTTGAGCTTGATAAATCATCCAGGTCTCCGTGACATATAAGAGGGTTGATAGAACCACTGCTCGATACACTTTACACTTCACCCTGACTGAGTGAAACATGCTTGTTCTTCCAGTCTGCTGATGCTGGCTAAAGGCAGCACTGGCTTACCGATCCTTGCTTAGAGCTCCTTTTCAATAACAGAAGTGTTATATATACAGTGCTTTCAGTTGCTTTTCCAGTAAGCTTCATAGTTCCCCACATGTGCCTTGTTACTGTAGATGAGTCGCAGATCTGAACGCAATGAAAGGTTGGATACTTCCCGATACAAACTATTTAAAATATTCATTATTCGCTGATCACCTGTCCTGACGTTATACAATGAGAGAATTTTTTATAGCAAAGTTTATTGCAATGTGCTTACTGAAATCATTAATGCCAGCAAAGACTTGTACAAGAGCTGCTCTCTGAATTACTCACAGCATCAAAACACATTCATTATGTAATTCTATGCAAAAAATAAATGTAAAAACTAAATTATATGCAACAAAACTAAACTAATGAAGTAATAAAAATTGTTTTTATTGTTACTTTACTGTTATTGTTGCATGGTTTTCAGTATTTCTTCACTAGAGATACACAAAAACAGAAGTATAGACCCAGCAATGGGTAAGCTCAGAGGTAATGAATGATAGATACAAGTATAAATCACCCCAACTTAGACTAGATAAAATCAAAACTAACTTAACAATATAGTTTTGTTATTTTTTAAATGTCTTTATGCTTTGTCAACTTTTAACATATTTGTTACTTGTATTTTACGAAAGTGTGGTCTTGTGAAAATTTGAAAGCCGCATTTTACAAAATCTTTTAGGTAAAAAGCTAAATATTGTCTAGATTAAACATATAAATAGCTAAATAAATAAATATATAAAAGCTAAATATATAAATAGATTCGCTAGGCGATATATGTCGCTATATGGAATATGATATATGTCGCTATATGAAAGCAAATAGGCTAGCGCTTTAGGTCATGGCGTAAAGTCACGGAAAGGGGTAGCTTTTATGAGTAAGCTTACTCAAATTATCCATCGGCAATGTGCCAGGCTAATAGCTAGCGGCAGGCAACTCTCATTACCTCTTATTGTTTATAAGCTGATTTTTAATACCCAGGCAATGTCAGGTAGCACAGCTAGTTTTATAATATATGGAGGAAAACTTAATTGAGGCGATCTCAAGTAAAGGTTTGACTGCAATAAAAAGGTTACACCATACGGTTCAATCAATATTCAAAACCTTTTCTGGCATTGCAAATGTTGGTAGGTAACAAACAATAACAAGTTAATGCTTCGTAGTATAAACAAAGTAAATAAAAGAACATCAGATGGGAGCGTGATGCAATACAAGTGCATTAAGTATTAATCTAACCAGGGTCCGTCTGTTTATCTTATACCGCAGCAGGTAGTAAAATAAATCACTTCTAGACAGCTTGGTTATGTTTGCTAGGCAGCAGTAAATCATACTCAGAGAAGTGATAAGTTTCTGAGGAATAACAAAGTATGTTTGTTGGCCATTTGTGATGAAAGAACAAGGATTGGCTGACATCCACTACATTAGGTTACCATAGTGTGGATGATACAGATTTGGAGTTGTGTGCACGTTGAGTTACCGCGCGGTAAGTATTTAAAAGGATATTCATATGTTGCGGATTACTGCTAGCAATTTGTTAAAAAAGATAAGAAATTCTACGTTATAAGGTGGGGTGAGGCACATTGCAACAAAAATGCATTTTTGGCTACGATGTTTTTCTAAAATATTGGAATATATTATATAATGTAGATAATCCCAAAGGATGCAGAAAGATGTTTTACATACATGTGTGTATACCAAATGCCAATTCCGATGGTTGCATACTTTGAAAAATATCCCATATGTACTAATTGCATATTTGGTGTGCCAATGTGCTCCGGTAGGAGGTACGTTGAAACACCCTAAGGGGCACATCGAAACGTCCTTGATTTTCATAGTAATTTTTAGTTTCAGAATTGTTTTCTTGAACTTATCTTCAGCCAAACAATTCAAATTTCCACTAATTATCTGAACAACAAAAACTTGAAAAGAGTTGGCTATGAACTACAGAGCACTGTGTACAACAATCACGACAAACAAACTTCCGTGGTACTACAAAACATATATACATGTTGACCTAATGATCAAACTTTTCTTTCTATATGTTAGCATTTGCAGCCATGATATCAATTTTGGCCAGAAATTTAGAGGTTCATCATGAGGATTTACTTTCAGCTCTCATCAAGGTTTGTATCAAACCACAGCTTCAACGCTACTTGAGCTGTACCCCTCCATGAGAATAGTGGGCAAGTTGAGACACGTTGCAACTTGCGCCACAATTCTTATCATTAAAACGTCGCAACTTGCCCCATACCCTTGTTGTTTCAACGTGCCCCAAATGTCTCGAGTAACCAAAATGTTCATCCAAACTCAAGATGATGCAACATCATGAAGTTGGTGGATTGTGCAAACAACATGTCTATAGCTGCTTCCACTGACTTTTGTTAACACAGGATGACCTACAATGACGATATGCAAGTCTCTAAACTTGGATGTAAAAATAAAAGGGCAAAAAATTACCAATAAATTTTACAAAATCATGGCTCACCTGAATTGCTGTTCTTTTCATTTCATGCAATCGAGATATCTCATACGATAACCAAAAAAGCTCTTCAGTTAGTGAGGTAAGAATTCAAAATGGTGTAAAGAAGCAAGACTTTTGAGGAGTGTTTCAATGAGCCCCGCATTGCAATATGCCCCACTCTCCCCTAATTCATACCGATGCACTCCTGTCTCCTTTAGCAGCACACTTTTTAAATAAGATTGACTGATGCATGGAAATGTATAAAATGGAATAGCTTGCGCAGTATTTTTGTACATCATCCACAAGTGCTGTTTCCACCTTTCGCAAACATGAAATATTCTATGCAAAGTTGCGAGTAACAAAACTCACTTGACTTGCAGTTTTTTGCCGTTTCCATCTTGCGGACGACGGAAACTTGCTGATTAACCGCGCCATGAACGCATAGTGTATCCTCATGAACACATAGTGTATCCCCATGAACACATAGTGTATCCTCATGAACACATAGTGTATCCTCATGAACACATAGTGTATCCTCATGAACACATAGTGTATCCCCATGAACACATAGTGTATCCCCATGAACACATAGTGTATCCTCATGAACACATAGTGTATCCTCATGAACACATAGTGTATCCCCATGAACACATAGTGTATCCTCATGAACACATAGTGTATCCCCATGAACACATAGTGTATCCTCATGAACACATAGTGTATCCTCATGAACACATAATGTATCCTCATGAACACATAGTGTATCCCCATGAACACATAGTGTATCCTCATGCTGGTTAGGAATTTGCTCTTATAAATAAACCAGCTCCACACAGAGCAAACACTATATAGTAGACAAACCTGAAGTGTCCCAGAGTTGTAGTTTAACTCGTTTACCATCTATCACGATAATGGTGGATTTGTGATGAGAAGCCTTAGTCGAGTAAGGCAACTGAACAGCTGAGTTAGGGAGGCCGGCTAACAACTCCTCTTTGCCCACATCAGAATCTCCAACCAGAAGAAATTTCAAACTGTAGTCATACTCCTCATCTACCTGATGAGGCATCGCGAAAGTTGTCAATGTCAAGAACTGCTTCCTTCCATTGCATCAAAGGCTTCTGCAACACATTAACAACTCCATTTTTTTTCGTTCTAACAAAATATGAGCGACTAAGAGAAATAAAGCTGTGCTGATGGTGCAGAATGCTACTCATGATCTCTTCAAGGTGTACCATACAGCCTCCATTGAAGAGTTTTTATGACGCATGATTAGTGCTCTCAAGCAAGATTAATCCCATCTCTAAACCAAATGACAATGTGTTTGGCGATCTATTGTCATTTGGAGGTCTATTGTCATTTGGAGGTCTATTGTCATTTGGAGGTCTATTGTCATTTGGAGGTCTATTGTCATTGTTTGAAGATGATACAATAGTTGTAAATGTTAGCTAGACATATTTAGAAGATAGTAAAATAAAGCAAAATCTTTACATCTAAAAAATCAACTTAAAAACTTCAAAGGTTATTTGGTATTACAAATATATTAACTGGCTATGACTCATCACTGCCCATGAATTATGCAACATACTTAAAAGGAAACTGTTAAGACTATAATGTGCGCTTAGCATATTTTTAGATAGGGAAGGTTTCACATTAACACAGAGAGCAGGTTCCAATGAAACCAATTCAGGCATGCACCCCGCCTTTGCATGATTTAATGTATGTCCCATGAGAATTCCCAAAAATGAGTGCCGACTCCACAAGCAAACCAAAGCTTTTGATGTTAGAGAATCTTTTTAGGAAGAACTTGTTGAAGTAATCAATGATCAAAAACTTGTAACCAAGCCATGTCAGCCATTTGTGGTTTGGATTGTTCAGGCAGTTCTTAACTATCGTTAACTCGTGCTACGTGTATGTATTCATACTACATGTATGTATTCATACTACATGTATGTACTCATACTACAAGTATGTATTCATGCTACATGCATGTATTCATGCTACATGTATGTATTCATGCTACATGTATGTATTCATGCTACATGCATGTATTCATGCTACATGTACGCATTCATGCTACATGTATGTATTCATACTACATATATGTATTCATGCTACATATATGTATTTATGTTATATATATGTATTCACACTACATGTATCTATTCATGCTACATGTATCTATTCATGCTACATATATGTATTCATGCTACATATATGTATTCATGCTACATGTATACATTCCTCACAAATAGAACCACATTCAAATAAAACAGCACATTTTCCAAGGATGTTACATTTTTATGGTAGTAACACTTTCTAAGAGTTTTGATTGAATAATACATTAGCAATGAATGCAGATTCTCACGCTATCATATCATTATTTACTCACTAAAAAAATTTTGTTTTGATCTAGCTAAAGAGTGTTTGAAGGTACATAATTTGTGCACTTACGGACCATTGGTTTGAGGTTATGTAACCAGACCATAGGCTACCATAAACTACGCTTATAAAATGGTGTTCTATCTGTTAACTATTTACTGCTAGCGAAGATCTGTGGAGCTCATTTTTGATGTGGCTAAGCATGACTCGGTCTGACAGGTTGTCAAAATAGATAACCAGAAAGCTGAGAAGTTAAGGATAACTTCTATAAACTGTTATCAGTATACTTATTGCTAATACAAAAAGACTACATCTACAAGTAGCACTGATTCAGATTTCTGATGAGATCTATCAATTTCAAATGACCAATATGCACAAACGTTATTACAAAATTGCATTTGTGAGAAACATTTGGCTTTAATGTCATGCACCAACTGCAAAACTCCTTCCATAGTATGAAATGAAGATATGTAGTTAAATTCATAAAAGTATTCAAAAGTTTACAGTGATGTATTAGGTTGTTCTGAAATACACAACAGATTTGATTTGAAGGAATTCAAGTGTTATCACCTATACAACTGAAATACGCAGCTTTTTGCAACAAAAAATACTTAGCACTATGCTTTCGTATGACTTTTTGGGTGAGAGACCTTACAGGCACCTTTTGTACAGAGTGAAAAAGGTGAAATTCTACAGCTGAGATCAAAGGCATCTGCTACTTTTTTTAGAAAGTTAGTAGCTCTCCACATCAAAAAAAAAACTTTCGGTTACCTAAACACGAATTTGTTTGCATTGCTCAGCAGGCTGCAGATTCACATAAATGCTATGCGAATCACAATCTCTACTAACTCTGGCCGTGATCGGCATTTGAAGGTTTTGATAGCATTTTTAAACTGCAATTAAACAGCAATATTTATAGAAGGTAGAAAACTAATGGCGGTGACACTCTTGAATATAAATAGCAAAGTGACGAGCTTTATGTGCCAACTGTAAAAACCAGCGTCGGGTGAGTATTACAAAAGCTGCACATATGATTATTCCTAGTCCAATCCAGTTATGTATATAACATATATGTTAAACATTCACCTGCCCACAAATACTGCATATAAATATCTGTGAAATCATATCACCTTGGCTCAATCTTGTACAAAATCACATCACAAAACATTTGGTTGGTCTTTCTGTTCCCCATAGACACTGGCTGGATTCGATAATTGAAAATATATTACAACACTTCAATTAGTTGTTAATATACATGTAGCACTTTATTATCACAAAGCAAGCTTAGCTAACATGAACAGCAGCCCAAATTAGGCAAACTCAAATCATGTCTGCTAAGAAGCATTGAATGGCAGTATACTAAAGCAGTGGTCACACGACCTTTTCTAACTGCGGATCGGTCAACTCCTGACAACTTTATTATGGACTGGGTGGTTAAAATAATAATAAATGTGAATCCTTCAGGTACTCATATAGAACTTTATTGGCACATTACTCCAACTATAAAAGATAGTTTACAAGTTTATAATTATATACAGGTTTACATTATAGGGGTTTTACATTATATGAGCAGTAAAATTCACATCGATTGCCTAGTACGTTCTAAGATCTTTCAAAACCCATGCCTTTGGCCCTTCCAAAAAGGAAAAAACTAGACTTCACGTTTTTAATTTAAAGGTTGACTTGCAACAAAATTCACATTACGGTAATTTATACCAAAAGATTCACCCTGTCTTACTCTGCTGTTATGTAAGTGCAAAATATATGGAAATGTGATTACAAGCTCTTAAAAGCTCAAAAGCGAACAGTTAATCGCAGCCATCACGAAACGCAATAAATTGGAATCTCTCTCCAAAACGGCTCAAATGGGGTGTAGGTGAACGCGATGGCTTCTGTTTACACTTTTATGCAACCTCATTGGTTGAAATACTTTCACAAATATACTTCAGACATTCAATAAAACCACGTCTATTGTCATTATGCGTCTATTTCATCATTGTTGTAATGCTGTCAATTTGAGCACTGATATTTTAAAACTCACCATAAAAACTCCTTTAATTTTTAACTTTAGCTCGAAGAAGTGCATATCATCCTCTAATAAACATGACGAGTCTGTTGTTCACCTGTGAGAGCTGAATAATGCCACAGAAAGTTATCCTCGCCATTTGGCAGGAAGTATGGGTCACATGATCAGATTACGACTAGATGATTAGACCAAGCCGAAACAAAACTGTAAAGTAGGAAGCAGCTATGTTTGATACGGGCTTTTTGGTAGAACCCGAAGTGTTTTTCATGAACTAGTGCTACGAGACATTCTATATTGAGCCTTTCATTGTCTTTTAATTTCACTTGATAACATCACGTGTCAAAAGGATAACCAGAATGTTTTAGGTCATCAAAATAAAAAGATTCCAAACTACGGTATATTCGTGATGGCTGCCATTAACTGTTCGTTTTTGAACTTTCAAGAGCTTGTAATCACATTTCTACGTATTTTGCACCTACAACACAACAAAGTAAGACATGATGAATCTTTTGATACCAAATGACTGTAATGTGAATTTTGTTGCAAGTCAACCTTTTAAGACGGAACAGTAACTGTAACTAGTATTAATACATGTAGTTTGTTTTCACAAGTTTTTTATCTTTTATTATCAATTTCACTCTTATTATGGTTCGTGATAACGGTAATTTTACAAAAAGTTTAAGGAAACTCTTTCCTTCAATGTCAATTTAAATCTGTTCTTTTCATTGATTAGACAGCATTGCCTACTCTGCAAAGAAAAAATATTGCGAAATATTCTATGTACCCAAAAGTAAAACAAAAAGATGGCTTTACTATTCGTATTAGGAGCAGGTGGCTGACTGACCGCCCGTCTCCAGGATTTGAGGTTAGTATAAAAAATAGCTTTCGAAGAGACTAAAACTTGTAACATCAAGCTAGGCATATCGACACTCAGACGCCTACACCAATAGATCACCTTCAAGTATTTATGAATAAGTGCACAGCTACTTATTTTATGTGCTTCGTCGACACACTTGACGATCTCTAACAGCGAACTAGATTGCTAAGGTATTAGTACATACAGAGAGAGCCCTACACATGCATCGTTTTTGTTTTAGACTTAAATAATAAATAAAACAAATAACTAATTAATGAAATTAATTCTTGTGTAGCCCGGCGCAGATTGATCCACGGACTGGTACCGGTCCATGGCCCCGGTAGTTGGGGACCTTTGTTCTTAAGTCTACAGACCCATTATAACTAAGAAATACAGCCACAATTTTCCAGTTGCATAAAATTTGTGGCTGCCTTCATAGCTCAGAATGTCCAAAATGACTTCAAGGTGGTTTTAGGCGGCTAGCGTAATTTAGGAATTTACCAATGAAATGATTCTTGCTGATTCTGGCCCGGGACAGTTATACCAAACCAGCTGTGCCGAGTCTAGAAGGATGGCCAAGCCTCACCAAGCTGAGAGAAAATTGGGCTGCCCCTACCAGACCGAGGAGACCGGGACAGCTCATGATTTAATTGAGCAGGCTGAAAGCACGACCGGTCAGCCACCAAACTTGGTGACGGACCAGCCAGCGGGTCACCGAGCCGCCATCAAATAGACTGACCTGTTACCGATCCAGCACTAAACCCGAGCTATTGTGACAACCGATGACATTTTCTTGCTGAGATCCTACAACTTTTTACCAATTGCTGGACTATGCTCTGAGAAGCTGCATAGCTATGAACAAAGGGTCATGCTAAGTCATTAGGAGGGCCATGGCTCGACTACCTACAGAGCAATCATCTACACTGTTCCTCAGAGCAACTAGAGGTCTAACAGTTCAAAACTGGGTAAGCTTAATTGCAGCTGACTAACACATTCGACAACTATATACAGCCTCATCGGCAAATATCACCGAAAATGGCCTGCAGTCTTATGAGCCAGCAAATCTAAGTACAGTAGACCTCTTATAACATGAATCTCCTTTTATAAAAAAACCACTTAATGTAATGAATTCATATAATTTTTGTATCATACTACATAAGAAATTCTATATAACGTAAAGCATCAGGTTGCTACAAGTTCTCATATTTTATTTCAATAACGATTGTTCCAAAACTAGCCTTAAAAATATCATTTTCTTTTTTGCTACACATGGAAGAGAAAATTTTGTATAGAGGTATCTCTATATTATAGACTAGTACCTTGGCTATCTGGTGCACCTCGAGAAATCGTCAGCTGCGCCAATAAAGCAGAAAAGAAGTAGTTACGGAATTATTCGTAAATGGGTGGTAAAAATAGAAATATTCAGGCAATCAATTGGTGCAGATGTTATAGTGTCGGTCTACCCAACTATGTCACGATTTGAAGTCTCATTGAAGGCAATAGTTTATTCTCACCTCGAACCTGGTTCAGACATAGGACAAAATTGACAGACAGGCACACCTCTTACTTATAGTAAGCATACATTTTTCTTTTTACATCATTTTAAACGCATGTAATATTTTTCTTGTCATTTTTTTTGCTGCATAGACTTTTCTGTGTCGAAAAAATTGAAAAATTGATTTAAATTGACATTGAAGGAGTATGATCCCCTTAACCTAACATAAAATTACCATAAAAATGGACCCAAAGCGATGTGAAAATAATATGATAAAAGGAAAAGATTGTCGCCACAAACAATACCAATACAATACCACAGTTACTGTACAGTCATTAAATTTAAACAGTAAGCGTAGTTTTTTTTAATTGCCAGAGGTGAGTTTGGGGAAATCTTGTAATATATTAGGCTATTTACATGTAGTTTGCCTTTTGTATAATCAAAGCCTTATAACAGTAATATTCTTGGAACATATTATTTACGATTTTACGTTGTAGAGGCATCTACAGTACTAGCTGTTAAAATGAATCCCAAATGAAATATAAAAAACTTCTAGTTAAAACTATTTATTTTAGGTTCAGTTGGGCATCAGCCAATTATTATAAGCCCAAAAATATTGGTAAAAGCAAAAGAAATGTGGCGTACAAACGCTTACTAGTTTTATATATATATCTATATATATATACAACTAGCCAAATTCCCTGCGTTACATGGATACTAAAAAAATTGCCCAGTGAATTTGCGGAACCGCTTAGGAAGCTAGGTGATTTAGCCGTGTTTGGAGCCAGGTTAATAATCGTCATGTTACGTGTAACTATGTAACCATGTTAACCATGTAACCATACGATAACTAACCCGTGTAATGAATGTCATGACAATCATTCATCGCTACTGTCAGTTGAACGACTGTAGTGTAGTGGCTTAGATCACGAATCTTCAGACCTGGAAGTTGTGAGATATAATCTCTGAAAAGTGGATTTTTCATTGCTAGAATTTAATCGCTGTAACTGAACAGACGAACTCTGAGGTTTCTATAAGAATACCTCCTATAACGTAAATTCCAGAGGACATAAAGAATGCATGCAAAGTTTAGCTTTGGACTACGTAAAAAATTTCTTATAATGTAGTGTCAAGTCAAGTTCTCAAATTCGATTCGAACGGTAATATATCTCGCCGCACTTGTGAAAGAAAAAGCGACGTACGTATAGCGTTGTTTGTACCTATTATACAAACAACTTCCATGACATTAGTTCGTCGTGCTAGATCGTCAGATGTGTCAACAAAACAGAGAATGAGTAGCTGCGCAATCATCAATAAATACTTGAAGGCGATCGACTGGCGCAGGAGTTACAGCCTCGGTCAACCAATCTGAATGTAACGAATTGGAGTATTGTCGAAAGTTATCTGTTATCCTAAGCTTCACCGCAGGATACATATAGACGACGAACAGGTAGATACCGCTCTTTTATAATAAAAATATTTTGGGTTTTGCTTTATTGTAGATGTATAAAATATTTGTTATTAGTTTTACTTTGTACAATAGACCTTGCTGGGTAAAACAAAACCAACAAATCGTTGTATATATACAGTAAGACTTCAACTTACGAGTGCTCCAACGTACGAGAAACTTGAGATACGAGCCAGCTTTTAAGCAAGTTTTAGCACTAACATACGAGCCATGTTTGAGATACGAGCACGTGAGTCAGTTGCCAAGTATGCCGGAGGTGTTTTATGAGAACAGCATCACTCTGTATTTTTCAACTGCTCAGGTTATACTTTTGTACCATGCTTTTTTGTGTGCGATTTTCAGTGCAGAATTATGTGAATTAAAAGTACTCTGCGTTGACCGAAAGTTTGCCAGTAAAATGAAAGATAATGCAAAGAAAAAGTGAATAATAACAGTTGATATTAAACGGAAAATTATTGAAAAATATGCAAAATGTGTATGCGTGATTGAGCTAGCTCAGCAATATGACAGAAATACATCCACAATTATCAAACCGAAGGATTATATTCAGGGCATTTAGTTCACAAAAGGACTGGCCATAGTTTCTAAACGGCGCAGCGATCTTCACGACCGCTGATGGAGAGACTGCTCAGGCATTGGATAAACAATTGGCCGGTGACAGCGTAACTGAAACGATGCCATATGAAAAGGCCGGTGCTATCTAGCAAAACTATAAAAATAGACATTCGGACAAGTTGGCTAGTGGTCGTGCATTAACCTTTTGTGACGACACCTGTGTTCATCCTAATCGCAACATGTTGAAAGGGCGACAAAGGCAAACGTCTTTAGATAGGATTATCTTAAAACGGCTGGCTAGTCGTGAAAGCGAAACAAAGGAAAAATTAGCTAACCAGCGAGAAACTTCAAAATACGATGCCCGAAGAAATTTTAATTACGTTAAGTTAAAAAAGAAAGTTTGCTTTTAGGTTTGCTTCTACGTTTGTCTTTTAAGACATTGATGAAATCCAAATTTATCAAAGTCAACTGTTGTAATGAAGGATAACTTATATTTCCCTCTCTGGCAAATGCTAGCGTTAGCTGCTATTGTATGTATTTAATTTTACATTTTAATTAATCACATTTCCTTGCATTATTTTTAATTGTTGCTTTTTGAAAGCATTTGGTAAATTAGGACAATAACCAACACATTCTTTCTGTTACAATATCTTGTTTTGAGTGTTTTATTTGCATTTTTAGAGTATGGAAACCAATCAATATATATTTAATGGTTCTATACATAAATAAATTGCACCAACATGTGAGTAAATTAACATACGAGCTCAGTCTCGGAACGCATTAAGCTCGTAAGTCGAAGTATGACTGTATATGGAAATCAAAGATGTGTGTTCCCATCAACTTATTGTAAAATTACCACAATAATAGTCTATAAAACTAGTGAAATTGATCAGAAAAAAGAGAAAAGCTGTTAATGCAAATTAATAATATTGCAGTTATGACAGATCAGAAAAATTAAAAAGTTAAGTCTAGTTTTTCCTTTCTGTATGGCCAATGGGATAAATTTAGAAAGATCTTCGAACAGATTGGGTAACTAAACAGTATTGTACTGTTTGTATAACATAAAATCCCTACAACATAAACGTTCCTGGAATGGATTATTTATGTTGTAGGAATGCCTACTGTATATAGATAAAAACAAAGACTATCTGTATTCTAAAAGATATTGAATGTTCAACAAAACTAAAAAGTCAACAAAAACGTAAAGTGCGTCGGCACACACTCACAAGGAATACATCAAAAATGCAAAACTGAAGTGATAAACAAAACTCTACTGTGAAGTAGCTACAAGTTTATCCTTTTATACTGAGCCATTGCTGTTGCTCCAAAACACTGAAACTGAAGTACTGCTTTACTTAGCCTACGCATCTTTACTTGACATTCATGCAAATTCTTAAACACTTCTAAACTAAGTAGTCTCACATAATCAGATAAGGATACTAAACACGAGTAGAATTGTCCAGTTTTAATCTATGCTTCAATATAAAAAAGAGAATTCGCCTTATTGTTTTGTTGCTCTGTTCCCTTCTGTCATAAAGTTTTATGTTATGTGTCTGTGCACTTTGCAGCCCAATATACTAAGCGTGTGTAATTTGTAAATCGCAAAGACTGGTCAGGCAGTTACTCATCTCAGGTTAAATGATGATATGATCTAACAGTAAGACCTGTACTAAATTGTTTTGAATGCACTTTAACAGCAAGGTATGTAGTGAAATTCTTTAACTTAATGCCTAATTCTATCACTTTATCAGCCTAGATGTGGTAGAGTGACAGTTTGCCGGTCTGATACAGATAGCATAGATGTTCCATAATTTCACAAGCCAACTCTGTGTATTGGTTGGCATGAGCTTTTTAAAGTACTAAGAATAAACAGGCTGACTAATTTAGCCAGTTTAAAATCGTAAGCACCTGATGGGAAAAGCATTCTGTCATTGTGAAAATGGCTGGAGAAAACCGGAATAAATATATTTTTAGAGATCATTAAAAACCTGCTCAGCCAACTCTGTTGCCATGGCAGTGTAGTTAACTGGTCATGGCAATTTCCATTACTTGCAATGGGTGTGTAGCCTTTGACCACTTACAATGTTCTATAGCACTTCATTGTTCGCTTCACGTCAAATGTCAAATCTATGAAGTACCAGTAAAGGTTCAGTAAACCTATTACCCTCACAAACCTCGTCTGACCATTCAGTTAATCAAATGGTCTTCTTTCATAGAATGAGAGATGATAGACTATCATCGATTTTTAGCCAGCTGATCGTAAATGGTCTGCAGCTACTAACTGCGGTCAGTCCACTGACAAGAAAGTTCTATAATTCCTTAGTTTGCTGATTTTTCCCAAGTTGCTGAGCAAGTGCTGATATATTCTAACAACTCGGTAAAATGAATATCTGTAAGGATACTTGTGCTCCCAGGGAGGTTTGAATCTTTTATGGAAGGTCTCTGTACCATTTCTTCATCTGTTAGAGATGTGCTCAATCTAACTTAAATCTATAGTTAAACCGAGCATTAATTTACAAAAACCTTATCAAGCCGAGCACTTGATAAAATACAAAAAGTTTGTCTTGCAACGTTCTTTGATATTTCAAAATAAAACAAACGCGTTGCCTTATTTTAGAAACTTATCAATAAGACACGCTTACTTTGAAGGAGCAAACCAAATTTAGCGAGAAATTCAATAATTTACCGTAGAAGAAATGTAAATATCCTAGCCTCTTGATTTCGTAAACAAATCTTTGAAAATACGTTACAATTTATATTTTATTCAAAAATACTTGTGACAAAAGCTACTAACATCTGCGGTTTAGGAATCAGCGATCTAATGTCGAATCAAATAGTTGCTTTTCTGCAACGATCTCTATCATCATTATATATATAATATTGTTCCCGTCACCTGAATTGCTCTCATCATAAAAAAAACGATAAATTATTTAGGCCGTAGTCCTAAAAGAATAACGTTAGCTGGTCAAACGTTTCGAAGTCAAACTAGGATGAACAGCTATCAGTTCATGTTGTTTCGACGTCAAGTGGTTAGATCACAGGCTATAGAAGACCGTCACCTTGATAATTATTGAAGAGCCGTTGCAGCACATTCTGCGATAGATTCTGCGAAATTCAAACGCATTCCCATCGTTAATTATTAAAGAATGCGTTTATTTTTTTGGCTGACAAACAAAAAATATAAACTAGTAACTCCTTGAGATAGTATTTTTATCGTCAAACTGAGTGAATTTTCAATTTTTGTCATATCTCTTTCTCACTCGTGTTCATGATATAAATATACGAGTAGCAGGGAGAAACTGTTAGCTTTACTAACACGCCTGTCGCCAGACTACTGACCATAACGCACGAGTCTCGATTTTTCTGTTTCAAGGCTCTTATTCAAGTGATCATTTCTGTAGTACGGCGATCAAATGGCACTAGATCACTACTACAAATTCATATTTACCGTGGAGAGAGGGAGGGAGAGAGAGAGGGGGAGGGGGAGGGAGGAGGAGGGAGGGGGAGGGGGAGAGGGAGGGGGAGGGGGAGAGGGAGAGGGAGAGGGAGGGAGGGAGGGAGGGAGGGAGAGAGGGAGGGAGAGAGAGAGAGAGAGAGAGAGAGAGAGAGAGAGAGAGAGCTAAAGAACATAACCTACCTGTCAACTCTCACGCATTGGGCGTGAGACTCACGCAATCACCCAAAAGAAAAAATGAAAATGCGTGAGATTTTTGCCCCAATTTCCATAATTTTATGTATAGGCTACTATCATTGATACATCAATTACCCCAAAACCAAATCTCACGCATTGTCCCACTCTTGGCTAGGCAGGCCTACTAAAGAAACAACTTTTAACCTCTAAAAATGGCAAGCAGTTAGTCAAATCCTATCTTGGAAATGTAAGAAACATCCATTTGTTAAAGGTCCAAGTATTAATTACGTTCAGTTGGGCCTTCACAACGCTAAAGGAAGAAATATACAACTAAAGAAACATTGCTGTCTGTGCTTTTCAGAGTGGGAAGCCTAGCAGAAAATCAGAGTGATCGTTCAGCTTTGCTTTATACTAATTTCGTTTATTGACCACTCAGAAAATATATGAAAACTTTTAGGTTCAGTGTACTTTGACTGGAATCTGCGAAAGACTGGTTGTAAAAGAGTTATACCAATTATGAAAGCAATGCTAATTTGGTTGGACAGCTAGACTAGAGCTACGTCTGTCATGGCATGGTCTGGGTCTTTGTGACTATTCTGAATTTAAATCAGTTTCAATGACTGTGGGATTGTTATAGTGAGGTATTTTTTATAGGCTGTGTACGGGTTTAAATGAGCAGATGAATTGAACTGTAATGTTTATTAAGCCATGTTACAAGAAAAGAAGAGAACTTGTCGTGCCATGAACTATTGTACACACAAACAAATAAATAGTGAACTAAACTATTCCAACATTGTAACATCACAATAATGCTACATCTCCCTTTACGTTCAGGTAGACAAATATTCTAACATGAATGAACAACAGGCTATTTTTGATTGTCACAAGCGGGCAAGACTTTCCTAACTCATGTTACAAATCAAGTCTCTGAGGTGGCCAGTGGTTGCGCTTACTATGACAGATGGGTTCTACCGGCTCGGGATCAGGAGTGGCTTGGGCATTCAGTTTGTCGGGTGTTGATGGGGTAACCAGGATGAGGTCACGGGTATTGCGACGTAATATTTTGTCTTCAGATTGAATGTTATATGAGCGTCCAGGTAATGTTTTGGTAACGGGTTCGGTCTAGGTCTGGTATGTAAACTGGGTCATTGACGTGTAGAGTGGGGCTGTGACTGTCGTCATGATTCCGCTTCATGTTTTTTTTATGAGTTCGCGGAAAACTATGTCAGCATGATCAGCGAGCTTCAATTGTAGTTTTGAGGGGTGGAAAGGTAAGTCTGTTTGTAATCGTCTACTCATTAGCAATTCCGCTGTGGATTTCTCATTTCTGATTGGGGTGTCATGGTATGCCAATAGACCTAGATACGGATCTTCAACTTTCTTCAAAATGTTCTTAATAGTCTGAACAGCTCCCTCGCCGTTCGCTTGGGGATGATGTGGCGAGCTTGTTACGCATGGCAAGTCATAGAGTTGAGCGAATTCGTTGAATGCTTGGCTACTCTATTGTGAACCATTGTCAGATAGAAGAATTTCGGGTATTCCGTGGCGAGCGAAAATGGACTTCAAATGAGTTATAGTCATTAGCGAATCTGTTGAGTCGAGTTTAGCGACCTCTACATATCTAGAATAGTAGTCAGTAAAAAGTAAATATTTATGGCCTTTTCAGTAGAAGAGATCGGACGCTACTTGCTGCCAGGGTCGATCAGGGTAGGTGGTTAGTGCTAGTGGCTCCGTTGTTTTGGGTAGGTGTTTCTGGCAAATTTTATATGATTTGATCATTTCATTTCTATAGACAGTCTTGGCCACCAAACTGCTTGTCGGGCTCTTTCTCTGCATTTCTCAATGTTGAATTGACCATTGTGGAGTCGTCTCATCGTGTCCATGCGTTCAGAGATGGGTATTACGAGTTGTTTATCTTTCAATACTAAACCATCAACGAGGTATAGGTCACTTTGAGCATTCCACTATGATTTAAGGGCAGTATCAATATCTGATAATTACATCGGCAATCCATTCCTGAGAAAATCAATGACCTGGCGACAGTCAGTGTCATTCGATTGTTGGATTTTTAATTGTTGTAGGCAATTTTCTGTAATAGGTAGTTGAGTAATGTCAGTTATCATTCTAACTTCAATAGCTTGTGACAACTTAACTCTTTGGCTGGGTTAAAGCCCGGCAAAAAACATCTGAAAATCGTGTAATTTATTTTTCAATATTCAATAAAATCGGTATTTTATGAACATGCATAGCTCAAATCTTAAACTTATTTTTATGAACCAAATCTTTTGTACATAAACATTCATTTACGTATCTACTACTTCAAAACAAATACAACCATGTGCAATTGTCCCTGTATGAAATGCTGAGAAGCATTTCTTTCGGTAGAGTCAAACGCTATAATGTAGCCATGCGAGCAACCATAACGATCGTTTTTCTCTGTATATTCCAAGTATATTAAAAGCCCAAAAAGTTTACATCACTTCTATCATCTGAATTATTTTTATTCTGATCAGACAAAAATCACTAATGATCGCAAGATCAAATAAATTTGATTTTACCGTTTTGAAAGTCGAGCCGATGTTGACTGGTTTTTCCAACTTTTATTCTTTTCCAAGGGGCACGATTTCTTCAGCTTTTAGCACAAAGCAACGCCTCTCAGATAATCGTTTCATATTGTAAATCATCGACTAATATCTTGTTGATGATATATAAAACTTACTAGTGTTCATATCCTTTGTTTAACATTACTAGAAGACAGCTTTATAAACGTCTACCGAAAGCGACACAAATTTTGTTTCCACACGCAACCGATAAACGACATTTTGGTCATTTCCCCAGCCAAAGGGTTAACATCTTCATCGGTTGGTACTCTTACTGGTTGTCGAGATAATAAGTCTGCTACGTAGTTCACTTTCCCAGGGATATAGACAGTGGTGAACGCGTATTTCATAGTACGTAGGTGTTGACTTTGTATACGTATGGTCAGATCATTGACGGCTTTGGAGTTGAATATTGGGACTAGAGGTTTATGGTCTGTTTCGATTGTAACGTCATGATGGCCCAAAATGTACATTTCAAATTTGCTACAAGCCCAGGCGATACCAAGAGCTTCTTTTTTTATAGGCGACCAGTGTTGCTCCGTATCAGTTAGAGACCTAGATTTGGATGCTATTAAACATCTAATAGACATATTTTTGAATTTGAAATAGTGTTGCTTCGAGTCCGGCATTTGATGCGCCGCACATGATTATGATCGGTGGTTCTATATTGTACCAAGCTAGGCATGGTGCTTTACAGCCTTCTTGTTTCAGGTTCACAGGTGCTTTTTGCTGCATAATATCTCACAATCAAGGGGTGTTTTTCTTTAACAGCGCACGTAATGGTAGGGTTAGTTCGGTAATTCTAGATGAAAACTTGCTTAGTTGGTTGACTGAACCTAGCAAACTTTGTAGTTGAGTTTTATTTGTAGGACCAGACAACTCTTGAATATCTCTAACACGATCAAGATCGGGGGATATGCCTTTGCTGCTGATGTGATGTCTGAGGAAAATGACGGATTGGGCTGAAAATTTACATTTGGCATGGTTCAGAGTCATGCCTGCCGATTTGACCTTGTGAATGCGCGTGTCGTGCTCCTCTGCTGGCGATACTATAAATAAGCAGATCGTCCATATGGCAGACAACTCCATCTAGTCCTACCAAGATGTCTTTCATGCAGCGTTGGAATATATCTCTTGCGCTCACTAGGCCAAAGGGGACTCTGTTGTAACAATAACGTCCGAATGGAGTGATAAATGTTGTTAACAGTTTAGATTCCTCTGAGAGCGGTATTTGATAATATCCAAAATTAACGTCAAGTTTAGTAATAACTGTAGCTCCTGTAATTTTGGCGAATGTCGGGTCTACGGACGGACTGGGGTGAGTATCTTTTTTAACGGCATGATTTAGGCTTGTCAAGCCAGCGGATATGCCAATTTGGTTGGGATCCTCGTTTGAAACTTGTACCCTCTCTGAGCACCAATCAGTGGCTATAGTTACTTTGGATATGACACCTTTCGATTCCATGTCGTCTAGCTGAAGTTTTACTACCTTGAGACGTGGTTAAGATGCTTCGTAGGTGACGTGTAAAGCAACTGGGCCCACCTCGTCATTTAGATTTATAGTGTAAGATTCGGATAGTCTACCCAGCCCTTGAACAACAATAGGGTATTCAAGTTTGAAGTTACAGTTGGGTGTGCTACAAACCGAATTATCAGAATCAGAAACACAGACAGAAACATTATCTACAAATTTGGTATTACATGTGATAAGGCTAAAAGCCACACAAGCTTGTTTACTAAGTAAATTGCAATCTTGGTTACAGACAATGTAAAGTTTCTCAAGAATACTGTCAGTATCAACCCTTAGTTTAGCATATGCAAATCCTATTGTAGTAGGATCCTAAGTGTAGTTCCTGCTGGTCCTATGAGGGTTATGTCTCACTTTGATAGTTTATCAAACACATTGTTATTGTTACCACATACAGTGATGTCAGCGCCGGTGTCTAGTTAAAACCTGCATGGCTGTTCATTATCACCACCATACGTTGTGTTGATTAGGGCAGTCCATGGTTTGGTTTGTTGTTTGGCCCATGTTGCTTCGCCGAGAAATGCTTGTTCGTCAGATTGTTCATACGCTTGTGAAACTTCTGATATGGTTGAGGCAGATCTACATACGGTTTTCCAGTGGCCAATTTTGGAACAGTGATCACATTTGGATTTTAGTGCTGGACAGTCCTGTTTTTGTGTTTGTCATGACCGCACCAATGACTCTTTGAAGATTTGTCATTATTTGGCTTTAAGTCCGTTCTGGTTTGTGTCCGGTTTCTATTGCTTCTGGAATTATGTTGATTATTCCTGCGTTTTACCTTATCTACCAGCAGATGAATTGAACTGTAATGTTTATTAAGCCTTGTTACAAAAATATAAGAGAACTAGTCGTGCCATGAACCACAGTACACACAAACGGGTAAATAGTGAACTACACTATTCCATCATTGTAACATTATGATAATGCTACAATGACTAGCTGAAATTCTAGTTGTGGTTCTATTTGTCCATTAAAATATTTTATTTGTACAACATTTTTCTTTATATTTTGCATTTTCAATTTTTCGACAGATACTGATATCTTAGCACCAACTGCTTAAATATTAATTCATTGAAATCAAATAGTTGATGCTACTGATAATTGTAGAAAATACCTTTAATGAGTAATAAATAAATACCTTTAACAAAGTTTGAATGCAGCAAGTTTGAATTGCTGTTCTGAGCAACACACATATTTAGGGTAAATAAATACATCATTATAAAAAGTGTAAACCTGACCACTTATAAAGAGCATACTATTGGCTCCAACCAATCTTTACAGGTTATATGTACAGTATTTAGTAAAAAAATGACTCCTAACAACGTATAAGGTATAAATAAAATTTACTTTGTGAAGCATAATACTTCATATAAATCATATATCTCAATCACCAGAAAACGAAGGTTCATTGCAATCTCTGATAGATTAAAGTTTTAAACAAAGACTGTTTGACATATTTTCTGCTTAATCAAAAAAGCAATGTTTAAGTAATTTGATGCGTAATACTGGTTTACCTTTCAAGTGACACACTAGCTCGCATAGCATCCACTTGAGGTTAAAGCCATTCAGTATTAATTAGAACATACTGCCCTAAGCAAGCAAAATACCCTATCTGTCAATCTTTTCACAATTCACTCCCTTGTGTTTATATGTAAGTTAGGTTGGGATCTAACGTGTCCCAAAATTTTATACTTCTGAGACTACCAGAAATAGCACTTTTCACTATGTGCAAAATGCCCTATCAACATATAAGTTGGCATCATGAACAGCATTATCTAATCACATAGTATATAAACAATGGGAAGCAAAACTGAAGCGGATATATTTTGTTGTTTCTAAGGCAGCTTTTACAAACTAGTGCAATTCTAAGTCCTCAATCCTATTGCTATATTTTTGACCATAATATATTTATTATGACAAGACAATCTCTAAGTGACATAAGTCAAGGTCCTAAATTCGGACTCAGAGATTTGATGTGAAGTTTGTTTTAATTACATGTACATAAAAAGTTTTGCTTTCTTGAAATACTGAAATTATGCCACTCAATTGTTTGATTTAAATTATTTTCCATAAAAGCGTTTGATCATATTAAAACCAC
Organism: Watersipora subatra; assembly: GCF_963576615.1. Lineage (NCBI taxonomy): Eukaryota > Metazoa > Bryozoa > Gymnolaemata > Cheilostomatida > Watersiporidae > Watersipora > Watersipora subatra. Next base: position 27,319,367 of record NC_088714.1, read on the forward strand.
TATTTTACTTACTGCTTTCATTTCATAACATTAGGCTTGAATGAGATCTTGATTAGATCTTTGATCGTCTCATAAAGGTTTACTAGCAACAAAATTCACATTACAGTTATTTAGTATCAAAAGGTTCACAATGTCTTACTGTGTTGTGGGTGAAAATTATGTGAAAATGTGATTACAAGCTCTTAAAAGCTCAAAAACGAACAATTCATCGCAGCCATCACGAAAGCGCTGTAGGTTGGAATCAATTTATTTTTTTTGATGAACTCAAACAATTTGGTTATTGTTTTGACAGGTGATGTTATCACAAGAACTGAAAGGCCAATTAACGGCTCAATATAAAATGTTTTGTAGCACTAGATTATGACAAACACTTCGGGTTCTTCAGAAAAGCCTGTATCAAATATAAATGTTCGCTACTGTATAGTTTTGTTTCGGCTTGGTCTAATCGTCTAGTTGTAATCTGATCGTGGGACCCATACTTCCTGCCAAATAGTGTGAACAATTTCTGCAGCATTTTTAAACCTTTGTTTAAGAAGGGTTCACCAAAGCTTTTATCAAATTTTTGACCAATATTTATACTGTTTACTTTTCAGCTAAAAGCCTTCAACATGAGGTTGACTTGCGAGGTTCACCTAAGTAACAGGCTTCTACCAACACTTAACATGAAAAAAACTGGCAAAGCAGCTAGATGCCAACTAGTTCTGGGAAAAAAGCCAGCTTCTATAGACAAGACGATATATCTCATGGTAGCTACCAGCCAACACCCTAGTGGTACCATTCTTAAGGTTGGTCAGCCGTTGCTAATGATCAGTTAGTAACACAATGCATCCGTATATCACTACATTTACTTTCTACAAAATCCTTTGTAACAGAGGATCAGACACTTCGTAACAACATTCATATGTTGAGAATTTCAGCTGTATTTCAGTGGGCAATTTAGCGGTATGTATGTATGACTTTTTATTGCCATTGATGATCATCAATAAAATGGTGTTTTTCGTTGCATGCCAAAAGAAATAAAAACAACAAAAGATATATACACAAATCAGGAATTAACGTGTTGAACAGAATTGTTTTAAAAGTTGGTAATCTAATAGCATTGCCGAGGAGTCGAGTAAATGTATGATGGTGTTGCCATGAACAATATTTCAACCTGTACATTTGCTATCCAAGTTTCAAGACTAATTTTATTTCTACGACTAATTGTAGGTGTATCAGAATGTTCAGGGAGTGTTTTGCAAATTCGTTGAGCAAGGAAAAGCCAACATCAGGTTAAAGGAGCCAACGACAGATGTGCTCATCAGTAAGGTGGGTTGTAAGACCTTTTTACCTTTAAACAACTTTAACACAACATGTTTGACGCATTTTGGGCACATCCCTTTATTTTTAAAAATTTCTTGTTCTACCAAGTTAAACTGACACTTTGCCGGTCCAATTGAGAGAATAGAACTACGAGACACCCTTAGGCAAGTGCTGTGTTGGAAATATTTGGGTAATGAATATGAATCATGAATAGATCTCTAAGCATTTCATCATTTTTCATCAACTGAATATATTCAAATTGATGTAAAAAGATTCACATTTCACGAGGGCTATTCAATAAATAAGGTGAATTAGTTTGTAAAAAGAATTCTATTATAATCAGAAGTTTACAATTTTTTTAAGGTTTACACCCTTCATCAACCAAAAAGTTGTTAACTGATTTCTGTTCAATTCTGGAGCGTGTGTCTCAGTCAGCCATTTTGGTACACCTCAAAAAAGGATCACATTATCTCCAAGAAAAGTTATGTCCATCATCAGTGAAGATTATTTAAACTTTAAAAAAAATTAAGCTAGATAAAATTGAGCTTATAATAGAACTCTTTTTATAAATAAAGTAACCTTAGTTATTCAATGGCCCTTGTACATTTTCATACACGGCTATACATTCCATACATACCGTAAAACCTCTAATTGAACACCACCTCTATTTGAACACCACCTCTATTTGACCGCCACATCTATTTGACCGCCACTATGAAACAAGGGTTGAAAAATAGAGCGCTACCCTTTATTTGAACGCTACCTCCATTTGATCGCCACTTTGACTATTTTTGATCTTTATGAACCCATAATATCAAGTGATCAGTAAAAAAGTGTCCACCAAATCGGAATACTAATTAATCGTTTACATCAATAAAAATCAATTCTCCCATTGTCCAACTCCAAAGCTTTTCGCATTTTTTGGTCAAAATTTTGAAAGCAATGCCATCGAAATAATTAATAACAGTCCAAGTTAATAATAGTTCCTTGTTTAATGCGGTCTTGATACCTCAAAGTGCATATATATAAAAACGGTTTACATTTATGATGGTAGATGAACGATTAGTTTTAGGCCAAAGGTTACGTTTAGCGAGTAGAACCTTTACGTGTTGCATTTTTGCTAAATGTAACTCGTAAAAATTTTGCTTGGCAAAAAAATTGATTAGACGCTAATATCAACTAGTTGAGCAGAGCAGAAGAAGAGTTCAGGTCAGAAGATATTGTGGAAGGTATTGGACAACCAGAAGATGTTCGTTCCATCGAAAGCAACAATCAAAACGCAGCTATTTGAGCAAAAGATGCAAATATTTTTGTTTTAAAGGCATTAATTTTTGTTTCTGCATGTAATATAAGTATGGTTTGTTCACGTCACTTGTTCAATAATATATATTTGTAGCATTTTATAGATTATCATTATATAATTTATAAATTTGCAGATTTATATCATATTATTTGATAGCATCACTGCGGTAATCTGATCTTACAATTGATCGACGTTTGTAACTCCTATTGCACATAAAAACCTAGTATTGGCTGCAAACTAGCAAACATATCGATGAGTGCAATGAGCTTTAATGCAATGTTGGTAAATATAGATATAAAATAAAAATATGTATTCAAAATTGGAATAAAAGGAAAAAATTGAAAACTCCAACAGATTGCACAGCAGGGCACATAATATATATGGCGCTATAATATTATTGCAGGTTAATCGCAAGCAATAGTTATCAACCGGTAAAGATATTTCTCAGATTCCCAATGCATATTTATTTAGAGATCTACGAAAAGTTGGAAGTAAATTAGCAAATTTATTGCATCCAAAAGGTTTAATATCGCGCCACCGGGAAAACGAGGGCAGAATATAGGTGACATTTGTTCCGCCTGTAAAAGGGCTAAATTTATTTTCCCAAAATTCTGACGAGTCTTTTGAAAAATGCAGCGCCAGCCTCCATTTGAAAGCCGCCTCCAATTGACAGCCACTGTAGAGGAAAGGTTGAGAAATAGAGCGCCATGGCATTCAATTAGAGGTTTTACGGTGTTTTTTTTAAAACTATGTGGAGATAGAATTATCAAATCTGCAACCACTAGCATCATAAAAGACCAAGTACCCTTGATTGATATCCATTTTCTAAAGAGGACATTGCTCAATGTCATGAGTTTATCGTACTATAAACTTTAGCAATGGCTATCTTCATGAAAGTAAAACCAGAACCAACATTCTTTCTACGGTTATAAAAGGTGGTAGTAATATATATGTGAAGTTCACTATTTTGTTCGGTTCTGTTGTCGCTTTCTTTTTAGGCTCTAAACAAATAGAAGCGTGTTTATGGGATAGTAAAACAATTGTACAACTATCAGAATTGCGAATTGAATTTCTCTGTTTTAATACATGTACTATTTTTTTCCTCATATTAACTTGGTTATGTTCTGATTTATAAAGCGTTTCTTTTTAATTATTCTAATTTATTATATAATGCCTAGTACAATTTTTTCATACTTTAAAGATTCTATCCAACTATGAAGCGTATTTAGGACATCCTGTCCTTTCAAATGAGGAGGCTCTACACTTTACTGGTTGATTCCCTGCAGTTGTCCGCCGTTAATTTATGGTATTATTACTGGCTATATTATATGGTACTATATTATATTATTATCTGGTAGACCAGTGTTATTACTAGTTATATTATATTATGGTATTATTACTAGTATTATTACATTATGGTATTATTACTAGTTATATTACATTATGATATCATTCCTAGTTATATTATATTATGGTATTATTACAAGTTATATTATATTATGGTATTATTACTAGTTATATTATATTATGGTATTATTATTAGTTATATTATATTATGGTATTATTACTAGTTATATTACATTATGGTATTATTACTAGTTATATTATATTATGGTGTTATTCCTAGTTATATTATATTATGATATTATTACTAGTTATATTATATTATGGTATTATTATTAGTTATATTATATTATGGTATTATTACTAGCTATATTACATTATGGTATTATTACTAGTTATATTATATTATGGTATTATTATTAGTAATATTATATTATGGTATTATTTTGCTATTACTAGCGAGATTATATTATGTTGCTATTACTAGTTATATCTCACAGGCTGATGTGAGTCAACTCAAGGCTTTTCTTCGGGCACTCAAAGCAGTTATATCAAAGGGAGTGCTGGAGGAAGCATCTGCAGGTTTGTGAGTACTAAAGACACAGCCAGATGGAAAATGTTAGATCGATTCAGTTGTTTTACGATGACGTCCTGCATTCCTATCAAACACATGTTCCTGTTACGGAGCAGCAGTTTATTTGTAGTACTTTTTACATGTAAATAGACAGTTGTTATTAATCAACAATATGTAACAAGTATTTACTTTTGTAACTGCTGAGAGATAAGACAGTCTTTAGTGAAACAGTCAAGGATTCACCAGAAATTATAAGTCAATGCATTACCATTTGAATGTTTTTTTTTACAAATTTACCGGAAGCTTGTATTTTTTTCAGTCTGTTTACAGATTTGTTTCATTCAGTTAAAGCTTTATTTCTGTACGTTTAAAAATCTAAACTTTATATATTAATTCGTTTTGTGTGGATTCTATTTAATCCCTTTCACTGAATTAGTCACCCATCCAGTTTACGTTGCCAGTCACAACTCTGCATGAAGTTGCTTGGTACTATTTGATGACACGCTTGACAATTGTGTCGCAAATACTGAAATCATTGTAGGTTGGTCTTGAAATAAAGGTAGCTTGGGATCTTGCTTGAGTATCCCAGCAAATAATTTGAAGAACTTCACCTCTAATGAATGCATGTTAATGTCTCATCAGCAAGGCTGTAGAATTGCATGTTTGGATTGCTAGAGAAACCTGCATAAAGTCTGGTTCCCATATCGAATGCGAGACCCCGGTGGTAATCTCGCGCAGCAAAACATTTGCGGCGCTAGGGTCGACGGCTAATTTTCGCTTGAAGCTGGGTCAATGGTGATCGCATAAAAATGGCCGCTAGCCATGCCGTCTCGAAAGAGCTGACCTTCACCTGTACAGTGCATTCTTGGGGAAGTTTTTCCTGCGGCTCTTCGCAAAATTTGAACAGCAATGAACTCTTGCTTTACTCGGTCCTGCGGTGCTGTCATCGGTGTTTACGGCGTATATGGGAACCAGGCTTAAGTAACTTTTACTACAGATTCTTCTGAGGCTGCCTGCACCTATGAAACGGGGAAGGCAATTTTTTAAAATAGTGAGATGAAAAACACTTGACTACATTGTTGTTGGATAATTTGAAGATTCCACTGGTTTTTCATTACGTTGAACCAAAATAAGCATTGAAGAAACTATGAATGGTTGGTTTTTACCATGATAAAGTTTAGTGAGGTGAAGGAGCTGATTTGATAGGTGTTCCAGCTAGTAACGTAAGCAGATTTAAACGTAGTTCTGAGTAGTTTGATTAAATATTGTTTCAACCTAAACTGTAATCTCATATTGGTTAAAAGCATCTGATGAAGTAATTTTCCTCAGTTCGTTTTACTGGTAGTAACGTACCAGCATTCACATGCAGTTGTGAAATGAGTTTATTCGTCTACAATAATCTGTAACCCTAGCTATTTATGCAAAAATATGTGAACCACTTGCTACGATGATTGAATTTTTGCTCTTTTCACGCTTTCATAAACTACATTCAGATTTCTTTTACAGATGACATGAAGTTAAGTTGCTTGACGCCTGCGACAGGAAAAGCTCTAGATAAACTGAAGACAAAAACTAGCATATTGGAGAGAAAAAACTATCCTATTATTGAAGGTTTTGTTCCTACTTTAGTACACTTGCAGGTGAGCTTTGCTTTCATTTCTGTCTCTCTAGTGTATGCATAGCAAGTCAATACTCTTGAACAGTTACACTCTATTTAGGCCAATGAAAGGTTTAATGATTGTATTTATTATGTTTGGTATACAGGCTAAAAGACCTCGTCTCCGAGGATAAGTAGCAGCAGCTTGGCTGACATGTTGGATATATACTGGTATAACATTTTGAAAACGTGGCTTCCATTCACCCAGTTTTAGTATTGCTTAATGTTACTGACAATTTAAAAACTAAATGACGGATCACATAATTAGTGATTTATCACAAGCACATCACATGACTAATTGGGTTTCCAAAAATATTATTGCTACATGTATTGTTGCCAAATGGCAGCTTTATCAACATTTTCTATTCACAAAAATAGACAAAAGGTTTGCAGTATTTTCAAAAGATCTAACAAAAACTGCTGCAACACCGTATAATTATATTAAAATAATTTGGCTTCTGAACTAAATTATTTGAAAATTGTCTGTACAAATGCTTATTCATGAAAGCAGGGCATGCATTGATAGGTTTCAAACTGATGACCTTCGAAAATAATTAATGTTTAGTGAAAATTTTTAAAATTTTCAGTTTGTGTTTAAATAAGCAATGCATGAACTTGCTACAAAGCTTTTTTTTCTATTTAATACAGATAAAGAACTGCAGTCTGAATGGACTTGATAATCATATACTAACCCTATTCGATACAGATAAACAACTGCAGTCTGAATTGACTTGATAATATTATACTAACCCTATTTGATACAGATAAACAACTGCAGTCTGAATAGACTTGATAATCATATACTAACCCTATTTAATACAGATAAACAACTGCAGTCTGAATAGACTTGATGATCATATACTAACCCTATTTGATACAGATAAACAACTGCAGTCTGAATAGACTTGATAATCATATACTAACCCTATTTGATACAGATATACAACTGCAGTCTGAATAGACTTGATATTCGTATACTAACCCTATTTGATACAGATAAACAACTGCAGTCTGAATAGACTTGATAATCATATACTAACCGTATTTGATACAGATAAACAACTGCAGTCTGAAGAGACTTGATAATCATATACTAAACCTATTTGATACAGATAAACAACTGCAGTCTGAATAGACTTGATAATCGTATACTAACCCTATTTGATACAGATAAAAAACTGCAGTCTGAATAGACTTGATAATCATATACTAACCTTATTTGATACAGATAAACAACTGCAGTCTGAAGAGACTTGATAATCATATACTAACCCTATTTGATACAGATAAACAACTGCAGTCTGAAGAGACTTGATAATCGTATACTAACCTTGAAGAATTTATCAACCCTAGACATGAGCAACAACAAACTCACAGCTGTACCTTCTGCTCTCCAAGATCTTAGCCTGTCCTCCCTAACACTTACCAACAACCTCATCGAAGTGTTTGATGAGCAGCTCTGTAGTGACAAGAGCAAGCTTTCCAGCTCTCTGAGAACACTAGATGTTTCTGGTATGTGAATTTAGTCAGATGTCTAAAAGCATTGGTGCTATTTCTCAGTTGAAACTTAAGGTGGCCGAAGATGGGCTGATTTTTTTAAAATGTAATAGTTAGTCTAGGTTCAAGTTCTTGGGACTAGTTTTCAATTTCCGAAAGGGTTGATAACATCAAAATTAGAAAAGATTCTTTACAAAATTTCGACCTTTTTTATCATTTAAGATTTTGTTTGTTGTTTTGCGCGATCCGACTGTCAGTCGGTTTTAAGACTAAAATCAGCAAAACTTGATTGCGGTTAAAATGCTCTGGCAAATATGACATTTCCAGAAATGATGTCCATAGTTATATTTTACGTTAGTCTCTCACATTGGGACAGTGGCTATTGCCTTCAAGTTGCAGTGATGCGTGTCTCTGTTATTAACATGTATTTTGTTTTGTATTTGCTCGTGATTTTTGGAATAAAACTTAAAAAACAGCCTCAGATACATTGCTAAATGGTATATATAAATAGATGTTTCAAATAAGTTAAAAATAGGCTGGTTAGAAATTATCTTTTTGTTTCCATCTAATTCCTGTGTAAACATATGAGCAGCCGTTGCTGATGAGACTGTATATTCATCACTTATTAACAATATGCACGAGTATTCACATCATTTTTGTAGAAATCTGGTCACATCTTTCTGATTTTAATCTTAAAACATTTTAGCAGTCGGATCACCTAAAACAACAAACCAAATCTTAGGATAAAAAATATCTATACTTTCCAATAAAATATTTTAAATTTGACGCGATTAACCCCTTAAAAGGCTAAATTAACTGTTCTCTGCGGCTCGTTCAACATGCCAGATTGTCAGTCAATGAACAAAATGGTTGATATCGTCACTTGAACCAGTAGAAAATGATACTAATTCCACTATTTAAATTGTTTGCTTTGGTACAACTATTTAAAGTTATTCTCGGGTTCTATAGAAACCTCAGATTTTTCTTGCTTTTACTTGATTGGCTGCCAAACCATACTCATAAAGCTTTATTGTAATTATGCAGTTTTTACTGTAATCATCTGCAGTTCTTCTCCTGTAACTTTCCGTTAATCAGTATTTTTTATGTGCACTTCTACTGAAATGATTGAGTCATGCTATCCCAGGGCAGAACATAAAAGCCCTGAATTAGTCTGCTTAATATATTCTGTGTCCTTAATCCTTTGACATTTGTATCTAATACTATCCTTCGATATAGTAGTTCATTGTTCATAGACCTTCCTTCAGTATGGGATTTTGGGCATTACTTCATAGCATGTTTCGTTTGTATCCATTTTGGCGTATGAAAAATAAAAATGCATTTTTCCATTCTTTATGAGATGAGATGGTTGTTTTTTAAAACGGTTTGAATATTTTATTTTCCAATTCATTGGTTTCTTGGCTCAGCGAGTCAAATATATATAAGGTCTTTGTTGTTTAAAAATGATGGAAGTTAAACACCTACTCTTTTGTATATGAGATATTATTAATATGTTACAGACAACATTTCACTCATTCGTCTCCCATCAAGTATCGTCAATCTAGCTTCTCTTCACACACTGCGCTCAGACAGATGCTCTCTAGCTCATTTTCCATCACAACTAGGGAATTTGTCTTCTCTGAAGGTTCTCAGCGTGTCAGAGAACAAGCTACAGACACTACCTTACAGGTACATATATGAGATGGTTAGGAGCTCATTCTAGTAATCTTTCCAATAGTAGGAGTCGTGTCCATCTGTTGCCACAGCTAGATGCTGGGAAAAATACTGCATCGTACAGTATTAGAGTTCACAACATTTAGCATAGCAGTCCAGCATGCTACTGTCTGCGCCACTCCACATATCAGTAGTATTGCAGAATAATTTTACGCGTAGCTATTACACCTAATGATCTCTTACAGTACACCGCAATGCCAGGGTACTAGTAGTTACTGGGTTTCCTTGCTTCGAATGTATTAGGAGTTTTTTCTACTCCGAATCGTTGAAACAGTAAAATCGGAACGGATTTGACGCTATTTCGCTTCGCAAAGTTTGTGCAAAGACATTCGCAGTGCGACTACTATTTTACATCACAGAAACGCTCACTGCGGATGGATTCAAATCGATAATACCCAGTTAAGCTTTTCCCAGTTGAGGTAAAGTCGTTCAGCGCATTTCATCACACTACCACAGAGGTATATTTTAAATAATATTGCCAATCATAGATTACTCATACAACAATGATTAGATACTTATCTTTTTATTTCTTTTATTACCGTATTCATTAAACAACTGAACCTACCAATTGTACAGATTCTTACTGGACTAGTGCTGACCTCTTCCTATGCTTAACTCTTCTAGTATACAAGTAACGAGACGTCTCATGTCTCGTTCCACCTCTAAGACAGACACTGCCATACAGGTACATTTATGGTAGCTGTAGAATAGGTGTGGTTGTATATGGTTAGACAGACACTACCATACAGGTACATATATGGTAGCTATAGAATAGGTGTGGCTATATATGGTTAGACAGACACAACCATACAGGTACATATATGGTAGCTGTAGAATAGGTGTGGCTGTATATGGTTAGACAGACACTACCATACAGGTACATATATGGTAGCTGTGGAATAGGTGTGGCTATATATGGTTAGACAGACACTACCATACAGGTACATATATGGTAGCTGTAGAATAGGTGTGGCTGTATATGGTTAGACAGACACTACCATACAGGTACATATATGGTAGCTGTAGAATAGGTGTGGCTATATATGGTTAGACAGACACTACCATACAGGTACATACATGGTAGCTGTGGAATAGGTGTGGCTATATATGGTTAGACAGACACTACCATACAGGTACATATATGGTAGCTGTAGAATAGGTGTGGCTATATATGGTTAGACAGACACTACCATACAGGTACATATATGGTAGCTGTAGAATAGGTGTGGCTGTATATGGTTAGACAAACACTACCATACAGGTACATATATGGTAGCTGTGGAATAGGTGTGGCTATATATGGTTAGACAGACACTACCATACAGGTACATATATGGTAGCTGTGGAATAGGTGTGGCTGTATATGGTTAGACAATTGTAACTTCTCCAATTTTACTGTTTGTTTGTTGCTGGTAGAATAGTGGCTTCTTGAGTTGTAAACATCTCAATAGCTTTATATTGCCATAGCAATATAGCTTTATATTGATATGGCAATTTAAAGCTTTATTGTTGTAACATCAGTGTTAGCCCTATAGTGCCCCAAGTGACATGTTCCTCACAACAGTTTTGTAGAGTTGCCCTACCATAAATATTCATTCAAGTGGAAAACTTCTGCTTCATAAAAAAGAGTATTCTGTGAGCTATACAATGGTATCATATTTGATTAGTTCAGAACAAGGCATGTAACCTTGAGCCATTTTTATGTAGTTCTCAAGATTTGAAGCAATTTGTTACGTACATAAGAACTATCGAGCTGGAGACATCATAATAGGTAGTGTAATATTGTATATTGTAAACTAGTGTAATAATATAAGAATGCAATCTTTTTTAGTCGCAACTTGATGTTAATTTTCAGCTGAGTACTGAGGGTTAAATTTACTTCACATTTTAAACGAAAACTACTTATCACAATTTTGGATATACCTTGATTGGTAGGATTTTTATAGCTGCGATCTTCAAGTATTGTAGAAGTTTGCTACTGTTAATTATTCCTACTTTTTGATAAGACTGTTTCACTTTCTTTATGTGTCAGCAAGGTGATTCATCAGAGTTTATCATACGGCAGTAGAGATTTCTGAAAACATAGTGCCAACTGGAAAACCGTGTACATGTAGTTGCAAACATTTAGTTTGACCTGTTTCAAAGCCTGTGTAGGTAAACGGATTCGAGCAAAACATTATTATTCTAGATTGAGCAAGTGTGCATATTTTACCCAATTGCCATTAAAGACTGACAGGTGTGATAAGTATGTGCACAATTATTTCATAGTATGGCAAGTAGGCCGTGTGGCGTAGTAGATAGCATGCCTGTCTGCAGAATTAGGGTTTCTGAGTTTAATTCCTGTGCGAAGCAGTTTTTCCATTCCTAAAACTATCACTGTAACTGGACATATGGATAACAGGCCAACAAACGATAAACACTCAGATTTATACATATATATAGATCGTGTTAGTGGGTTATGTTTCTGTACGTAGCACCATGGCAACTGAGTGGCCAGTCTTTGTTTGCTCAAAGACTCTTGAGATTATGAATTATAAACACTAGCACAACCGCTGGCAGTCCCGCGAGCTGAGACAGAGATTATCGTGTGTAATAACAATGTGCACAATTATTCTTAGTGGTTGCAAGTTGGTTGAGTGGCACAGATGGTCCAATCCGCAGTATGGCCCAATCTTGTTTCTAATGCTTTCGCTGGATGACGGATGGATGGACATGATTTTTATCACTGTAAAGATTTTGTAGTAGGTCAGACTTATAGAGGGTGCATGCAGTATGAAATACTTTTAGCTTTTTATAAGCTTTTGATTCTGGCTGTGAAACTCCCATGATTACAATTCGTGCGAGCAAGACTTTTTCAATGAATGAAATAGCAGTTACATGGCCACAAAAGAGTGACTGTGTAGAAAAAAAGACCTCTGACGAAACGTTGCAATAAGTGAACCACTGTTTTCGAGTGATCATATTAAGCATGTTGCTGCTATCAGAATGAACTGCTCTATCATTGGTTGATTTCCTAACCTCATGATGTCGGAGATGGCGAGCTGTAACAATAAATTGACAGAGTGAATGGTCAGCGATGAACCAACATCCGTTATCTTGGGACTAATCAGCAAAACAGTCGCGTAATCATGTCCATCTTTCCTGTTTGCTGGTTCGTCGACACCTAAACTGCTTTTTTTATTTTATGATAGTTACGAAGCTCTGTACGTCCATTCTACATCTATCTCGATATCAGACCATTGATTATGAAGGTCTTAGCAACCCCTTGGATCTAACACTAACACATTGTATTTGCTGTAGTTTCCTTAAGTTGAGGTTAGATGAGCTAAACCTCTATGGAAACCCTTTCCTCAAATCCACTGAAGTCAAGTCCAGGCTCAGCTTTCCTAGCTTAGGTGAATTGTCAGCACGAGTCATCAAATATCACAAGTAAGGGTTTTTAGTATTGATAATAGGGTTGTTGAAGAATGTTCGTCAACAGCCCTTTTACTCACACTTTCCTCGGGTAACCGAGTTTTTATTGTTTGCCACCTTTATGTCACCCGTCGACTAATCTTTGCTTTTACCATATTTGTCCATGCACTGGGGCTCTAGTTGATAGATATTAAGAACATAATCCATCGTTATTTCAGAGCTTCGCTTTACGGCTTCAGTACTTCGCGGGGTAATAAATATTCATCAAAGAATTCGACTATTAAAAATAACAAAAAATACGAAAACCAAAATACATGAATCTCTCTCATACTCTCCCTAGCGAAGTCCATTCATGAGCATTTTTGTGGTAGCAGTCATCACGACTCGCTGTTTTCTTGTGACAGTTTCTCAAGTGGAAAGGTGCGGAGTGCTTGTGATACACTTGTCACGCCTCTTAACACCTTCGACTCTCAACATTATCCAAAGAACATACGGAAAAAAGGAAAATGATTACAATTGATAAAAAAGTGACTTTATTAGATGAGTTTATTAATTTCTATTTTATGAATTTGCAGTTTCGCGGGTCCTGATTTATTGTAAAAAATCAGGGTTTACTGCATTATAATGTAACTCTTCAGTAATACCTTAAAAATTGCAACAATGGCATCCTGTACTGTTTTCTAAGCCAGCATCAAACTCCAAGCCACTACACTATCATAATAGTAATTATTCTACATGTTGTATTAGCGGAAACACCTGTAAAGTTGTTCCATTAAGTTTTGGTATTAAAAGCAGGTTCTCAGTGGCATAGTCATATTTGTACTAGTGGCGTATTGCTATTCAGCTTACAAAAAAGGAGCAGTACTCTAGAAATTGATGTATTGTTGTACAGCTAGTGAGTTTTATTCTATATTGATAGTTGAAGTGACCTAACATTATTCATATCAGTTTATTACTTACCATGTTGTAATTATTAGCAAAACACCAACTCTAGATACATGTATATCGCTTTTGGGTTGAGGCCATTCGCTGTGTTTCCTTGCTTCGAATGGGTTCGGAGTTGCTCCCACTCGAATCATAGAAACGGTAAAGTCCATACGCATTCGATGCCATTTTGCTTCGAAAGATTTGTGCGAGGGCATTCACTGTGAGAAATTGAGTCCAATTTACTAAGTTTTCTTTTGAGGAATACATCGCAAATCTTGGAAAGATCGACATAGTGCAACTTCAAATCATTAAAAGATGGGTGCAAATTCATCAGCAGCAGGCAACTCCGAATCTATTCGAAGCATGGAAACAGAGTGATAATGCATGTATTTGCTATAAGCATCTAGTTATAGCAATTTTGAATAGCCTCTCCTGTTTTCTAGGTTGGCTGTAAAAAAGGAATATATTGGTTTCGACCTTTGGACATATCTGTCAGCCGTCAAATGGTGTCCTTGCGGAAAACCTTGCTTTGTTTCCTTTGCGTGCTACTTAGCGCCAGTAGACCTACGGACGCTTGTGAACTCTTCCTGTCACTGCCTCGACTCGACAGGTGGCAGCACTGCACCACTGGAAGCCTACCTTTGCAGCCACCGCTGCCTCAGCCTTTATCGTGAGAACCCGAAGCGAAGGAAGTGGTAGAGGAATTTTGTTTTTATCAGATTTCATCTCTGAACCTTACTTATGACATTGTACATAATCTGCATATCATAGTGTGCATATTTTATAGTCATTGTAAAAATCCATATAGCATATATGCAGCTAGTTACGTGTATATATCCTACTAATCAGCTACATTACTTTGTTACTCTTGCATTTAGACGAAAATGTTTGTATGAAGTTTGCCAAACTAGCTATGACACACACGCTTTCTAGTATTGCCTTCCCGTTATCTACGATGTAATTTGAATTTATTTTTCACTTTTATAAACCTTTTTGCTATGACAGCGGTTGAGAATTGACTTAAGAAGATTGGGTGCTATTTCCATCTTCTAATTTCTTATGTTATGATTAGTTAATTGTTGATGTCGAACACAGCGTATTGAAATCATACACAGTTTTGTATTGTTTGATTCTATTTGTCAAGTAACTGCATAATTGGGAGTTCTCCTAAGAATGTTGCTTTGATTTAGCAAGTTAAATCCGTGCGTGCAATCATTCTGTAGCCAGTTTCCTCAGGCCAGTAAACTATATTTATAAAAACCCAATACACATGTTTTTAGAAAAATAGTTTCTTTTTTATTTTTACTAGTAAACTTTTTTCCTTAAAATAAAACATAAATCCAAAAGTTATGCTTTCAGTTATAAAAAATCAAATATTTCATCTTCATTTTAAAATTTGGAATAGTTTCCCAAATACAAAATTTTATTACATGTAAAATAAAAGCCGATCTATATTTTGGTAAAGCCTTCGAACACGGTGCAGTTCTCAAAAGAATGTGTTTTTAACACTCATAGAACACTCGATCATTTTATGGGTTCAAAGTCCTGCTCTGACAAGATTTCTATTTACGTTCAATTCTACGTACTATATTCAACGGGCTTTGATTATGAAAAAAATCCATCGGTACATTATTTCAAAACTGCTCGGAACTGTGAAACATAAGTTGATCTCACTTGAAAAATTTCCATAACAAACTGAAATCTAGACTAACATGGCACAGCCAGTATAGTTAATGCCGGAAACCAAGTATTGCCGTCTGTCATGACGCATTGCCGTTGCGAATTAACCTTTTGAATTTCTATTAAGGAAATCTCCAAGGAGATCCGATTACCAAAGGTAAATAGTTCCGATATTCCTTCTGACCTCCACTGATCGTTATCATATTACTTCACATAACAAATCAATTCTAGCATCATTACCTGCTGCAAAATATTTTAATGATTTTCATTAGTCGCTTGATGAGCTGCGTGTGGTTTCTCGAGTGGATTTTGCTTTCAAAGCTCACATTTAACTCGGTTATTGATATTCTTTCAAGGAGGTACTCAATATTTTAAAGTGGAACGTGATCAGAGAGGCCTGCTACTTTCTATAACTGAGCCTACTTTGAATTGAATCGCTGGAATCATTTGCATTTTCTGTCGGCAGTACAAGTATCGACATCCCTGTAAGTAATAAATAGACACCAATTATGAAAGTACTTACAAAAAGGATATTTCACATTTGCGTACTCGCTTTCTCTTGGAGATTTTATTGAACTCCGATTGGTTAGGTCGTTATTAGATTTCCAGCAGTCCTTTGGATACACTATAGTTGCTAACCTCTTAATGCCAATAAAATTTATTTTATTTTTATCACAAAATCATATTTTCATGCAGAAGTTTAGTAGCATTTGCAGACTTCTAGCTGATGTCAAAAATGAAAACATCTTCATACTTTCATTTTATGCGCTAAATGTTTTACATCAATTATAGTTTTCAACTTATGAGATACGAAATAATTACGTGTAACCTCTAACAATTATTTTGAAAATATTATTGCTAGATTCTTAAACTATCCACCTGAGAACCGTTTCCTTAACAGAAAAAAGTATTTCTGAACAGTGCATGTCAAATTATTGATTTGTATTTTAGATGAAATTATTGCCAATATAAAAACATATATCTGTGTGTATATACATGTATATATATATATATATATATATTATATATATATATATGTATAAAACAGAAAAAGGTATTTTTGAACAGTGCATGTCAAATTATTGATTTGTATTTTAGATGAAATTATTGCCAATATAAAAACATCTGTGTGTATATACATGTATATATATATGTGTATATATATATATATATATATATGTGTGTATATATATGTATGGTATATATTGTGTGCATACACAATATATGCAATACGCATGTGTGTATGCATATGAAATGTGTGTATGCGCGTGTGTGTATGTATATTTATATATTTGTATTTATATAGTTGTGTATATCTATATATATACTAGTTAGGCTTTGGACAGAAAATTTATTTTTATTTAACATATACAACATTTATGATTCTCACTTTTAAACTTCATATCATGAGTAAAGTGTTTTGTGCAGTTCTAATAAATTAAGAGAAAAATAAAACTGCTGTAAAGGTTTTTAAATGTGAAGTAAATAGCAAGTAATCGCTAGATAGTCTGTTTTGCCACAATGATTACCATGAAAAATAATTTGGCACCGATTATTATTAACTGAGAAACAATTAAAAATCATGAGTACCGTAAAACCTCTATTTAAACGCCATGACACTCAGTTTTTCAATCCTTCCCTTAGAGTAATGCTTTATCAGAGGTTGCGTTCAAATAAACGGTGGCGTTGTATTTTCCAAACACCTCGTCAAAGTATTGAGAAGGTAACATTAATGTCTGACATGTCTGAATGTCGACATTAACTGAATGTCGCCTATATTTTGCACACTCCTACGGCCAGAGCATCATTAAGCCTTTGAGTAGGTATCTGCTAATTTACCTCCAACTGGTAGATCTCTAAATAAATATGCATGGGAAGCAGATGTCTCTATCAGTTGATATTTATTGCTTGCAATTAGCCTTCGTTGATCTTATAGTCTGTATTGCAATTTGTTGGAGCTTTCAAGTTTTTTATTCAATTCCAGATTTGAAGGCATATTTTTATTTTATAACTATATTTAACGAAGTTGTATAAAAGCTTATTGCACTCTTTGATATATTTGCTACAGTTTGCAGCTAAAACCGACTTCTCATGTGCATTAGAAGAGGAGTTATGACCGTCAATCTATTGTAAGCCGAGTTCATATTACCACAACGACGCTATCAAATAATATGCTATAAATCTACAAATTTATAAGTTGTATAATAATAATCTACCAATTCTACAAATATATATTCAAGAGCAAGTGACATGAACAAAACATTTATAATACATTCAAAAACCAAAATTAATATTTTTAAACATAAAATATTAGCATCGTTTGCTCAGCCAGTTGCATTTTGATTGTTGTTTTCGTTTGGAACCATTTCATGTTCTGGCTGTTCAATACTTTCTACAGTGTCTTCTAATCTCAACTCCTCTTCTGCACAGCTTAGCTAGTTGATATAATCGTCCAAAAAATGTTTTAGCAGAGCAAAACTTTTATGCAATGCACTCTAGAATACACCAATACACATTCCCGTAAATAAAGAGAAACTGTAATCGAACTAGCCTCAAATTTTTAGCCTTAAAATACGTAGTAGCGCAGATTCCTTCGTAAATTTGAAAACTTTTTTACATGCATGAAAGTATCACGTTAAAAATGAACTACTATTAGCCTGATACAGTTATTAATTATTTCTACGGTTTTGCATTCAAAGTTTTAATGAAAAAACTGTAAGGAGCTGGAGTTGGAAACCGGACTTGATTACGAACAGAAACAACGAACTAATTAATTGTTATTGAGGTATTTGAGTCATCATTGATATGGTTTTGTGGACATTTTTTTACTGATCACTTGCTATTATGGGTTCATAAAGATCAAGAATGTCAAACAGTGGTACAAATACACTTGTATGTAATCTAATAACTATTAAATACAAATATATATGTATATATTTATATATATATATATGTATATATATATGCTATATGTATATATATGCTATATGTATATATATGTTATATGTATATATATGTTATATGTATATATATGTTATATGTATATACATGCATATGCTATATATATGATATACATTGACTTTTATGTCAACATTTATGATATACATTGACATACATGACATGTATGTGTATGCTGTAATTATATATGTATATATGTATGGCTTCATTGTTAATTTTTGGAAAAGCTAGATGTAGTCTCTTGAGTGGTTTTCGATTCAATTTAAAATATCAAATTTCCTTAGAGAATAGAAGGTAGTCTAACAGTGAGTCATGACAGAATGTCAGTTTATCGAATCTATTCTTGTCTCACTTGAATGGCTTTCCTGCCTATGGAGGGAGGGCCGAGAGTGAGAATAGATTAGCTTTTCATATCCGTTTGCCTGCCATAGATTAGAATACCGTGTATGACTGCTCGAATTCAATGCTGCTTCGACCATCAAAACACGCAGACTTATTGATTAAGCAGAGTGAGAGAGAATGAAGCTTTTATACATCTGTTCATTCCGCATTTGGTTTCAGGGACAGTGACATGTAGGTTGGTTCTCTATTGCAAAGGATACCCTTGTACAATCACCTTTCACTTATCGGATTCGCTACTCTGGTAAGAGTGAAATTTTTGTTTAGGTTGTACAAATATTAGTACTTTATGAGAGCAGCCATGACCTAGTGGTCTAGGCATCTGACCTGTGAACAACAGGACGGAGTTCAATTCTCAAAAAATGCCGCTAGTGGTGACAGGAATGACATTCAGCATTAACTTGCTATCTACAGCTGCGCATGTCTCCAGTCGTCAAGGTTCCCTTACAGCTGGATTCAGACATATCCAGTCAAGATCATAAAGTCATTGTTCATGCATCAATCCTCGTAAAACACGGACAGCCTCTACTCGAAGTAAACAAAGTTGCTATCATACTCGGTCTTCAAAGAATTCATCACATGTTCACACAGTATTCCGTTCATTCATTCCTATCGTTAACATCTCACCAACCATAATTAGAAAACAGATATCTGTGCAAAAATTGATCCTAGAACAAGATCAATGAACTGACAATCTGTTTCTTTTCCATATTAGACAATTGCATATTCAAAGTAGTTACATGTATTTAAATTTGTTAGGCATTTGCATATGCTAGTTATAGTCATATGCTGGATTATACTGCTGTGCCAATCCATCGTTTTTTATGTCTTCAAGCTGTTTGCACATGCGCTCGTTCACAAAAAATCCGCCATATTGGTAGAAAACGATCGTTATTCTTTTATTTAATTAAACTTTTTGGGGTTGTTTTGACACTATAATAAAAAAAATTCAAACAAAAACATCGTTTTAAAAAATTCATTGCAAAATCTTCGTGTTTTTAACGATAAAATTGTCTATAAAGATTGCCGACAACGATAAAATGGCGTCACGAATAAACGAAGGATTAAACATTTTACAGTATGCTAGCTAGTTGTTTGCGCCTATGCTAAGTTTTCCAATTAACTAAATCATTATGCTGACTAACCAACAGCTTCTAGACATTTCTTGTGATTTGGGTTCTTGTATATGCTTAACACAATGTTTGGTCTCTGGCTGTAGAGTCAGTAACTGACATTGAACAAAAGTCTGAAATTTACTCCCAAGCCAAGGTTTGGTTAGGGGAAGTAGGGAGACAATGTCTTTTGAAAATGGTTCTTGATTACACAAAATCTCAAAAGCATAAAAGGTGGAAATTGGAGTTTGTCATAAGTGAACATCATAAAATGAAGCTGATTCATGTAGGTTGCATGTCCGTGAAACTAAAAAAACTGGTTACCAATTTTATATTGATTAATGTGAGAAACGCGGGCAAAGTGACTGGAAAATTAAAGTTTGTGCAGACGGAATTGTTGGCCATGTAAATGATCAGACTCAGCAATAGATTTATGCTGTCAAGAAGTTTTGTTTGTCCGGCAGGTAATTAAGACTGATGCTAGAACTACCCAAGAGACGTCGCAGCAAATCATTACCCTATCAAAATTTTTTGCGGTAAATCAGTATTGCACATTGAACAAAAAAATGAAATCTTTTTTAAATCTTTAATTTAAAAGGAAAGCAGTTTTACCGGGGGAACGATTGTCCTATAAAGGCAATTATCCAGGAGGAGGCAATTTTACTGGAGGCAGTTGTTCTATGAAGGCAATTATCCAGGAGGAGGCAATTTTACTGGAGGCAGTTGTTCTAAGAAGGCAATTGTCCAGGGAGGAGCACTTGACCGGAAGGGGGTCAATTTTTCCTGGCACAGTTGTCTAGATGCTGATATTTTCTAGGCTACATTGACATAACTAACGCAAAAGTTCATATGTTAAGTTAGTATTTTATGGGGCAGTGCAGTCGCCTTATTTAAGTTGTCGAAAGCATTAGAAGATCATTCTCATCACCAACTCCTGTCTAGACCCTTAATAACAATTTTTAATTCTTAATATTAATTTATTACTTAAGGCTTAGTTATTGCATTGTTCAAAATGAATCATAGGATTTTAAATAATGCCGACAGCTGCTATACCATTGCAGCTGCTATACCATTGCAGCTGCTATACCATTGCAGCTGCTATACCATTGCAGTTGCTATACCATTGCAGTTGCTATACCATTGCAGCTGCTATACCATTGCAGCTGCTATACCATTGCAGCTGCTATACCATTGCAGCTGCTATACCATTGCAGCTGCTATACCATTGCAGCTGCTATACCATTGCAGCTGCTATACCATTGCAGCTGCTATACCATTGCAGTTGCTATACCATTGCAGCTGCTATACCATTGCAGTTGCTATACCATTGCAGTTGCTATACCATTGCAGCTGCTATACCATTGCAGCTGCTATACCATTGCAGCTGCTATACCATTGCAGCTGCTATACCATTGCAGCTGCTATACCATTGCAGCTGCTATACCATTGCAGTTGCTATACCATTGCAGCTGCTATACCATTGCAGCTGCTATACCATTGCAGTTGCTATGCCATTGCAGCTTCTATACCATTGCAGCTGCTATACCATTGCAGTTGCTATACCATTGCAGCTGCTATACCATTGCATTACATAGAAAGATTGTTTACAGTGTGCCTTACCGTAAAATAACAATATGATTTATTCAAGGCTTCTATAACAAGCGTACAACCATCTCAGTTTTTAATTAATGACAATATTACATTTTTATTTGTAAGCTAGTAGCACTTGTTATGTCAACTGCCGCCTGGGCTATCTAGCAATACAGGTCACAAACCAGAGGCCCCCGCTGTTTTTACAAGGCTTTTTAGAACCAATTCTACTATTTGGGCCTGCCTAGCCTAAACTAAAGGGTATCTGTTGTAAAAAGATTATTTAATAAAAAAATTCACATTATATTTTTTTCAAAAGTAGGCAACGGCAGATTTACACCGTCATGTAGACTTATAAAGATACTATATTTTCACAGTATCACATCTATCATCTCATGTAGTTAAGACATGTTTGGTATGAAAAAATGAATGAAAAAAAATTATCGTAGGTTTTATCAAAAAGTGTTGACATCTATCTATCTTTTGCGATTGTTGTTTGAGGTGGTCTGACTGCCAGGATGTTCAAGACTAAAATTGGCAAAACTTGATCGCTGTTGAAACGCTCAGAAGGAACGTGTGCCGAAATCATGTCACTGGTTGTTATCATTTCTGTAGCTGATCGCATATGTGATATAATATATTAGCTATTGCATTCAAGTTGTACCTTTATGCGTCTCTATTCTGTCAGTCTCTTTGCAACTATAGATGTCATAATCGCAGTTTGGTTTGATATGAATGTTTAACCGCAGTAAAGTTTTGTCAATTTTAATCTTAAAACCTCTTGGAAGTCACCTCACACATAAAAACAATCGCATATGATATAAAAATAACAATACTTTTTGATAAAATCTACTAAAATTTGGTGTAGGTTCATCTTAATATGACAATCTTTGACTCGCTGCCTCTGACTATTGTTTTCACAAATTTTCCTTCAAAAGGTTGTTTCTTCTGACAGATTTTAGTTAACAAATTTGACATAATGTTCTTGCTGAGAAATAAGTCTGACGAGTTCTCCTCAGTCTAAAATGTACAACTTCTGTTTTTCTTATTTGTTCCGCTACATTCTACCGGTTTTAAGCTAAATGTGTATCAGTTGCTAAATTTAGATATCTGTCGTACCATAGCTATATTTACTTAGGTATTTATTAGTATTATAAAGTTACTCCATTTCCTGGCGGCATCAACGGTATGTCACTCTTATTGCTGTTATTATAAATAAAACTCACACGAGTCTACAGAGCACTTCATTTCCTTGATCATATTTTAATATTCTGTGAATTCCCTGGACAGTTAGTTCTTCGGCTGAAATAAAGCTACATTCCCTTATGATATTAGTTTGGTTTCGCACTAAATTACACAACAATTGGCATGCTTATAATCTAGGTAGGTGAGAACATATGAACTTGCTTGCAGTAATTGACTTTGGAAATGAGGCTAATCAGGCTGCTGTCAGCAGAAGCTACAAACAATAAAACAGCATTTATAAAGCAGGGAGGAATTTTATCATTTTGTGTTTATGCACTGATTCTTCCTTTGACATAGGTGGTTGCTGGTAAAAACCTTTTGCCATAACACAATGTCTGCCACACTCATGCTTGTCACATTATTAAGGGTCAACTTGGCAAAAGTTGTTTTACTGTATGATAGTTTTCAGTGATGTTTTGTTCATGCGTAATTTTTAGTGATTCACACAGCACATGTTAATAACTAACTTCTTTGGGATGTACTGGTCACCTATGAATTATTCACATTCCTGCAGTTTGTTCTGCGTACTCAACTATTAGCCATGCAAAATGATGTTTGATTATGTGGTAATTCATCTTTAGCAGCTTGCTTCCAGTTATCAATTGACAGGAAGCCCAGCACACACAACTCCTTGGTATGCATTGCTGATTGCTCTTGCTCTATGCCAGGCACTTGGGTATTGCACTTCCTGTATGTAGCCTTGCCAGTGATAGTACTGGCTAATCTTATTAATGAAGTACTAGCTTAGTCTCATAACAGAACAATAAAAATCTAAAGTTTTTGAATACCAATTACAAAATTCAAAAAGGCGAAATCATGTTCCCTGATAATTATTATAATTACTAGTACTTCGCAGTCTCCTGTTCCTTGGAAGATCAGCATGTGTAGTATGTGCATAACTACACTATTATACCCACTCAGCCCCATCTTGGGCTGAGTGGCACAGTGGCTGGTAAGTTGAACCATCTATTTGAGTGCCTGGGTTCGATTTCTGTGTGGTGCAATCCTTTTTCCTAATATTCTTTGCATGGCTTTGGATGAATGGATGGACAGACAGACAGACAGACATGGCTCTTAATATAGTAAAAACTAGTAATCAACAGTCCGATAAAGCACAGAAAGGACTAATAACCTGCAGTCTTGCATGCCGTGAGAGATCATTTGGGCGCCAATAAAGCACAGAGAGAAAAAAATGCTCATAAATAATATATTATGCAGGAAGGTGAATGATTGGGCAAGGGGAAGGAGAATCGGGATGCTAAGCTGAAAGTCACGAGTTCAAATACCGTGCGGGGCAATCTTTTTCCAAACCTTCAACCATGACTTCGGACAAACAGGCATGGCTTTTATTATAGTAAAGGTTATTTAAGCCTTAGATCTGTAGCATACCCTTAATAAATCAAGCAACACTGAAAGCTTTAATATAGAGGATTTTATCAAAAGATATTATGTTCGATATATTATTGTTGTATCTTTCACAGACGGTAACTATGCTCAAGTGCATTTCCCTGCTAGCCCTATGCTTTCTCCAATCAACGATGTCTTCAAGGAATGTCTTTGCTGGTTACACGATAGTCGGAGTGTTCGATGACGAAGAGCATGCTGTCATGTTTGAAGAGCTGGTATATAGCGAAACAGAAGGGCAGGCTAGGTAAGTAGGTGCATTTTTGTATTGTGCGTCTGATCAATTAAGTTCCGCAGTACAGTTATTCTATTCACTCAACAAGCTGGTCCTTAGAGATTCTTGTCAATGGCCTACGATACAATATGATAAGTTCATAGATCGTACTTCTATTTGTTCACATAAAGATAGAAAGTTTTGCCTCATTTGTGACAACTGCAACTTAATGTGTTAAGGTAATTTAGAGACAGTCAAAAGTGAACATATTCTACTGTCAATATTTTTATGTAATTACATTTGATATTTATACAAACATATATACTTTATTGGCAACAATTTTAGTTTAAACAGTAATGTTTTCCAAGTTATGTTGTACAAGAAAGTCAAGAATCAAAAAAAGGGTATCAGTTAGCCAATAAAAACAAATAAACATTTTAACATACAGCTTTTAAAAGGCCTTTCTCTGTTAAGAGAACGGATATTAGGTGAACATTGCTTAAAGAGCTAGCGATAATATTTTCAAAATAATTGTTAGAGTTTGTATGCAATTTATTTATATCATGTGTTAGAAATGTGCTGATATATGTTAGAAACCTGTACTTTGTCATGCAAAACAAAAAGGACACAATCCAATTTAATTTATTTCAGCTTTAAAATACAACTATTTCCCACTTACCTGTTTATGCTTATCTCATATGTAAAGAATATCAGCTTCTGGAGAGGCAACAATCATGAATTTTCCACTTCATTGGAAAGCTTGCCATTATTTTGGCAGGCGAAGGCAAATTTGGTGAAATCTTTGACAAAACAGGAAAAAAAGAAAATACTATTAATGAAGTCAGTTGCGAATCCTACAAAATCAAATATTTTAAAGATGTATAGAACTTCCATATTTTAAATGAGCGAATTTTACATTTTAGTCCTAGTCAAATCTAAAAATATTTTTTATTTGTGACATTCAGTCAAACTTTTTTTAATGATTAACACGATGAAACAAAATTTGTGAGTATGTAACAACTTGGGTATGTCCAAGTCCGACATTTGAAGCTTGGGTGAGTCAATGCCTTCAACGAAGTACATTTGCTTGTCACTTGAAAAACTTAAAAAACTTGAAAAATTCGTCATTAATTTGGCAATTGAAAGAGTAATTCCTGAAATTTTTGACTAAACAGTAACAAATACACTAAAAAAACAATATCATTAATGGAGTCAGTTGTGATTCCGACACAAACAAATATTGTAAAAATATAAAATGATTTGTAAAAAAATAAAATATAAAAATGCCTCCCATAGACATGTATCTATAATAGATCAGTCTTTGATATCAATTGTAGTTTGGTGAATTTTATTACCAACAACACAACTCCGCATGAGTTACAAACGGAGTTATGCGCCCTCGACAGGATACTCTATATCTATGTAGTAGCTACAAATTATGTTATTCAATTCACAACTACTTGGGCTTCCATCAGAGATGTACCAGTCTTTGTCTTCGACACCCACAACACAACAACACAGGTACTTCCTTCAGTTTTTCTTTTCCTGGCTAATCTTAAAACTAAATACAGTGGAACCTCGGTTCGCGAACATAATCCGTTCCAGAAGGTTGTTCGAAAATCAAGTTGTTCGAGATCCGAAACAATTATTCCCATTAGAATTAATGTATGTAAATTTTAATTCGTTCCAAGAGATAACAACTTCAGTAAAGTATTGTTTAACATTTTACACCATAAACTGTACTGTATACTACAAACTATAAAAAAATGAGTAGATATATATAGATCGTGTTTAATTTTAATAAAAGATTTTTTATCTATGGTGATGAAAACAGAAAACAAAAGTAAGCATTTCACATGTTATGTTGTTAAAAGATCGAAAACATTCTAGTTTAAGATACAATACCAAAAATTGCAGAAATTGAGAATAAAACAGCAAAAAATACAACAGATCAGTTACATCAAAAATCGTGTGAACAAGAAAATATAAACAGAAATGGCACATATACTTTGCATCTTTGAAGGAGAATCCTACTTCAAAACAATTTAAGACAACTCGACCAGAGGAGTTGTTTCCTTAGCAAATTTCTTCATTAGAAGGATGTCGTCCTATATGGTTCCTTCCTTTTTGTGAAGAATTTATGAAGCGTAACTTGCTTCTCCCTTTGTTAACGAATGTTACCATGCTGTTTCCGGAGCTGTTTCGAACGGTTAATTATGATGCGTATGATCCGGTTTGGTCAAGAACCGAATTTTTGTTTGAGATCTGAGACGAACAAATCTCAACTTTTTGGTCGAAAACTGAATTGTCAAGCACCGAAGTGTTCGAGAACCGAGGTTCCACTGTAGCTTGTTCCTGTATGGTAGCGACAACTGACTGTAACATTACATAGGCTAGCTGCAAAGAAGGTGTTGTTCAAGACCCCAGTACAGCTACAGCCATTGTCAATATGTGAGAAATCTTTCGGTGAGTGAGTGTGATGTCTGCTTAGCTTTACTACAAGCAGAAGCTGTGTCTGTTTT
Organism: Watersipora subatra; assembly: GCF_963576615.1. Taxonomy (NCBI): domain Eukaryota; kingdom Metazoa; phylum Bryozoa; class Gymnolaemata; order Cheilostomatida; family Watersiporidae; genus Watersipora; species Watersipora subatra. The sequence goes on from NC_088714.1 coordinate 27,346,240, forward strand.
TAAGAGAATTGTTGCACAAATAATGGCTTCTGGCTAAACATGCCTGAGTTCAGCGGAGTTCAGCAAGATGATTAGTTACAAAAAGCAGTTTAAGATTGGATGGCATATCTGTTACTACCAATGGCCTTTTGGGAATTGAACCCGAATCTATTGTTTGCAGGCCAGTTGTTCTAGGCTGCCATATACCACTCCTTGAAACTGTCTCCTTCATTCAAGGAGGCTGTCTTATTGAAACAGTCTCGCTGACACCTGGAATAACCTAGCAACGGCATTCCATATGTAGATAAGACTGTTTCAAGTGCTCGCATGCAGCCTATATGGTACACAGACTATATTTAGCTGATGTCCGGTGCAATCATCTGCTATGACTATCTGCACACATTATCAAGCCTCGATGACGTATGATGTTAGTGAATAAAGTCATTGATGAGAATTGGCTACAATTTCCTAAAACAATTTGCCATTTCAAAGCATTATCATCGATTCAAATGTTACTAACCTAGTTCATAATTATCAGCCCTACCTTGATGGCATGACTCGGGCTAACAAGCCGACGGTTGCTGTACCAACAGATAATCAGTAATTTCCTACACGATGTGAGCAACCTTTCAACTTAATGAGATACATTCACAAATAATCTTGTCATAAAAGTTGGTCATTGAACTAGCAATGGTTTCATGCAACTTCATAATTAGCAAATAATAAATAATAAAAATAATGCTAATAAAATAGCAAAATTGCTTTGGTATTTTTAATCTGTCTTCCAAAATCTGGAAACCCATGTTTTCAGATTGTGATGATAAATAAGACTTTGTCTTATTCAGAAAATCCGCTACACCTTTTACCAGACACCATCACCTTGTTAATCCTCATTATAGAACACCATTATGCAAAAAGACCTTCCAGTACGCAGTCTTACTTTTTCATTTTTTGTCTCATCATGGTCTAGTTTGCTCTGAATGCGACTGACCCATAGATATATAAACCTATTATATATCTATGGATCTTTGATTTATATATCTATGGATTGACTAGAGATAATAAACTCATATCTATCTGCCCCAAAATCTTCATGAATATTTCAATGTTCTTAGGCTACAATAGCCAAACACATTCCTTGTATGCTAAAAATATTTTATTGCATCATTCACGGTTCATCAGTTAAGTAATTGGTCACATGGCACTAAAAAATTTTATAGAAGAACAACTCCATGTTTATGAATATATACATATAACTAAAAGAGATACATGTATTTATGTTTCTATGCTAGCATAAATAAAAGAGTAAATGTATGTGTTGATATTGCTTCTCAAAAGTAAGCACTCCGTGTAGTGATGGTATTTCATGAAATCATATTAATAGAAATATTCTTTATTCAAATACGTAAGGCTGTTATATTTTTAATAAGACAAAAACTACAAAAGAATGATGAGTCTGTTGTCATTCAGGAATAAATATTGTTTGAAACAAGGCTAAAAAAGCACATAGAAGTACAATTCTGTAGGCTAATGGTGATCAATGTCTCTGGCTAGTCACGCATGATTGGGTTAATATTGTGTCTACAAAGACCAGTCTATCGGTTTTAAGCACCAGAGAGTTAGCCTTAGACAATCACTGAAACAATGTTTCCCTCGCCATTTTCTATGCTTTCTGACTCAGCTATGCTGACGCAGCCTCCTCCCGCGCGTGTGTTTTAGCAAATATTGTGACATGTGGTTATTGCATTGGCATATGAACTTGATCTTGTATTGTTTGCTAATGCTGCTGTTTGCCACTACTCCCAGCTGTCAGGAAACACCACTCATGCATTAAGTTTTTATACCTATATGCCAATATTTTTATCGTTGATTGACAGTGTATGCTGTTGGACGTTTCAATGCTAAGAAACAGGTGATCATTAAATACAACATTTAAGGATTTTGTACAAATGTGTCAGTGTATACACATACATGTAGAAATGTTCAAATATCTGTTGAAGTATCTTTGTTATCATGTGGTTAGTCAGAGTTGTAGCAGCAATTACATGAAGTATATTAGATGTTAAATTAGTCACTACTCATTAGTTCCAACTAGAGTTGTTAGCTAAACTTTTATACATTTTTACATAAAATATTTGTAAACACAAAACTGTGTTTCATCTTTCTAAAATTTGGAGATGGAAGTATCTGCTAATTAGGAGAGCAGCTGTGACCTAGTGGTCTAGGACGTCTGACCTGCATACAACAGGTTGCCATTCAACTCCCAAAAAAGAACTATAGGCGGTGACAGGAATGACAATAAACCTTAAATTGCTCTTCGCAACTGGGCATGTCTTCAGTCATCAAGATTTACTTGCCACTGGACTCAGACATGTCCAGCTCACAGAACCATTGTTAGTGTAACAATGCTCTTAAATAAACACGCATAGCCTCTAAGCCGGCATTGTACTGCTTCTTCAAGGGATCACTCCCACAGCAATTATTAAACTGTAAGGTTAGTTCTATGTTAAGCTATGTTAGTCAATCAAATCTTAACCATGACTAACTGGTTATCTACAGGTCCGATAATGAAATCAAACACCCTGCCACTTATCGGCAGTAGTCTGATCAGTAGATCATTTGCTTGTAGGTTTTATTTTAGATTTCAAGGACTTTCTATACATTATTCATCAGTCCAATCAATACGTCAGACAATTAGAGAATGTCCAGACAAGCTCAACATGAATTATTCTTTATATTTAGAATCAGTAGTTGAGCTGAGTGACTTTTTCAGTTTTTCATTAAGCAAGCATCGTTTCACTATGAAATCTGAGCTGATGTCTTTAGCAAAACTGTGTCGTCTTAAACAGGCAGGGTTTCTATGGGTAACTATGCAATACTGCATTCCACCCTATAATATACGGTATGGCACGGTATGTATAATAAAGCATGAACATGGGCAAATATAAGCTAAGGAATAAGGGAAATAAGGCATGAATGTACCCTGTTTGATGGAAACAACGCTTAAGACATTTGACAAATCTGTTCGGAATTGACAACTTTATTTTGAAGTCATGATAGTCAAACTTATTGCACATATCGTTACTGGGTCAAATGAAAGCAGCAATAACTGTAGAAAAAAATTAAAATATTGTATTATTGTGAATATAATGTAATAATAAAATTATATCAAAAATATTATAATCATATATTTAGTGCAACATAATTCATAGACAAGGGTTAAGGGGTTTATGACATCTATATATATATATATATATATATATATATATATATATATATATATATATATATATATATATATATATATATATAAATCTCAGTGTTTGTCATTTGTCATCCGGATGTCCAGTTATAGCAATAAAGTTTTGGGAATGAAAAATCTGCTGCGCACTAGATTTGAACTCGGAACCTCCAGGTCTTCAGACAGGCATCCTATCTAATGCACTACACGTACAATTGGCGGTGCTAATTAATATTTGTGCACATTCTTATGCATTGCTTGCGGAAATACTTGCATAACTGAGGCATAACGGCATGGCAGCGTCATATCGTCATGCTGGCTTCATGGCTTTTCTTATAGTAAAAGTTTAGACTAGCCTAAGTTACTAGCTTAAGTTACTAGCGTAATCTACTCAAATTCATTAGGTAGTAATTTCATTACCAGTGCAAGACCTGGCATTTATATAGTTACAAGGCATAGGGCATATTTGTGAGATCTATATGAATGCTAATTTTCAACATACCCCTTTACAGAGAGAAACTGATTTAAAACTCAAGTATCTATTTTCGCATGCACCAAGGACAATCACCTTCAATCGACGGGTTCATGAGTGTTTGTCATGAAAGCAGTTTAGCAGTTTGTATTGAAAATCAACAGTGTGCTGCGGGCTACCTGATTGAAGAATTTCTGGGCAATGCTGAGCCTAAAGCTAGTTTAGCATAGTCTAGATGCAGATAATAAAAATATCTGTTATGTTTACTATACGTAAAAACGGCTTAACATTATTGTAGAATCACTAATTATTTTTATTTTTCATTTATGATTATTTTTATGTTTGCAACAGGAAGTATGATGGTGTTTTTATGTAAACCACTCTCAGTTGGAGAATAGGAGAGAGCATAATTTTACTAATTCATGTAAAAAAGATGGCTTAAGCTTTTAAACAATAATGACTTGGTTGACTAAATTTAATTCAAAGCGTGCAGCATTATCAGTAGATCAGTATTGTAGCTGGTTGCAAAATTTCACTTTCACAGACTTGCATATAACTTTTACCGCTTACAACTGCTATTATACACCATATACATTTCTTATCTCACGCAGATGAATGCAACAGCCAATAACCAATTCTACATGAACAACCATTTAAGGGATGAAGGAGATGCATTTGCTAAGATCGCGTACGCAGCCAACTGGCCTCACGTTGTCATTGTTGTACTGGAGGATTGGAAGCATGATGGCCTAGTTCAGTCTTTCAACTCACTATTTGTGGATAAGTTTGGTCTCTTCACTCTCATCGTGGAACACAGCCATTCAGACTCGACCAACTCCCTGCTCATAAGCATACAAACAGCTCTCACGTCTAAACTGGAAGAGGTAAACCGGGATTCAATTCAGTCAAGTATTTATGCACTGGAGCTGCTCTGTTATTCTAAACATAGATCTCATTGACTCTGGTGTGAATTTAGCGATTTCAAAGTGGGTGATTCTGAATGCGTAATTCCTGCAAAAATTATTTGCTGCATCTTCCATTTGATAAGTTAGTAGTGTGTTTATGTTTTTCGTATGCCATATGTGGCATGTCCGATGCAGCATGCAATATTAAAGTATTTGCAGGGTGTTTGTTATATGAGATTACAGTGTATAAGAATCCAAGCGGATACTCGCTGAAGGTACATAAAAGTTATCTATCCTTACAGATTAACTTGCACAAAATGTTAGTCGATTTTATTAGAAAGTATGGGTATTTTTCTATCAGTTGAGATTGTTTGGGATGTTTGCGATGATCTGACTGCCAGGGTGTTTGAAGAGCAAAATTGGCAGAGCTTTATCGCGATTAAAATAGTCGCCAAAAAAATACGAGCTGCAAAATGGCATCACTAGTTGCGTTGCTGCCTTCTCTCTTGTTATTGATATCAGCTATTGTGTTCAAGTCGCAGTGTACTCGTCTCCATGTTGTTGGTCTTTTTGCTGAAGCATAACTAAGAAACCTCTGAACTTACGACTATACCTCTGAACTTACAACTATACCTCTGAACAAAGTGGGTCTACAAAGAAAAAAATAACTTCAAATTGATACCTGATGTTTTACCTTTGTATTTATATTATTTTCATTTGTATCACTTCAATGTTCTAAGTTTACCTTTAATATGGATTAGCCCTAATAGGGTAACCAGTGAAACGCAGGCAAACCCATAAACTTTAAATTATCTTCTGCATTCTGCTCGTAATGATTAGTGATCTGATATTGATTTAAAGAAATACCTTTTGAAGAATACAATATTTTAGCAATTCTTAGAGACATTTCTTTTACAGCAAACAGTCGTTAATCTCAGGCTAAACACATTAACATTGACAAAGAACTCAGCAGTGTTATTCAATGATGCATTAAAAGGATGAACAGGCCTTGTTAACTAGCATACATACCAGCTAGCATTGTGTACCACAGGCACAAAACTATAGTAATTCCTCCAAAAAAGTTACTCAAATGCAGCTTTCAGCTGCTCCCCTAATGCATATATCACCTCAGAGTAGAGAATTCAAACTATTTTTGCTAAAAATATGTTATTTTAGGTACTATATTAGTTATCATGAAAAATGACAAAACGTTTTTGATTCATGACTTTTTGTAAGTAAGATTAACAGACATTACGTATTTCTATATAACTGTAATAGTAATTCTTATAATTACGTCACTTTGCCATTTTTCCACAATGAAAATAATTGAAGACCTATACAGATTTACCTATGCTAAATGTTTAGTTTTGGCTAATTAAAGGTTTTAAAATTTTTCATGGTTTGTGTCCTCATTTTTTACATGACAGTTACAGGTTCTCAACTCATTTCAACTTACGTGATATGAACAAATTGCATACAATCACTAACAATCATTTTGAAAATATAATTGCCAGCTGCTTAAACAATCTTCCACCTAATATTAGTTCTCTCAGCAGAGAAAGGTATTTAAACACAATATGTCAAACTATTTATTCGATTTTAATGAATAACTGTTGCCCTGTTTTTTGTTGTCTTATTATTGTTGTGTGGCATAATTTGACAAACTTTTTTATTTGAAATTAAACTATTGCCAATAAAGCTATATATAATATACGGTATATATACTTTTCTACTGGTTGAATCTGATATATATATATATATATATATATATATAAGATTATAATAATGCGCTCGTGTGTAACTGTTTGATAGAGTAATAGATGCCTTGCCTAGTTGTAATTCCCCATTTATTCGCGTCACTACTACAATGATAAACTGAGCACTATATAATCTACATTTTGCAATATATATCATATATATATATATCTTTATATATATAAGATTCAACCAGTAGAAAAGTTAATTACCGTATGTCATTCATGTAAGGAAGAGTTTTCATAAATTTACAAAAAATACAAGTAAAATTGCAAAATATAGATTATATAGTGCTCAGTTTATCATTGTAAAGTGATGCGAATAAATGGGAAATTACAACTAGGCAGGGCATCTATTACTCTATCAAACAGTTACACACGAGCGAGCGCATTATTATAATACAACTAAATTGTTGTCTTTCTATGGGTTCAGATATAGTTATGTAATTAAAGTGATTTAAAAAAGAATAGTTTTGCACTTAGATCCAGTGCATGCTATGTGACAGCTCTGTTGACATGTCAGTTATGCTTAAATTGTGTTTTCATCATGCTAATGTACACTGTACTCGGTTTAGTCAAATTCCACTTGTCACTTGAAAGGCTCTGGCAGGTCACTGCCACTCCTAGTTTTCATTCAGCCAGAGTTCCAGCGGTCACTATTCCTTCTACTCATTATTAAAGCTTGGCTAAAGATTTGTTGCTTATATTTAAACCAACTGCCTTCATGTTAATAGTAATTGCTCTACAAAACCTCAACGCTAGACCCCTAGTAAAGTAACCCCTATTGCTTCTAGCAATTTTTAGAATCATTATCCTTCATTCAAATTGATGTAAGAATGTGCGGTTTTGGCTTTTTTCAAGTATATTGTCAGACAAAAATTTTTATGAAGAGGAATAATTATGCTAAAATTTAATTTTATGTGGCATTCAAATCGCTTGTGAAACAATTTCTGTTTTGAACAAAGCAAATGTTATGCATTGATACAAAATGCTTGCATCTTCAAAGCATGAATTAATGATATTTTAAAACTATATATGTTGTTATATTTAGTATTTAGTTTAAGGTTTTTGTGGAGTTGATGTGCATTAATAGAAACACCTAAACAAATGCAAGTTGGGGGAGCTACCCTTTCTAAACCGATGTTGATGATAAGCATGCGTGCCTAAGTGCATATTCAAGATTTTAAAATATGTAAACACGGTTTGAGATCAAAATCTTTGTTAATTTGCACTACCCTTTGTTTTAGGAATTTGTTAGGAGCTAGAAAAATGTTTGGCGCTTGCTGAATGTGAATTCACGATGCAACCCAAAGCATAGATTACACCAATTTTAGTTTAAACTCACTTGTATCTAACTTTCTAGTTCTTTTTTCTCTACATATTGTACACCGAGCTCTTGTATAAGTTTAATTGTGGATAAAGACAGGGAGCTAGCTGTATGGTCTTATGCAATAATGTTCTTTGATGTATGCCAGAGAAAGATAAACCCTCAAATTTAATACTTTCACTTTCATGGATTTAGAGAAAGCTGTTTTCCGCAGTTTAACATGAGAGTGCTTTTCAATAGCTGATATCCCGTCGCAAATGTGTAAAAATGCATCTTTTATTTTTAAAATACAAAGCCATGTATACTAGACTGAAGGTTTGATGAGATGTTTGCAATAGTGAACTAATTGGAAGCCTTCATTTGTGATATTTTAGAGAAGTGCTCATGCTACATATAACATAATAGTTCTACATCTGCCATCTGACATCTCTTCACAAGTGCTTGAAGGTGCTGCACTTATCTTTCATGATAGAAGAATCATATGGTTGATAAGCACAGTCAGTTTACCTGAAAGGTAAGCGGAGTACTTGACCAGATTTTAATAGTTCTATGAACTTGAGCTTTTCACATTCATCCAAGAACTCAGGCTTTTTACATCCTATACCTAGGGCCGTCTATAACTGTTTTCAGACTACCATCTCTAAGGCTTCTTTCTCTCTTTACAGTAAGGCAATCTGTTATACATTGTTATGTTCTGTTATCCTTGCCGGTTATGTTTGGATAGGCTTTAAAAAATAATACATCTTATTGTCATCTTAGATCAGAAGTGAGCAGTTATAGTAGGTCATCGATTTTCTTTAGAAAATCTGTTCATAAATCACCATATGGAATTGAAAATGAATAGTTGAAGCAAAAGAATGTTTGGATATGGCTTTTAAAGATGAACTTGCCCAAAATTTTAGTAGATTTTATCAGAAATTATCGACATTTTTCTACCATTTGCAATTGCATTTGATGTTATGAGGTGATCTGACTGCCAGGATGTTTCAAGATTAAAATCAATAAAACTTGATCATGGTTAAATTACTCAGAAGAAAAATATGTATGAAATGATGGCAATACTAACTATAATTAATATCAACTATTGTGTTCAAGTTGCAATGGTAAATGTCTCTATTCTGTCGGCTCATTTAAAACTATAGATGCCATAATCACTCTTGATCTGAGTGTTTGAACCGTGATTAGGTATTGTCAATTTTGGTCTATAAACATCTTGGCAATCAGATCTCCTCAAACAAAGAACAATCACAAATGATAGAAAAATACTGATACTTTCTGATAAAACCTACTAAAACATTGTGCATGTTCATCTTTAAGGATGATGGGATGGCATTATTATTAAAAATCATAGTAAAATCATTTATTACAGCTCTATTTGCCTTTTTGTTAATTATATAATTTGTTGCCTACTCATGTTTAGTTTACCCTCTAGCTTCTTGTTATTTGTCAATTCTTGGCTAGCCTTCTCTCCTTAGTTTCTCACATGTCTTTTTGTTTGTCATTTGATGTTTAATTCATATTAATGTTTTTACTATTTCCAAACTGGTTTTGCATTTTATAACAAGTTAGCATATTTAATTATATTTTTCCAGCGAAATAGCTTCAATGGTTTTTATCAAATATGAATGTAAATGGTTGATTCAGTTGACGAGTATGTAATCAATTTGTAGCATGCCTGATGCAAATCCTACAGTGGTGACATTGAGTACCTCTCTTATGGACAAATCATTTCTAAGAGGTTCTGTCCAAACAATAAACAACAAGTTTGAACTACTCGCATCGGGAAATCAAGCCCTTCCTGTAACAACCGCCAACTGTGTTGACTCTCAAATAGTCTGGACTCCTCGCTGGCTAGCGTAAGTAGAATTAGATTTGCTTTATATTGTAAACTTATTATTTAAAGGGTCGCTCGTGATAAATTATAAAAGATTTTACCAAAAATTTAAATATTTTTCTATCACGGAGAGTTTATTGTTGAAGGTGATTTGACTGGCAGGATGTTTAAAAATTAAAATGGGTAAAATTTGATGTTAAACTGCACATACTATTGCAGTTAAAACACTCGGGAAAAAATGACGCCTCCAAAATTACGTTAGTAATTGTGTTTTCTGTTTTTCCATCTCATTATGACATGGGATAGTGCGTTCAAGTTTCAGTGTTACGCCTCTCTATTGAAATATATTTTATTTTGTATTTGTTCATGATCGTTAGAATAAAACTTTAAATATAGCCTCAGATACATTGCTAGAGTTGTTTTGAATGATTTAAAGATAAGTTGGTTTAATTTTGTCCCATTGTTTTCCGCTAAACATATAAGTACCCGATGTCTATGAGACCGTATATTTATCACTAACAAACAATAAGCACGACTATTGGCGTCATTTATAGAGAAAACTGTGCACGTATTTGGAGAATTCAGGGTTACAAAAAAGATCCATACCGCATCTGTTTGTTGCGAATTGCATAGATTTAGCAGCTGCCATACCTCGTTTGAGAATTGGGAAGCAGTAAACAAACAGTGGTATATGACAAGCTAAAAGTACAATATCTTTGTCAAACACCTATCACAGGTTGTGTGTCCTACCCAAGATGCATTTGAGCATTTTGCATTTCTGGTTACAGAAGCTTCCATAGCGTTGACTTTGTCTCTCACCGTAAACTCTCTTACTACAATTTTGAGATTGAAGCATTCAGTGAGAATGCTTGGATTCAAATGACTCGAATCAGCTCAGCCTCCAATTACAGCTTTGCTGACCTCGCTGAATCTTTGGCACAAGAGGTATTGTCGTGGTTACCTCATCCTATCAGTTGCTGACTTTCCTTATTTCTCCTGAGCAGTTATAACTAACGTAGTAGTTTGTGTGCTCCCCATTACGTATTGTGTAGATGCTGCCACTCTAACACTTGGATATAAGGTAAATCTTTGCTTTTTAGACTAGTGCTGGTGCATACCCAACATATGCGCGCTTTCTTGTTGTTACAGGTTTTCCAATTTGATCATACGCAAACTATTGTACCAATGGTATTGTATGACTATAGTTATGACATGTCCACATGCTATGTTTTTGCTACAATCTCTTCCACTTTTACCTTTGTTGTGGCATAGAAAGACCATTGCATGTATTTTACAGTTTTGTAACTCATGTAAAGCCTTAAAGTATTTAAACCCTTTTTTAAAACAGAACCGCTTGTAGAACCATATGCGTAGTTAGCTCCCCTTGCTTCATTCCCTACCCTGCTTTGATTGACTCCCTTAGTTATCTGCTCATCTTGCCATGTATTTAGTATCTCTGTTATACGTAGTATTTAAATCACCATGCAATTGATTAATAAACTGTTACTTTTATAAAACAAACAATACCCATGCTTTCACACTGCCATTAAAGATCCCAATACACATTTTCTTCAGTCGCTACATCATAATGTATTCATTCTAAATGATAAAGGAACTTGAACAGAAGCCAATAGAAAATTACATTTCCTGTATCTATACTTAGCACCCTTGCCAGCGACCTTGATACAAAAGTATATCTAATGTTAGGCATAGACAATGCATTTACAGCTGGTTACTGTATATCCATGTTAATGTTAACAATGTTAACAGCTTTGGTGTTAGCAATGTTAATGTTAACGGGGTTAATGTTAACGGTGATACTATCAACAAAGTAAATGTTAGTAATGTTTATGCATAACCATGTTAAAATATAACAATGTGGATGCATAACAATGTTAACATTAAAATGTTAATGTCAACATTGCTAATGTTAACGATACTAGTCTTAATAATTTTATTGTTAATGATGTTAGCGTTAACAATATTAATGCTGACAATGTTAGTCTTAACAATGTTAGTGCTAACAATGTTAATGTTAGGAGTTGTTTTAGTAAGCTCATCTAAATAATTGGTTGAGACTCTTTGCAGGTCAACCATAGTATTTAAGCATAACACTATAAACTCATTACTAGTACTTTAGGTCTAGTAATAGCAAACACAGCTTTAGCAAGTTTTATTATAACTCCTGTGTTACGACCCAGTTCATATCGGTAGTTTTTGCCCTAAAATACTAAAAGAATTCATCACTTAAAGTGACTCCTAATAGATTAGAATGTTTTAAAGATGAACTTGTATAAAATTTTAATGTATTTTATCAAAGATTATAAATATTTATCTATCATTTACAATCGTTTTTTATGTTTGAGGTGATCTGACTGCCAGAATGTTTTTAGATAAAAATCGACAAACTTGATCACGGTTAACCGTTCAAATTCAAGTGAAAGTGTGATTATGACTCTAGTTATTATGATGTCTATAGTTGCAAAGAAACTGACAGAATAGAGACGCATAACGCTGCAACTTGAACGCAATAGCCGATATCAGCTATAGCAACTAGTAACAACTAGTGACATCATTTTGGCATGCATTTTTTCTGAGTGTTTTAGTTGGGATCAGGTTTTGTCGATTTCAATCTTGAAGCATCCTGGTAATCCAAACACCTTAAATATCAAAAGCAACTGTAAATGGTAGAAAAATACCGATACTTTCTGACAAAATTCACTAAAATTTGGTGTAAATTCATCATTAACAGTAACCAAACTGAGTATTGGTATGTTCAGGTACAAGTAAATATAACTGCAGCGTTTCCAGTTGATTGCAAACTCAAAACATCAAAAACTATACTGTATATTCATGGCAGCTGTGTTAGAATATTTGGCTTATTTTATGCCAAAGCATTTTATTAATTGTAAAATTCAATTTTTTTGCTAAAATAAATAAATAAAAGGATACATCAATTTATATGATTAATAATTTTACTATTAAGCTGCCAATTGTAGGAAGTAAAATAGTTTAAGGAAACAGCATTTAACTTTAGTGTATGATGTTCCTGACCCTTAATAATATTCACAAAAGTTCTTTCACAGTCCATATCTGCATGAGGTTGAAGCGAGTTGGGCCTAATTGCCTTTCAGGCTTAACATAGGTTTTGCATGTATATTTTTATTTCAACAACAAATCAAAAGTGCTGTTGGTCTCTGTATGGTTTGCTATTGCATGAAAGCTGCTTATACTTTTTGTGTTTGAATTGTTATGCGCATGGAATCGCCGTCAGACATGTACTGTATGCAGTTTCTTTTTTCCCTTATGAGTCATCTCATTAAACCGGTCTACTAGAAATGAGTCATATTCTATCGCGATGTCTCTAACATGCTCATTCATATATACATATACATGTATATGTCACTGGCTCACCATGTTCATTTGTCTCATAGAAACGTAGGATGTATACCCTGGTTGGAGTACTAGATAGGCCATTCACTTTCAATAATGAGCCCCAAGTATTTGATGGAGAAAGCTACTGCCAGACACCTGCTGTCATATGTCTAGATATACCTCAATCCGTTATCAAGTCACACAGTTACGCATCCAACATCGTCAAGCAAGTCTTTACTGGTAAGGAACTTGTATTTGTTTCACAATGATGTATCTGCAGCATGTTACTAAACTATAATTAATTTTGTCATGTAATGGTTAGTGCGAGAATTCGTTTAATAGCATCTTTTCACAAATAAATGCTGATGAAATTTTAAAAAGTTCCACAGTGGTGATACAAAATATGGAACCGCCTCAAATTTTTGTTACGTAGTAATGAATTGTGAGTTGTGTTTGTTTTTTCTATAATCAATAATTGACATAATTATAGAGACATATATATTATTTGAATTGTCACAATGTTGGCTTTTTGATGAAACTAATTTAAAACCATAAATTTAAAAAATTTGTATCTTTACAAAACAAATTTATGAAAAAGCATAAAAGTTTTCTGAATACATAAGGGAGTTTTCGAAAATGGTAGCTTACTAAAATAAGCTTAAGGTCTGAAAGCACTTAATCCATATAGAGAAGCGTGAACCAATTTAGATTAACCGTTTCATCCTTCAACTCTAATATCCGGACCAGTTCACCTGCAAGTAGAAGTGCTAGCATGTTAATCATAATTAGTTGGTTGTATGTAAAGTTTTTATTTGGCACTAGATAAATACCCGACATTGCACGGGTAATTTTTGCACAGAAAATTTATTTATAATCCATATATACAACATTTACCATTCTAACCTTCAAATGAAGGTGTTTGTTTACGTCTATATGCGCTATAAGTTTAATTAAGTTTATGCTATATATACATATATTTATAGCCTTTTGAGAAAGTCGGCACAGATTTTTCTGTTAGTAAAACCTTTCTTTTAGTAAATTAATTAAAGATAAAGATCTAATTAATTTAATTAAATATATTCTAACCAATCGCTATTAAAGATGCTAATCGCCATTGGCAAGTGTAATAAGCAAATGCACAATTATTCTATTGCATAGCTAGATGGCTGCTTGATGTGGTGGTTAGCTTGTCTATCTGCAAAAGTGATTGTTCAGAGTGCAAATCCAGTGCACAGCAGGATTTGTTAGAACAGTGCGCCCTTGGGTTACGATGACTTTGTTATCCAATCTTTTTGCACTATAAATTAGAACATGAAGATTTTTGCCCCCTCTATACGCAATATTTTTTGCCATACGATGTCAACCAAATTTTTGCCTGAAATTCAATTTTGGCCATCAGTGTGCTATACATGTCGTAGAAAACCAATAACAAATTGATATGCTATTTGCTGGAACCCCCTCACGCAACTCCTGAAAGAGATACGAGGCTCGATCTCTTTCAGTTGTTATTCGTTATTAGTTGTTGTGGAAATGAAACTGGAAACATAGATAATAAAATTTTAGACAAAAGACTGTTTGCAAGAGGTTGAGGGCAATCTTGCACGAAAGGCTGGTTTTCTGTTTACCTTTCTATAGTCTGCACCAGCAGAGATATAAAGTTTTTCCCACATTCTATCACTGATCTCGTTTAGTCAAACGGTAGTTCAAGTTTGCATCATATCTTATGTCTTCCGTTTGTAGATTTTTATCGAGGATTGAAAGTGGCAGAACGTAATTACACCGTGTACTGCTGTGAAGGTCTGGTGATAGATCTCCTGCAGACTCTCTCAAACGAGCTCGACTTTGACTATGAACTTTACCTATCTCCTGATGGAACCTTCGGTGCTTTTGAGCAAGAAACTGGCAACTGGACAGGAATGGTGAAAGAGCTCATCGATGGTGAGAAACAAAACTTTTTTTAAAATATTTTAATATTACAATTTAATTATTTAATATTACAATAACACAGCATATAGAATTAATCTATTAGCTGACAAAGTTTTCACATCACGTTCTGATTTTACCATTTTGGTTTTATAGATCGCAGCTCAAATAATTGGCAAAATCTGAATTTCATTTTGGAATAAGTTAAAAGTTGACTTGCAACAAAATTCACATAACAGTTATTTGATATCAAAAGATTCACCATGTCTTACTCTGTTGTGTTGTAGGTGCAAAATATGTGGAAATGTGATTACAAGCTCTTAAAAGCTCAAAAACGAACAGTTAATCGCAGCCACACGAGACCTCTGTAGTTTAGATTCGCTTTCCAAAACGGCTCAAATGTGACGTAGTTGTGGTAGATGGTTTCTGTTTACACTTTCATGCAACCTTATTCGTCGAAATATTTTCACAAATATACTTCACGCATTTAATAAAACTATGTCTATTGTTCTTACGCGTCTGTTTATTCGTCATTGTAATGCTGTCACTTTCAGCACTGATATCTTATAACTTACCGTAAAAATTCGTTTAATATTTCAGCCTTAACTTGAAGGACTACATATCATTGTCTGATAATCATGACGAACCTGTTGGTCACTTGTGATAATCGAAAAGTGCTGCAGAAATTATTTACGAAGTATTGGGTCACATGATCAGATTACGACTTGCCGATTAGACCAAACCGAAACAAAACTGTAAAGTAGCGAGCATCTATATTTGATACGGGGTCTTCGGTAAAACCCCAAGTATTTGTAATAAACTAGTGCTACGATAAGTTTTATATTGAGCTTTTTATTGGCCTTTCAATTCACGTGACAAGATGATAGCCATATTTCATGACTACGTTAGAGAAATAAAGAGATGCCAATCTACGTCAGCTTTTCGTTTTTGAGCGTTTAAGAGCTTGTAATCGCATTTCCACATATTTTGCACCTACAACACAACAGAGTAAGACATGGTGAATCTTTCGATACCAAATAACTGTAATGTGAATTTTTTGCAAGTCAACCTTTAAAGCATTAGTTTGTTTACTTCTTAAACATTTTATCACCTCTTTTGAAATTTTGTATCGTGTGTACATTAGCTTAGCAGTTTCAGTGTTTCCATAAAATCTATAGTCTTAATGTCAGAGCCTATTGCCAGCAGATGTAAATAAGTTTATATTTGTGTCCAGTTATTTTTATCAAACTGGTGAATTATGGCACACAATGTACGAGCTGTTGCATTACCAATGCTGGAACCTTTAGCACAAAAGGCCAAAGCTTAAACCGTTCTATGGTAGATATAATTAAGTTAAAGGTGAACTTATTAAAGATTTTAGTAGATGCTATCAAAAGGTTTTAGTATTTTTCTATCATTTGCGATTGTTTTAGAAGTTTGAGGTCATCTGACTGCTAAGATGTTTCAAGATTAAAATTAACAAAACTTGATCATGGTTAAAACGCTCATAAAGAAAATTCGTCCAAAAGTTGCATTAGTTGTTAGCATGGTAGTTGATATTGGCTATTTCAAGTTGCACCGCTATTCGTCTCTATTCTGTCAAATCCTTTGCAACTATTATTAATAGAAATCTCAATTGGGCTTGCGCTTGATTTGATCATTTTAACGGCGATAAAGCTCTTTCAATTTTACCCTTCAAACATCCTAGCAATTAGATCTCCTCAAGCATCAAAAACAATTGCAAATGACAGAAAAATACGAATACTTTCTGATAAATCTACTGAAATTTTGCGTATGTTCATCTTTGACAATAGACTAGTGTTTAAATCTTCCATTAGCCATGGTTTACTGGTCTAGAGGGCCTGGCCTGTGTACACATGATTGGTGCTCAACTCTAAAAGGTGGTGACCCAACTGGTGGTGACAGGAAAGGTATCCCTCACTATATCAAAAGGCAAACCAATCTGGCGAAGAAATAATTTAAACTGTCTAGTAAAGGTCGTCGAATGAAACACTGCTGCCTTCTTTAGTCTGCTATAATCCTTATACGCAAAAGTATATGTGATGTTTACCAATCACTGCCTTGTACTCTACTCAATGCCTGCTTATCTGTATTTTTATCATAATTCTATTTTATTATGTTATTTTTTGCTGCAAATAAAATTCTTGTAAAAACACTTTATCTCTACATTTAGGCCGAGCTGATATGGTAGCCGGAAGTTTCAGTATCGTATCATCACGCTCGATGGTCATTGATTATACAGCTCCCTACTATTTCTCTGGTTTTTCAATGATGGCAAGCAAAAGGGAAAGCACAGACACACGGTCATTTACTGCCGCTGATCCATTTCCTCCCACTGTCTGGGCCATGTTCATGATGCTAGCTGTCATAGCTTTCATCGCTTTGGTAAGCAAATGATAGTATTCAAGAGTAGTAAAGCCTTTGATAAGAATAATAAGCATTCATTAAGCTCTATGGAAGCCAATGATAAACACCATAAGGCAGCCATTGTCGAAACAACTAACTGTAAAAGAGAGAAAAAGAGAAAAACAGAGAGAGAGAAAAAGAAAAGATATTCAAATATTTTTGGTAAGGAAATAGTACAAAGAATGCTTGGTTTTAGAAAAAAGATTCTAACGTATGGTATTTAATGATCGTATAATCTATACATATACATGTGAATCTAAGTGTTGGTTTGTTTGTTGGTCTGTCGCGTGTCCAGTTATAGCAATTAAATTATGCTCGTTTGAACTACTAGAAACAAAAAACCACTTTGCAATGGAATCGCACTTGGAAGCACCGGTGTGGCAGACAGGCGTGCTAACCACTATGCCATGTAGCCATTTTTCCATACTCTGAAATAATTGTGGACATACTTACTACACCTGCTAATCTTCAATGGTGCACGGGAATGCCAGTTCACTTGAAAAGAGAAGTACGTTCCCAGACTTCTCTAAAATGCTTTAACTATACATGTATCATAAACTTAATTAAACTTATAGCACACAGAAATAAACAAACACCTCCGTTTAAAAGTTAGAATGGTAAATATTGTATATGTTGGTTGAAGCAAAAATTAGTTTTTTGCGCAAAAAACTTTTTTATTACTTGCGCAATGCTGGGCATTCAGTAGTCTTTACTATATTAAGATCCATGTCCGTTCATCGCGCATGCTTGGAATACTAAGGAAAAATGCTTCACGCAGGAATTCAGCTCAGGTATCCAAGTTTTGTAGAGCGCGCTCCCAACTGTACCACTAGACCATCTTGCAGCATCATGGAATAATTGTGCACACAATGGTTACACTTGATCATGATCTCTCACATTAGATGGAAGTAACCGCGTGCTAGTAATATTATAACAATAGATATTTAATAAGGATACATAATCAAGCTACCATTATAAGCAAGTTCTCTGTGAATCTCTTCATCATTTGAAAATCATCGTAGAAGTTGGAACAGCCAGGAAGAAGAATTTTCATGCAGATGAAATAACCATTTTTAATTTGTTTAAAGTGGACTAGTATTAACAGTAAGACAATAACAGAAACTGGCTCTATGTAGATGTTTTTGATGAATCTTTAACAAAAATCACCTGGCCCAGCAAATTTGCAAAAACATTTTTTCCAATGAATATCTCGCAAGAATAATGTGACGAAACTGGCTTTAATTGCTTCTTTTGGAGATGTTTATATTTTGAACAGCCATAGAGCCCACTATGTTATTAGTACTAGTACCCTGGCAGTTCCGTATTCTGTGAGAGATCAGCTGTGTAATAACTATGTGCACAATTATTCCAAAATATGGCCAGATGGCTGCGTGGTTTAGTGGTAGTCCGCTTGGCTTTGAGTCTGTATAGCCGAATATTTGGATTCGATTTCAGTGCAGTGTAATATTTTTTTAACACTTTTAGAGTGGCTTTGGACAAACAGGAGAACACGACTCTAGTTATAGCAAAGATTACAAACAAGTTTTATTAATGATGGTTAAAATTCTGCCCTTTAGGAGTTTTTAAGAGTTCGCGCTTAGGATAGGATATGAGTTTCCATGCATCCAAAGCATACATGTGAATTTGACAACTAGTCGTACATTTATCAACCCGATAGAAAACCACCAAGTTAATAAGTTTCAAAGTGAGTATTTATATTTTAAAAATTTTAAAGTTCTGTAGGTCACCCTTGAGCTAAGTTGAGACATTTAGGCTAGTACAGTTGACACCATGCAGCATTGAAAGTTCGCAAGTAATCAGTGTGCCTTTGAATAAAAGTATAGTCAAACATATAGTATATGTCACTCACGATTAAATCTTTTCTAGAACGACAAAAACAGATGATTAAAAGCAAATACATGTATTTATATTCACCATTTTAGTCCTCATTTGAATGGAAGAGTCCTTGTGGAATGAACCCGACTCACAGCCGAAAGCAGGAGTCGTATACACTTGCCTCCGGAATAAAAACAGTCTTCTCTCTTATGAGTGGTCAGTTGTGTAAAAATTAAGTAGAGTATTCAATGTTTCTCTTCAATTTACTTCTAGTTACTATTATAATTATATTTTATATTTTGTAGTATAAAACAAAAATTACATTTTTATATTGTTGCACTAGTTTACACTATTACATTATTAAACTACTACTTTATTAAATTAAAGTTTATTAACTTTTAATAAACTAAAATTTATTAAAATTTGGTAAATAATGTAAATTATACTACTTTATTAAACTAGCTATTATGATGTTGCTAGCTTGATAGTTCCGGTGTACTTGTTGCTTCAAATTTGGAGAACTACATAAAAATGGCCTCCAGGTCGCGAAATCTTTTTTTCCAAACAGGTTTACATATGGCAGTAAAATCTTGGCTTCTGATTGGTTTTAGTAATTGAGTTTTAGTAACCAAATTCTACATCATTACATTAAAAATTAATAGTTATAATTAGAAAGGAACACAAAATTTCAAAGTTTTATTAAAAATGGTTTAAATCAATGAGTTTCAAGTGAGCGCCCTCTTACGTTTTAACAGCACTTTTTGAATGATAACATAATTCTTACTACTTTATTTAGAATTTTGTGTTCTTTACTAATTATAACTATTGATTTTTAATGTAATGATGTAGGTTTTGGTTACTAAAGTTCAATTACTAAAACCAATCAGAAGCCAAGATTTTACTGCCATATGTAAACCTGTTTAGGAAAAAATATTTTGCTTCCAGGTCACATGATTTGTTGTTAGCTAATCAATTCTAGTATCATTGGGTAGCTAACAGATTAAACTTTCTGGCTTAAGGGAAAGTTTTCATATTTATGATCGGGCAACTCTACAAAACTGATGTTACATACCTGTCATATCGGGTACTGCGGGGTCAAATAAGGTGTGACCTTGAGAAAGTTATATATTGTACGCAGTAATGACTGTCATATCTTCACTTATGTTAAACCAATTTTAAACTTGCTTCCTATGTCTGGCCTGTAGGTAGTGGCGGATTCATTTGTGCTGATTTTCTAATTGTACTGCTGCACATGCTATATCTCAAATTGCTATACATGGCGGGAAATTCGAGAATGGATTCTGTAATGTTTCTAATACAGCTAAATTAGAAAATTTGGTGCGATCTGTTTTTGCTACTGTTCAAAGATTGTGATAAACAAGTCTAAAGGAAATCAACATACGTTTGTATAAAAAACTGTTAGCTTTCTAACTGTAGTACAAATTATAAAATATTGCTTGCATGGCAACAAACAACTTTCAATATACTTGGATTCCTACTCATGCATTTCAGAGACTTAACTTACCCTATGTAGCAGTATTCTCTTGTTTCTGTTAGTAGCACATGTAGAACCTGGTTTGTGTGTATTAACAGGCTATATTTAATAGAGTTTTACAATAGTTTGGAATAAAAAAGGCAGCAATAAGACAAGGCGTATAACATAGAGTGTTAGCTCACTGACATCACTAAATATACAAACTAGCATTTGCTATTGCTTTTGCTGTTTATCCACAACCATCCTGAAAGATTATCTCATGAGAACATGACTCCTGATTAAAATGGTGTAGTAGGCCATTCATAACCTTTTTTGCAGAATGCGTATCTTCTGGTACATTACTTCTTTCTCTTTTGGCTTCTCCCTGCTAGGGGTCAGAGGTCAACTGTTAGGGGGGCACCACTGCAAATAGTATTTTTCCGCTTATAATTTCTCACATTCTCAACTCTGCTCTGCAGTAGAGTTCTGGTACTCTACTGTCGAGCAGAGTTGAGAATGCTAAGATTTGCAAAGAGAGCGACTAGAAGATAACATCAGAAATGAGTATATTGGCGAGAGTGCAGGCGTTGTGAAAATTGGGAATAAATTGTGGGGCGGAGAACAAGGTGGTATGGACATGTGTTGAGGATGGAGAGTATGTAAGAAAATGCGTTCTCTGCATGAAGTTGCCAGGAATAAGGAAACGGAAAATGAGAAACCCAAGAGAAGGTTTATGAATGTAGTGAAGGAGGATATGACAGACCTGAGTGTGACAGATAAAATACCGTGACAGATGCGAGAGGTGTGACAAAATAGAAGTAAATGGAAGACAATTTTCAGTGGGGACCTCTGACCCCGTTAGGGGTCAGTAGTAGCTCAGCTGTTCCTCTTTTGAACAGCTGAGCTAGTCGATATTAGTGTCCAAACAGTTTTTTAATAAGGTAAAACTTTTACGTGATGCCCTTTTGAATAGACACTTCTAGAGCATATAAAGTGAAACAGCGTGTATTCAAAATAGCCTCAAACTGTTAGCTTCAAAATATCTAGTAGTATAGATTCCAGCATGAATGCAAAAACCTTTTTCACATATGTCGAAGTATCAAGATCACATTAAAAAGGAACTACTATTAGTCTGATACAGTTCTAATTTTTTCTAAGAAGTTGCATTCAAAGTTTTTAACAGAAAAACCTAAAGACTTGGATTTGGAAAACGGTCTTTGATACGAACGGAAGCGATGAACGAATTAATTCTTATCGATGTAACCGAGTCATTATTAGTATGATTTTGCGGACACTTTTCCACTGATCACTTGCTATTGTGGGTTTGTAAAGTTTAACAATGTCAAATAGTGGCAGTTGAATAGAAGTGGCTTTCAAAGGCATTGCTCTACTTTTCAACCCTTCACCCATAGTGGCGCTCAAATAGAGGTGGCATTCAAATAAAGGTTGTGTTCAAATAAAGGTGCCATTCAAATAAAGGTGGCCTTCAAATACAAGCTTTACGGTTTATTGTTGCAGGTAACACATTACCTTGCAAACATCCAAAGAGCTCATCGGGAAAGTGGGTGCAGAGCGTCTGGGGTTTTTTTGGCATCATCTACTTGTCAGCATATACAGCCAACCTCACTTCTTCTATAACCGATACGACAGTCATGCTTGAAGTAACTGGAATACATGATGATAAGGTATATAGACTACAAACTGAATATCATCAGAACTATGTGCAAGTGTCATATGAAATATCAGAATACATTGCTAGCTGCTTTATTGTATGGTAGATGACGTTGAATACTTCGACAAACTGGTCGATCCACTCTGCTGACATTTACTCGACCTTCATCTTTTTATCTCATCTTAAGGCCCGGAATATTTCTCATAGGAGATAATTAATGTCTTTTCTGAGTATGCCCAGAATTTGAGAAGCGTTATTGCAATGCACTCGCAGTACTTACCTGAATAAGTTCGTTACTTAAGCACAACATGTAATGTTACAGCTACTCGACCTCAAGGTCGCCGCAAATGCCAAGTCTGCATCAGAGTCATTTGTTGAGACAATAAACTTACCTCTTTATAATAAAATGACGGACCTACAAGTTGAAGATACTGACGAGGGTCTCAAGAAGCTCAGGTATACTTATCTCACCTTGAAAGAGTTTTTGCGCCTGTTACTAGATGCTCATACTTTTGGAGAATGGAGTATTATTGCTCTCAACAAGAAAATGTACTTTATATGATGACAGTTTAGGGTTTCCAAACATTCGCCACTTAGTTTTTCAGCATAGTATAATATTGACAAACAGAACAGTTCTTTTGTTGACCTTTGAAGTAAAAAAAGATATTCTATTGATTTTAAAAAAGGCAATGAGCAAAATGAATGCTTGCAATGGCTATGCAGTTGAGCCTCAGCATGGACTTGCTTTATGAAAGAAATTTTATAACAAACTATGTAAATATTGTATTTCAACGTAAATGTAGATTACAGTGAACGATATTCTGAGTTTTGTGATGTAGAGAATATTTAGTGAGAAAATGCTTAGATAAAAAACTAAATTGTTGTGTAGAATATCCTTTCTGCCACATTAATCCATAGCTTTACTGTACTAATACAACTGCTATGTGTAATATATGACAGCAGCCTTAACACAACGGGTTTTGTTGACAGAGACGGAGACTTGGACGTGTTTATTCATGACACTTCAGTAATAGACTACGTGACCAGCCAGGAGAACTATGACTGTAAACTATATAAACTTGGGACATTTTCTGTTGACTCTTATGGAACTGCTTTTCCCAAAGGCGTTCATCAGAGTTTAAAGGTAAATATTATAATTATTTTAATATAACATATAAGAAAACATGATAAACGCTGCTCAGGTTACAAATGATTCCAATGCCCTCCAGTTTTAAGAGTTTCACCATTCTGGTGTTGAAGCACAAAGATTTTCAGTATGTATACTACTATTAGTTTAGTATGTATGCTAGTAATACTTTAGTATGTATACTAGTAATACTTTAATATGTATACTAGTAATACTTTTTTAAGTATACTAGTAATACTTTAGTAGATATACTAGTAATACTTTAGTAGTTATACTAATAATACTTTAGTAGGTATACTAGTAATACTTTAGTATGTATATTAGTAATACTTTAGTAGGTATACTAGTAATACTTTAGTATGTATACTAGTAATACTTTAGTAGTTATACTAGTAATACTTTAGTAAGTTGCACTAGTAATACTTTAGTAGTTATACTAGTTTGTTTGTTTGTTTTATTTCATCAAAAAATATGAAAACAGAATAAAAAGAAAAAGAAAAGAAATAATGATGAGGCCCAAACTGCACAGTAGCATTGCTAGTCAAGGCGCTGGGCCACAAGTTAACAGCAAGCAGCCAGAAACTATTTAGTCACCGCTCAACAGGTACAGCTTGAAGGCATGTCTAAAAGTGGGCATACTCACAACCCTACGCAGTTCATCAGGCAGAGCGTTCCATTGTGCTGACTGCTGGTATGACATTCTGCGATGACCCGAAACAGATTTAGAGGGAGGTAGCTTTAGATTTAAGGAAGAGCAGCGAGTGGAATATTGATGAATGCAATATGATTTAAGGCTGTAAAATAATTGATGAGACGCGATGAGAGTTCGAAATTTATAGAGTTTATTCACAGTCAGAATTGAAGATTTTTGAAAAAGTGGGCGGGTGTGTTCTAATTTAGGTTTTTTATGTAAAATCCTGAAAACTCGTTTTTGTAGAAGTTGAAGTTTGTTTAAGTATTTACCTGGGGCGTTCCCCCAAGCCTCAATACAGTAACTGAATTTAGAATGAATAAATGCGTTTTAAACTAAAACCAAAATTTTGTGGGGTAAATACCTTGAGCATTTATATAAGAGTCCTAACAAAGGTTTAACACTATTAAAAAGTTTTTTTATGTGAATCTTCCATGATAAATTTGTATCAATGTGAACACCCAGAAATTTTACACTTTCGACTTGGTTTAAAATTTTACCATGCAAAGTTAAAGCAGTCCTAGGGAATTCATATTTATTTTGATTGTTTTTTAATATCATAAAGTTTGTTTTGTCTACATTTAATGTTAGTTTGTTCATAGTACACCATTTTTGGATTTCATTCAGTTCATTATTTACTGCAGAAATTTGCTCATCTAAGTCTTTGGATTCTAAAGACTAGATAATACTAGTAAGTACTAGTAATACTTTAGTAGGTATACTAGTAATACTTTAGTAGTTATACTAGTAATACTTTAGTAGGTATACTAGTAATACTTTAGTAGGTATACTAGTAATACTTTAGTATGTATACTAGTAATACTTTAGTATGTATGCTAGTAATACTTTAGTATGTATACTAGTAATACTTTAGTAGTTATACTAGTAATACTTTAGTAAGTTGCACTAGTAATACTTTAGTAGTTATACTAGTAATACTTTAGTAGGTATACTAGTAATACTTTAGTATGTGTTCTAGTAATACTTTAGTAGGTA
The DNA here is from genome assembly GCF_963576615.1 of Watersipora subatra. Classification (NCBI taxonomy): domain Eukaryota; kingdom Metazoa; phylum Bryozoa; class Gymnolaemata; order Cheilostomatida; family Watersiporidae; genus Watersipora; species Watersipora subatra. Next base: position 27,371,293 of record NC_088714.1, read on the forward strand.
TACTAGTAATACTTTAGTAGGTATACTAGTAATACTTTAGTATGTATACTAGTAATGCTTTAGTATGTATACTAGTAATACTTTAGTAGGTATACTAGTAATACTTTAGTATGTGTACTAGTAATACTTTAGTAGTTATACTAGTGATACTTTAGTAGGTATACTAGTAATACTTTAGTAGGTATACTAGTAATACTTTAGTAGGTATACTAATAATACTTTAGTATGTATATTAGTAATACTTTAGTAGGTGTGCGACTTTATAATGCATGACAATGCTCTCTCCAAATATCTTTACGCACATGTGCTAGTTTTTGGCAACAAACCCCTCCCTGCGCTAATATGTTTATTGTATAGTTTGTATGTTAAAAAACAAGTTTTGGTAGTCATAAGTTAGTAGGTTTTGGTAAGTACATGTAGTTGCAAAAGAATTCTACTGGTGGCCAATTTATAACTTTTGATAATTGCCCAGAGTTCAAATTGGCTTTCTGCTAACAGATCTAGCCTATGAATTAGAGCAAAACAATCACCAATATGCTTGTGTAGTCAAATTTTGAGTACTTGTATCGTTGATTTCAAGCAGACTGTTCTTGTGTATAAAATCTCACTAATATTTATGCCTTTTTTTCCCTAACCTTCCTTAGTATTCAGGGTTGCTACAGTGTTTGCTTAGCAAGCATATGTTATCACTGATTTGTAGAAGGCATATGTTATTACTGTTCTGTATAAGCAAATGTCGTTACTGATTTGTAGAAGGCGAATGTTGTTACTGATTTGTAGAAGGCTGTCTCAGCTAAGTACTTAGAGTATCAGGAGTCCGGATATATAGAGAAGTTGAGGAAAATTTACTTCCCACCATCTAGAGTCTGTGTATCCCTCACCGATGCAGATGACATTCAATTGAAGGTGGCTAATGCTGCTGGTAGGCTTCCTTAACCCTTCTTAGCTCTTGTATTGTTATAAGCTTGTCTTTCTTAGCTCTTGTATTGTTTTTCAATTACTTCCGTCTTTCTCTGATAAATAATTGGGATACAACCTAATGCTCCAATAGGTTTGCTTTGTTGTGATCTCAGTTTGTTGTAACACTTGGCATAATATGCATTTACTATGTTTACTACATGTATGTACTAGGTTAGTTGTACGGGTTATACATGTGTATACTATGTTTAATACATGTGTATGCTATGTTTAATACATATGTATGCTATGTTTAATACATGTGTATACTATGTTTAATACATGTGTATGCTATGTTTAATACATGTGTATGCTATGTTTAATACATGCGTATGTTATGTTTAATACATGTGTTTGCTATGTTTAATACATGCGTATGCTATGTTTAATACATGTGTATACTATGTTTAATACATGTGTATACTATGTTTAATACATGTGTATACTATGTTTAATACAATGTGTATACTATGTTTAATACATGTGTATACTATGTTTAATACATGTATAAGCTATCTTTAATACATGTATATACTATGTCTAATATGCTAACATTGATGAGACCATGTCATGTGTGAAGCTAGAAGGTTTAAATACATCAGTTCATAAAATTATAAAAGTAAATACTATGCATAACGAAGTTAAGCACGTGTTATACTCCTTTATAAACTGATACATGATTAGCTTTAGATATTTCAACTAATTGCTACATTGACTTAGTCTGCAACATTGACCTAGTTTGTAAAATAATGCTTGCTTTACATTGTAGGAATGTTTATTATCTTGGGTGGAACCATCATTCTATGTATTTGCCTGGTCTGTGTTGAGCATCTGATATTCCGTTACATAATTCCCCATGCCAAGAAAAAGTCATCAGATAGTTGGTGGAAAGGGCAAGGCTTGATGTTTTTAAGCCAGGTTAGAAAATACAGCATCTTGTATGTACAGTAGCTAGCTTTATGGTTGCCCTAACACAAGCAATATATGTGCAAACCTCAGTGTATGTATGTTATTCGTAGGTCCAGTTATTTCAATAAAGTTTCAACGGTGAAAAATGCACATCACACTGGATGTGAACTCAGATTCTTTAGGTTCCCTACAGACAGACACGTTAAGCGCTGCACGAAGCTGTCTTTTCTATACTATGAAGCTATTGTTCTCAAAGTCATGCGAAAACTGTCCATACTTATGCAGTTTACAACATACTTAGCAAGATGTGGCATTTGTAAGCAATTAACTATTATAAGCAAGCTGGCTTCAGACGGCTCTTATTATAGTAATTACTAGCTTAAGTTGCTAGCTTTAGTTACTCAAATTCATTGGGTAAAGAAATTGTCCCAAAGGCAATTGAATTGAGCAACTAACAGTAAATTTTGCTTCCAAACATTTTTTTAATTTTCTGTCTGTGCTGTCATTTGCCTAGTAGATATATATTACTAGCTAAATACATGTTCAGGCAAAGCCTTATAACCACCATTTTAGGAGTAATTATGGGGTAACACTCAGACCACAATCACCTAAAGTTTCTATAAGTGTGTTGTATATTGGAGGGAGATGAAATTTGTCTAGTGCTTTTTGGGGCCACCATTTTGGCCTTGATGTTTTGGATCTAGTGTTTATGGCGCTGACGTGTTTGGCCTCAGCCTTGCCAAATTGAAAGAATAATTTTAGCAAAGAAGGAAAAGTAGATGATATTATATTTATTATAAACATTATTGTTGTTAGTATTGCAATCTATGATTTTAATTAAACTAGAAAAGTATTCAAATCTTTATTTTGACAATAATGCAAACTACTTAACAATTTTTAAAATTCGGCATAAAGTAAAAAAGTCACCCGACTTAACGTTTGAACTAAAGTATTCTAAAAGGGATTTTGGAATATAATACATATAATATAATATAAATGGGTAATAAGTGCAGTTGGTCAGTAACAATGATAAACGGTACCAAATTATGGGGTGCCAAGTAAAAGGCTCCAAAAACTTGACAACAAAAAATGGGGTCAAATTGATCCTTTTCAGTTGAGGTTAGGGTTATTGTTGTTACTTACTTGTCTGTTTAGATATCAGAAGTAAATTTGGATATGTAAAAATGTATTATTTGTACATTATGTACAGTATAAAAATGTAGTCCAGACCCGTGCAGTACAGCTACTTTACCCTACTGCACTTGGCTGGCTCCACATACTACAGCAATGCTCTCTGCGCTACAGAATACAATTTCATACGACAAACTTGAAGTACAAGATAAAAGCGCAGTCGTAAGAATAGCTCTTTGCTTGATATCATATGCTGAGTTCAATTTCCTTAATTCTGGCTGCTATCTGTTTGAGTGCCATGGGTTATAAGACTTAGGATTAGTGGAAATCAATAGACAAGATCATGAAAACTTACAACCTTTTATATTAATGTTCTTTTCAAATTTTTGATCGTAAATTAGAGAGCGAGGATGCATTCGATGTTTTTTTGTAATGCAAAAAAGCTATCTTGATAGCTTGACAGATGTGTAAAGTAGCTACTAAACTTAATTGGTAAACTAGCTAAGTTGTTTCCCCTTGCAAAACTATCCATGAGACTAGTTATGTATTAACATTGCAGGATGTCATCACGATGACCTGCGATCCCTGCAAGAGGTTATAAATTCTAATAGAACTAAGCCTTAAACCATAACTGCCACGAACAACTTTTGTCGTATTTACTAGGTAAATCAGACACGTTGATTCCGATTTTGTAATCAAAATAAAGATTAGGCCACTAACTTTCAGAGTAATGAAGGATTTTTTATAGCGTTTTAATATCGGTCTCGAAAACAACACGATCGGCATAACAAGCTCCGCCCATAAATACGTGACGTAACCTAGCTTTTTAGGCACAGAAGTTACGTAGGGATGTTTAGACCAATTTAGAATAATAGAGATGGGTGTTTTAAAATCCATTAATATCAAAATTCAGCCTTAAAAATAATATCAGTCTTTTCTGAAAGGTAGATAAGCTATTTAGCATTGCATATTTAAAAAGCGCGATAACAATGCTAGCTTGTGATAAAACCGCGCTTTTTGAGCTCATTTTTCTCGGCGTCCAGCCCATTTAAACGTCATGTAACAAGCTGCGAGCAATTTTAAATAGTTTATATCTCTTTCATAAAAAACTGAAATTATTTTACAGGCTGGATTTAGATAATAATGGGTTTCAAGACACCCATCTCTATTATTCTAAATCGGACTAAACATTCCTAACTTCCGTTTCTGAAAAAGCTAGGTTTCGTCACATATTTATGGGCGGAGCTTGTAATGCCGATTGTGTTGTTTTCGAAACGGATATTGAAACGCTTTAAAAAACCCTAAATGACTTTGAAGGTTAGTGGACTAATCTTTATTTTGAGTACAAAATCGGAATCAGCGTGTCTGATTTACCTAGGAACAACGATAAAAGTTGTAAGCGACAGTTATGGTTAAAGTAGCCCTACATATTCATGGTCAGAATTATAAATTCCAACCAATTTTTCCTCTCCCGTTTTGAAGAAACAATAGTAGAAATTTTAACCAACTTACCTTTAAATCATTTGAGACATCTATAGCAATGTATTTAAGGCTATATTTAAAGTTTTATAATAACAATCATGAGCAAATACAAAATAAAATATATATCAATATAAACATGTAACACTGCAAGTTGGCGACATAACGAAAGGACAAACAGGAAGTGTGACCATCAACTTTTTTCTTAAAGATTTGGTTATCGTCTCAGTGTTTTAATCACAATCAAGTCTTACCAGTTTTAATCACCTAAAGTAACAAAAACTCTCAAATGAGAGAAAAACACTTTCAATATACCTTTCAATATAATTAATACATTTTCATGTATCTCTTTTCTTGTATTGGTTAAGGTTATAGTTTTGCGATTGTGTTTTACATTGTGTTATACGTAGTATTTGACATATAGTTTCCTTTATATTGTCTGACCAGTTTAATTTAACTTTCGCATTGCTGACTGCAATAAATTTAATACTACTAAAATGAACATATTGATCTACTAGTAGTAGGAATAACACAACATAAATCTTTTGGTTTTGATGTGAGTGACTCTGTAACTATTGATTTAATATAGACTTGTATTGTAGTTTCAGGGTGAAAGATACAACAAAGAGATAAAGGGTAGAGAATATCTGATATAAAAACTAGGATTTTTGTGTATATCATCAAGTAACTGTTAGGTATTGTTACAGAGAATACATCGAGCTATAATGCAAGAAGGAGCTAAAGATGGCACAACTGTCTTCAAAGACTTTGCCACAAGGATAGCAAAGTCAACAAATGTATTTGCTCTGACAAAGGTATATAGTATTTCATGTTCATCAAAAGTATTCTGAATAAATTATATATTGAGCTCTGACAAAGGTATATAGTATTTCATGTTCATCAAAAGTATTCTGAATAGATTATATATTGAGCTCTGACAAAGGTATATAGTATTTCATGTTCATCAAAAGTATTCTGAATAGATTATATATTGAGCTCTGACAAAGGTATATAGTATTTCATGTTCATCAAAAGTATTCTGAATAGATTATATATTGAGCTCTGACAAAGGTATATAGCATTTCATGTTCATCAAAAGTATTCTGAATAGATTATATATTGAGCTCTGACAAAGGTATATAGTATTTCATGTTCATCAAAAGTATTCTGAATAGATTATATATTGAGCTCTGACAAAGGTATATAGTATTTCATGTTCATCAAAAGTATTCTGAATAGATTATATATTGAGCTCTGACAAAGGTATATAGTATTTCATGTTCATCAAAAGTATTCTGAATAGATTATATATTGAGCTCTGACAAAGGTATATAGTATTTCATGTTCATCAAAAGTATTCTGAATAGATTATATATTGAGCTCTGACAAAGGTATATAGTATTTCATGTTCATCAAAAGTATTCTGAATAGATTATATATTGAGCTTTGACAAAGGTATATAGTATTTCATGTTCATCAAAAGTATTCTGAATAGATTATATATTGAGCTCTGACAAAGGTATATAGTATTTCATGTTCATCAAAAGTATTCTGAATAGATTATATATTGAGCTCTGACAAAGGTATATAGTATTTCATGTTCATCAAAAGTATTCTGAATAGATTATATATTGAGCTCTGACAAAGGTATATAGTATTTCATGTTCATCAAAAGTATTCTGAATAGATTATATATTGAGCTCTGACAAAGGTATATAGTATTTCATGTTCATCAAAAGTATTCTGAATAGATTATATATTGAGCTCTGACAAAGGTATATAGTATTTCATGTTCATCAAAAGTATTCTGAATAGATTATATATTGAGCTCTGACAAAGGTATATAGTATTTCATGTTCATCAAAAGTATTCTGAATAGATTATATATTGAGCTCTGACAAAGGTATATAGTATTTCATGTTCATCAAAAGTATTCTGAATAGATTATATATTGAGCTCTGACAAAGGTATGTAGCATTTCATGTTCATCAAAAGTATTCTGAATAGATTATATATCGAGCTTTGACAAAGGTATATAGCATTTCATGTTCATCAAAAGTATTCTGAATAGATTATATATCGAGCTTTGACAAAGGTATATAGCATTTCATGTTCATCAAAAGTATTCTGAATAGATTATATATCGAGCTTTGACAAAGGTATATAGCATTTCATGTTCATCAAAAGTATTCTGAATAGATTATATATTGAGCGATGTATGGACTGTGCAAAAAAGGCTTTCACCCACAAAATTACTTCAGCTCGATTGGTCTCTTCTCATTTATTGGCCTGCAAAACTATATTATTGTCAAATTCTCCAAAAATGGCCACAGGTGATGACAGGAATAACATCCAACTTTAAATTGCTCTCTGCAACTGGGCATGTTTCCGGTTGTCAAGGTTCCCTTGCCACTGGACTCAGACATGTCCAGCCACTGGACTCAGACATGTCAGGATCACAGAACCCTTGTCGGTGTAACAATGCTCTTAAAATACAAACACAGCCCCTGCTTTCAGTAAGCTAAGCAGACGTCATACTCCATCTTGAAGGGATTGCCCACACATAAAGCTATAAATTTTCATCTAAATGATAAAATGGTACATTTTATGGCTTGCACTTTTCATTTGGTTTTTACCGATTTGGTTTTTATATTTTGTAAACAGCAAGGAACATCATCCCCAATTTCACAGCCGGTGCGTATATACCAACTGGAAGCATTTTGTATATAGTGAAATTTCACGCATACATTTTCGATGGAGTGATTGTCAATGTGTATGACGTACTGCTTGCTGTTCTCTTGTCATTGTGATTAAACAATAGTGATCATATGTGGTATAACAATAGTGATCATATGTGGTATAACAATAGTGATCATATGTGGTATAACAATAGTGATCATATGTGGTGACCAATAGTGATCATATGTGTTATAACAATAGTGATCATTTGTGGTATAACAATAGTTATCATATGTGGTATAAAATAGCGATCATTTGTGGTATAACAATAGTGATCATATGTGGTATAAAAATAGCGATCATATGTGGTATAACAATGGTGATCATATGTGGTATAACAATAGTGATCATATGTGGTGACCAATAGTGATCATATGTGTTATAACAATAGTGATCATTTGTGGTATAACAATAGTTATCATATGTGGTATAAAATAGCGATCATTTGTGGTATAACAATAGTGATCATATGTGGTATAAAAATAGCGATCATATGTGGTATAACAATGGTGATCATATGTGGTGTAGCAATAGTGATCATATGTGTTATAACAATGGTGTTCATATGTGGTGAACAATAGTGATCATATGTGGTATAACAATAGCGATCATTTGTGGTATAACAATAGTGATCATATGTGGTATAAAATAGCGATCATTTGTGGAATAACAATAGTGATCATATGTGGTATAAAAATAGCGATCATATGTGGTATAACAATGGTGATCATATGTGGTATAGCAATAGTGATCATATGTGATATAACAATAGTGTTCATATGTGGTATAACAATACTGATCATATCTGGTATAACAATAGTGATTAAATGTCAACCCTTCGCTGAGTTCGCCTAACCACTATCGTTAGTGTGTATTGGCAGGTCTGGTTGTATGGAAATAGTGCGCTTTACCTTGTGGTAGTTTCAGACTTTTTCTTTGCATTGAAGCAGACTTTATGACTACACGTTGTCTTGTAGAAACAATTAAATTCCCCAGTTAGAGAGAAGTTGACATTCTATGATGTCGTGACCAAGGCTTATGAGTAAGTCTTCAAGTCTGGTCTGCCTGTTTCACTGCTTTCATTTCTAAAGAAGTTCTGTTTATTAATTTTTTAACGACTGTTGTGTTTCTATAATTTTCCTTTTTCACTGAGAGCAAGCTCTTGAAAACTAAATTATTAAGTCCGACCTCTCCTTAGATTTTCACAGGAATGAAGCATTTTATAAGGTGACACACGTAAACAAGATCTATTCCCCTCTCACTCATAGAGATTACCTTGAGTTATATATAATGCTACTAATAATATGCTCACCACTAACAGTAATATCAATAATTAGCATGTCTCCAGCTAATGTTAGCAAGGTTACATTAAGCTCTAATGTACCGTTAAAAGGAGTAGCAGATCAAATACTACTTCAAACTGCTTACAATATGTGCTATAAATATATATAAATAAATATGATATATAAATAAGTGTTATATAATAAATATAGTATAAAATGTAATAAAACATCTGCTGCACCATCTTACAAAGCTTTACCATAAAAACATAACAAGACATGTGTCTGTCTCTCTGTCAAAAGCTACAGCTTAAGGTTGAGGAAAAATATTGCATCACATGGGATTTGAACTCATGATAGTTGGCTTACTAGTCAACACTCTTACAGCTGGGCTATTGTCCACTGTACAGCATGTTACAGTAGCTCTTTGCATTCTTACATTATTATCTGTATTTCATAAACACATCACCCACTGTACTGCCAGGGTACTAGTGGCAATAGTAGTAGCTAAATAATTGAGGCAATAATCGTAATCAAATTCTCGGATACTCAATATAAAGATATTAAATTTAAAACTGAATCTTGTCTCTATCAAATTAAACATATTATTTGAAAAAGAATGATTGACACAATAATACAAGTTTTGTGTTTTCTTTTTTAAGGGTACTCTAAAAAATTATATTTTAAACTTCGGAAAAACCCTTTTAAACTTGATGAAGCTCTTGGGTACATATCGTGACAATCATATTCAGTAAAAGATTTATGTCAAATGCTATGGCTGATCAATTTGGTTTGATTAAATATGGTTGAATTAAGGCTTACGCATTTTTACACATATTCTAGGCATATAAAAGTTGATAATGTTGTTATGGGACAGATTTCTTTACTTATTAATATGAAGTGGCACTTTCAGCAGTGGATAGATTTTAACCTCTGCCGAAAAAAAGTTGCAACATTAGAAAAATACTTATTACTAGTACTACTCTTTAAAAATTTCCTCATTCAAATAGAAATTAGAATTTAGCATATAATTTGCAACCAGCCTATATTCTATATGTGGCAAAGAAAAAAAAGATTTAGTATGTGGACAGACCATGATGTGTTGATTTTATAAATGGTGTAATTCAACTAGTATAGTTTAGTTGGCTTTATGCATATTTGTGAGGTCGGTTAAGTTTTGAAAAAAATAATTCATAAATAGAAACTTTCTAAATGTAAATATATAAACTATATAAATAATTTATTTTAAACATATTCTAAACACGATAAAAAGATTAAAAAGTATAATGGAATGCAGTTCAATAGCACCTAGTTTGTCACACTTTTGTCTAATCTTTTTCTTGATCCATATGTGGATTGTTTAGTTGTTAGTCAGAATTGGTATATTGGTATCAGAAGAGCTAGTAACTTAGGCTAGATAATAAGATTAAATATGAATGGTGCTTATATTTGTGCTTATAATCGTTTTATCACGGTTCATGATCTCTCATGCACACATGATCTTCAAGCATGCTAGTAGTAACCACTAGCATTTTCAGAAGCGCACTAAGGTGTAGCAAGTATGTGCGCAATTTTTGTATATTATTGAATGAGTATTATAGTATTCCAAGTTCAATTCCAGTATGAATTGCTTTTTTCGTTCCTAAAACTTTATTGCCTGAACTAGACAAACGAACAACAGGCACTGAGATTTATATACAAAGGAAAAAAATAGAAGATTCATAAATTTATCCCAAATTATGTATTTTTTGCAGAGTACACCACAAGAAACCGTTTGTATGTCTCTACATGAAGGGTTGGAAAAAAAGAGAGGTACTAAATGCGAAGACCACGCATGCTGTCACAGACATGGCCAGGCTCACTGCCAAGCTGACGGAGCCTGTATGCGTGAGAAGACGCTATTCAGCCATGCTTGATGAAAGTATTAAACTCTCAAAAATACATTCCAATGGTAAGTTCAAGAAAGCGGCTCTAAAACTTTGTTTAAAGATATCATTACTAGTCAACAATTTGCAGTTAAGATCCGTGCCTTCCAAATGGCAATAACTTAACTGCCATTTGGAATAAATCCTCCATTTGCCATTGAGGGTTTGCCCTGGAGAGAAAACCCTCAATTGCCTGGCGAATTGCCTGGAGGGTTTGCCCTGTAAGTTTCCCGGTTTGGGTATTAACAAAATCATTGAGTTTTTTGCATTTTTGTATTAAGTTTAGCCTTGGTACTCATCACAACGAGAGGCGTTAAGATTCTGCCTATTGACTGATACTAGATAAACTTACTGTAAAACCTCTATTTGAATGCCATGGCTATTCTATTAGTTTACGTAAATTGTTTCTATTAAAATTGTTACGAATTTAAATTCAATTTTAGTTAAACTGTTTTAATAGGCGCCAAACGGTAACCGAACCAAATGTTTTGTATGTAAAGTATGCATGTTTTACGCTTGCGTACTCAATAGTTAAACAATGATAGTGAAATATTATACTTGCTTGTTATAAATTGTTCAATCAAACTTGATAACTATAAAGCATTTTATTAAACTCAATGAAATTATCAACTTCTTAGAAATGCAACAACGTTTTGTAATTTTCCATTCTATTTTAGGAAATTAACAGCCGAAGTCGGGAACTAGGAAAAAATTGTGCAATTATTTTATTGACTCGTTTCAGGCTTAGTAATCAGTTACAAGTTTGGTAACAAACTAAACTACATTGTAACTTGAGTATCACCTAGGCCATTCTGTTGATAGCTTTACAGCTTTAGTTACTGTAACTGCTTCTCTCAATCAGAGATTTTGATGTATCAAGCTTGGACCATATGAACTCAGAAAGGTTTTGTTCTTTATAAAAAAAAACAAATACATTTACAAAATATTCCGATAGTGCAAGCTTGAAATGCTGTGGTTTTTTTAAGCATAAACTAAATAGCCGCTAGGCCATTTTGTACGTAATTATCTGTACATGTAGATGATAGAGGGTTATTAGGCCAACATTATAATTGATGCTATAGTTATGCCAAAATAATCTTTTGTGAGAAAATTAAGAAGGAGCCAGGTTAAAGGCATCTTCACCACAGCAATGTAATAGTTTCTATTCAGCGTGTCGACACATGGTGCTTCTGCCTTTAAGAAAAGCATCTTTTTCTGCCGGCACAAGCCATTTTTCCTCACGTCATACATGGCACTCATTTGAGTGAGACTAGAAGTTGCGTTAATGTCTTCTCCAAACAATAATTTTTAGTTTATTAAATTCCAAAATTGCTTCAATGGTTAATAGATAAAAATCAATCTTATTACACAGAATCCTTTAGCTTAACATGATGTAACACAATGTGAGTGTAGTAGCACTGTCACTTAATTAGTCTTTTCTATAACATAGATGTCTACTTTTTGCCCGAAACCGCAGCTGGAGGTCGTAAAACAGTATTGCACCCCATGAGACTCGTATTCACAACTTTCAGAATAGCAGCACAGTACACCGTCTACACCACTTGAGAAACCCGTTGGGAGTGCTGAATAATTGCACACATAGTTATTACACCTAATGATATCTCATGGCTGACCAGACTTCCAGGGTACTAGTATTGTAGAAAAAGGCAGAACATATGTTTTTTAGCTCTGAATAAGTAAAGAGTTGCTTGACTTGGCTAAGAGCTACTAATGTTTTAGAGGTGAACAAACAACGAGACCAATTTTTTTATATAATTCAATGAAAACGTATCATATTTTGTTTCAACTTTAGATAAACCGATGGTCCAACTAAAATTTCAAATTTTAAGATTTTGCATAAATTTCTCAATCAGTCACACAAAAAACACAAAATACTCAACACATAGCTTATAGCATACATTTTGGTTTTCAGTACGGCCACGCATACAACTACAGCTCTACCAATCAATCGAACCATTAACCAATCAAACAGCTAAAACTTTTAGGTAAATAATTTAAGAAACATCATGAAAGCAGTGTATTCTTTAGGTACCAGCAAACCAGACAATCAACTAAGCAGCCCAAATGGAATGGCGCATTTATCAACAATTGGATTTTACACCCGTGACAGTATGAATCACGAAAGTAGTGATGGCTTGATGGCCAGACCAAAATATTCCACTGAGTTTTTATTAAAACACAGCCCTCAAACAAGCTCACCCTCGCAAAGGCTTCTGACACCCAATACGCATCATGCTCCAGTCTACAAAGGATTACATCAACGTAAACGTTCTGCTGTGACCAACCCAAGTAATGGCGTGGATAACCAGGCATATTCATCGGACGATAGTGAAGAGATAAGTAGTGAAATTTGATCAAAAGAACCGTTAACAGACATCGAAGAGACCTCTGTTGTATGGAATAACAGTAGTTTCATCAGCAAAAATTATCTTCATAGTTAAGTTTTACTTGTTTAAACATTTGTCCTAGAAGTGCTCAAGTTTATTAGCAGTGTTCAATACATTACATGGTTTTTAAAGCTATAACTTGGCTAAATGTGTCAGTTTTTCTGTGTGAGTACATCAGAATAGCAACATTGACTCAAGCCCCAAGAGGATGTGTAAAGCAAAGCTATCTCATCTGTTTCCAATGCACTACCTCAACAAAAACCGTCATTGCAATCAAGCCGCATTTGAAACTAGAAAACGTTCATAAGGCAATATGCATTAAACCATAACTGTCACGAACAACTTTTATTGTATTTTCTAGGTAAATCAGACACGCTGATTCCGATTTTGTACTCAAAATAAAGATTAGTCCACTAACCTTCAAAGTCATTTAGGCTTTTTTAAAGCGTTTCAATATCCGTTTCGAAAACAACACAATCGGCATTACAAGCTCCGCCCATAAATATGTGACGAAACCTAGCTTTTTCAGAAACGGAAGTTAGGAAAGTTTAGTCCGATTTAAAATAATAGAGATGGGTGTCTTAAAACCCATTATTATCTAAATCCAGCCTGTAAAATAGTTTCAGTTTTTTATGAAAGGGATATAAACTATTTAAAATTGCTCGCAGCTTGTTACATGACGTTTAAATGGGCTGGACGCCGAGAAAAATGAGCTCAAAAAGCGCGGTTTTATCACGAGCTAGCGTTGTTATCGCGCTTTTTAAATATGCAATGCTAAATAGCTTATCTACCTTTCAGAAAAGACTGATATTATTTTTAAAGCTGGATTCAGATATTAATAGATTTTAAAACACCCATCTCTATTATTCTAAATCGGTCTAAACATCTCTACGTAACTTCTGTTCCTAAAAAGCTAGGTTACGTCAAGTATTTATGGGCGGAGCTTGTTATGCCGATCGTGTTGTTTTCGAGACCGATATTAAAACGCTATAAAAAATCCTTTATTACTCTGAAGGTTAGTGGCCTAATCTTTATTTTGATTACAAAATCGGAATCAGCATGTCTGATTTACCTAGTAAATACGATAAAAGTTGTTCGTGGCAGTTATGGTTTAAGATTTAATTGATTTTTTTTATAGTTTTGCGCTGTCTGATTATCATTTTGTAGCAATTTGTTTATCATTTGTTATATTGTGTATTTGCTTATCAAAATTTTCTACTCCTATAACAAATATATTATAACAGCTTAAATGGAAGTATGTTGTTGTAGAAAGTTGGACATATTAATTGCTGTGCTATTTACTATCAATGAATAAAATGTTTTCTTTGTATTGTTGTCAGTCTATAATAATATCTATTTCAATGTTAACTTATGAAACCGGTACCACAGACCGTGAGAAAATTAGAAGGTAGGTTTTGGAATCTATCACTAGGAAGTTAGTTTAGTGATACATGTTAGGGGTATCATACACGCTAGGGATACATGTTAGGGGTATCATACACGCTAGGGATACATGTTAGGGGTATCATACACGCTAGGGATACATGTTAGGGGTATCATACACGCTAGGGATACATGTTAGAGATTAATGCTTGTCCTGGTTTAATCGCCAGACAACTTAACATCTTAGATGATCTTTGCTTAAATAACTAAATCACATTCTTTGCTCCTTTTACAGAGTTATTATCTGTTTTCAACACTGATTAGTTAAAAGCAAAAAACAAATTAATCAAAAACAATTACTTACAGTCGTCTGAGGATGTTAGTAACTTGCTGATGTAGCCTGAGAACAGATTGTGTCGCAAGTGAATGCAGATTTCTAAGTGATCTGGTCTGGATGTCATGCCAGTAAAATTCCGCATTGCCAGGTTTTCATTTTGTAATTTCGCTTCATACAAAAAAAGTACTAAGTATGTCTATCCTAGAACAACTGAATGGTCGGTCAGATACGACCCTATCAGCCGGAATCACTCCTTTGCCATGTGTCAGAAGTGGTTTGCTGGATATACTTTGCACACCTGCCATGAGTTGACAACCTTATGGGCTACTATTGATCTCTGAAGTACCCAAAACTCACCCTTAACGAAAACAAATACCGCGTCTGTGTGCCTACTTATCCTGTGAGCAGTTATCAATGTAGATTTATGAGAACAGTAAGGGTAGGTAGATGGAAAGGTAGGTAGAAGATTCTGTAAAATGTTAGTTACCAGGGTACCTTGAGCAAAGGACTTTCCTTCGTACCAGGTCCTTCAATATCATCGAGGGAACATCTCTAAGTAATGACCTTTCATCTGATTGAAACGCTCAATGATAAAGGTCTATCATCATTGTTTTTGGTGAACTTTCTTCTTGCCCTGATCAGAAGTTGAGGTGTAATGTTTTTAGTGCAACCAGCTTTGAGTGTTTTCATTGGAGTGCTTACCAAAGATTTCTTTTTGTACTGGTGGTGAATAGATTTAGAATCGTTAGATTCGGTATATTTGCGATCCAGGGATTTAGTTCTGCACGTTGAGTGTGTGACATGATGCTTTACTTGTTTTGTTTTGTCACATAGTATCTGTCATTAAGCTATAGCTGTGGATGTCAGCGCAAGCTTCCAGAATCATTGCTATAGTACTTTATTGTTAGAATACAGCCTAATCTCTAAAACCACTAGCTGATAAACCTCCTAAACGTTGAAGCCATACTTTGGTTGTACCACTGCTCTTCTATGATGTACCACCAATTGTATGAGGAAGGCTTTTCTACCATGAAGAGCCAGCACCAGTAATGATTGTTACTGGGCTGCCATCGTAAAGCTGTTTCATAATCTATTGCTGTATGTCAGCTAGTCCTGTCAGCATTCATCATAATCTATTGCTAGATGTCAGCTAGTTCTGTCAGCATTCATTATATGTGCACCGAAAACTGATGGCATCGATGAAGCAATGCAGAAATTTTGCAGCCATCAAGCTTTCCTATAGTTCGCCGAGCATCAAAAACAGCCTGTACAATGTGCACCATTGCGGCGATGCTGATTCGATGTTGCTGATAGCGTGATGTAATAGTTGCTGTGGAATCATTATTTGATTCGAACAAGCAGCAACAAAGAGGTTCTTTTGAGAAAAATAGAAACGGAAAAACAAGAACGCTATATCGCGGAATATTTGCTGATGCAAATGCAGATGGGTTTTTGATAGTATGAACATTATTGTCACCAATGATCACTGAAGTATTGTGGCATCAATGCCGAGATACAGTGATATACTGTAAACCAGCTTTTATGCATACTACAAATCCATAAGTGAAGTCACTGCCATCTGAGATACAAATCACAAATGGATTGTCTGCTAAGTCGAATAGATATAAGGCACTTTTACATTTCTGTAACAATAGCTTAAATAACATCGAAGAAAGAATGGAATTAGTGTTTTAAAAAGCTATCAGGTAGTGTCTCAATCAGGATCAAACACCATAGCCTTGTTGAGAAGGCTTTAATTTTGTTGAGGAGGAAATTTGATAAGAGGTTAAATCTGGCAGAGAGTAGAGTCAATCCTTCTTAATAAAAGACCTAAATCTGCAACAGTCTTATTGGATGTGGTTTCTATTTGACCAAGTTTATAGGTTCTATAGCTGATGTCTGATGCTAAGAATATCGTTATTGTCTTTATCTATTGTTAATGTCATTATCTATAGTTAATAGTGATACTGGGCTTACATTCTACGCAAAAGAGGCGATATCCGAAACAAAACTCAACAGTTCAGCAGAGCTCAGCAGAGTTCAGCAGATGAAGATTAGCGTTAGTAAAGTTAGTTGCTTTATAGTTTGGGCTGGGTATAGAGTTAGCTGCTTTAGTAGATTACACAAATCTGGAAGTTGATGCTCCACCATGTTCACAAATTTGCAGAATACTTCCAGGCTTATGGGCTGTTGCTGGTTGTCAATATTTACTTGAACAATGAAGTCTGATTTTTTGTCTTTTAGGTTTCACCGAAGCAAAAGATGACGAGTTTGATTTTGGCGATGCGAATTGAATCGCATATTTTATAAGTGTCTGCTTTCACGGTAAACTGTTCTTAACTCTAGCAACAATAATATTGCAAAGGTTGTTCATGTTTGTATATTTAGACCAGTCAGCAAGAATTGAGCAACATACTTTGCTTCACTTGGCTAGATTTAAGGCATCATGACTTAGCGTTAACTTAAAATTCAGATACTGTTTTGCTAGATGGCTAGGGTTAAAAGAAGTTCCTGCCTTCTAGAAAACTTATTCTTTTTTTAGAATCTCAGATCTTTTGCAAACAACTGTGTCTTGAATTTTTTTATGGTAAGCTGCTGCTCATTGAAGATCTACCTTGACAGTTTTTTTTGTGATTTACAATGCTGCTCGTAATACCTTGTGGCTTTGAGGCGGCTTACAGGGTCTGCACACAAAATGTAGGTAGGTAGCTGTTTAACATTGATATGCGCTATCATACAACAGTATTTATCTTATAAACTAAAACTATTTATTCTAACAAGAGTAGGTACATCCTTGTTACACTTGCACCTACCACATCCGATGTCCAATTATGTTCCAAAATTCTGTTCCCTTTCAATAAGTCTGAAAGTTGGATGTGCCCTTTATACACACTCCCACGCGGTGCCTTCAAGAATCTGCAAGTTTTTTCATGACTCAGCTAATTATACTTATGAGTGAAGTTCTGTGTAGTCTACCTATACTTAATTTTAATGAGTGAACTGGCTTAAAGAAAGAGTAAGTTTTTAAGTGAATATTGGAACTTAGTATTTGATGTACATACTTGGCAAGCATTTTGACCACACACACATTTTACGACTTTATCAGTAGCTAAACAAGAATGCTATCACTGATAATAATGATTATAATTATAATATTAATAATAATTATGATGACTCCAATTTGAAGCAATGTTTAGCATTTTTAGTATAAATAGTAAAACAACAGGAACACTAGAGAAAAAAAGAGAAGACACAAAATTTTTAGTGGTTTTATTTGTTATACGTGTTTAAAATGGTTATCAAGTTGCCCAGCATGCATAGCTTGATTACCAGAAACTGCAGCTGTACGCTTGTTAGCTGTAAACAATCAAATTTTATTTAATGATAGCAAGTATTCATGAAATTGCTTTTCCAGTGTGAAGAAAGCAAAAAATAGACAAGCTACGAATTTGTAAACTACAATTAATTTAACAAATCATTTTAGTTGAGCCTTGAATCAACCTTCAATTTTTCAATCAAAACTTAAAAGTATAACATCAAAATTAACTTTGCTTATACAAATGTTTTTTGAATTCTGGTATGTGCTGCATTTTATCAGTTTTCAAAAATGTTGAGTTTCAAAATATGCTAATTGATCACAGCTAATTTACCAGATTAAATCAAGCAATGCTTTCAAAATACCGGTACTTAAAAACTAATAAAGGTCAAAGACCTATGTTGTGCACTGCAGCTAAATTATTCAATAAATACTTTCTTTACTGTCAGACTTGGCTCTGAGTGTTGTAAAAGTTAAGCTGGCGGAGCGCTTTTAGGTGGCCGGTGATGGTTGTGCTACCGGTGCTCACTCATCTCTATGATGAGTGAGCACTGGTAACATCCGTAACTGTGTCTGTTCATATGCAAACTGCCAGCGAGACTGTCCTGCTGCTAGTCTCAAACTATCGGATAATATCTTTTCCTTTATGTTTGTATTTTTGTTATTTTCTATGTTTCACCCATAAATTACTTGCACTAAAACATTGCACAAGCGCACACAAATCGATGTAAGACCTCCCTGTCCAACTAACCTAACCTGCTTGTGATCACTGCAGGCCTGTATCCACTGGTTGCAAGTTGGGGCGGCTAATGTTAGGCGACTAGTTATGAACACCTGGGGGTGTGGAGGGGGGCGGTGTAAGGCTTCAACAGGTTTCTTTTATGTAGGGCCTCAGCCGGGCTTCTCATGTGAAGTTTTAAAAAAATTTATCGGGAAGTACCAATATTTTTATATTTTTTGAGATTTGTTTAGTTTTAGGTGATGTGACTGACGAGACATTTTAAAATTAAAATAGGCAAAACTTGACCACAGTTAAAACGCTCAGAAAAAAAGACATCCTTTTCTTTTGAGCGTTTTAACAAAGATCAATTTTGCCGATTTTATTTTAAGTTCATACGGAAGTTTCTATACTCTTCCGATGGGACTTGGCCAAGCGGATGTTTGGTAAAACTTGACATTTTGCAAACCTTTATAAAAGTCGTTAACAAGAATAATTTGCCGCTGATGATGATGATAATAATGACTCCTAAGAACTACTAAACGTTGATGTTTGTCTCTATGGCTTGCATTAAAGTGATATTCTACAGCGATAAAAACCGTCTCCATAGCTGTTGGGCAAATAACTTTTCGAATAAATGATGTTGAGGTCGAGTTATCTGAAGCAATTTATCATTGCGTGGGAACGGACCAAACAAATCCGGTCGAGTTAACCTTGTGTTTGAGATGAAATGTTACATTTTATTTGAGTTTGATTGTATTTAGCCGCGGAAGGTTCCTAAAAAGTTGGGGCGGCTCAGCCGGCCAGCCGCCCCAGAGAATACGGGCCTGGATCACTGTGAGCTAAGATTATGGCTGTTTAACGGTGCAGATGAAGGTTTAATTTCATAGATGAGTTTCATATTGTGATTGCATATTGCCTGTAGCAGTCAAATTCAAATTTATTGAGTGAAACCTCAGGACTGATTAAACTGGAGCCACCATTATAAAACAGTGTGACTGATTCCATACTTCTTTATGAGTAAAATAGAAAAAAACCAACAAAACAAAGGCTTCCTTTTTTACCTCTGAATCTTTAAAAGTTGCAGCACTTTAAATATTATCTAGTGTGGGCTTTTTCACACCACAATATAAAATGGTAGTAATTTTTCTTTTTGCAAGTAACACTGCTGTTATTTTTGCACTTGCTTCTAGCATGTTCTTTTCCAAAAGGGTGGTTTCTTAGCAGCCTGTATTCTTCTCCAGCTTATAATTCCACAAGTCAAGCAGCCTTTAATTAAACTATTGCTTATAAATTGTGGCAGCGAGACACAGAGTTGGAAAAAATTAGTCACTTCAAATGCCTTTATACACTATTACTGTTTCATTCCAAACAAAAAAGTGAAGATATGGTTAAAAACTCAATTAGCTTAGCAACTGTGTTTTTCTTATATACAAAAACCTTACAAGAACTGAGGCGGAACGAAGATTATCTCTCTATCCATTGTCACTTACATGCGTCTGACAGCATTTAGCTCTAGTCATCAATCTGGTCATTTGTAGTAATATTGATCTGACCTATTTCACCAGGCTGTACATCACATAATTTGACAATACCACTTGCATAATACCCTTTGACAGGTCAAAGAGACGGCAACGAACTATCTACTTTGACACCGAAACGAAAAAAGGTATTGCAATAAAGGCTGATGAGATCTTGTCCCATCAGCCCAAATACTTCAGCATGAGTGACTTCAATGTATTTACATATAAGCATTGCTCTTGAGACAAAAAATCCTGTATCTTCCATGCCTGTTTTTATAACTCCCATGCCTGTTCTTGAACTTAAATGAACTTCCTCACTTCAAGCATATGATAGGCTCAATGAAATTCCCCTTAGCTTTCCTATCTCTACTGAGACTAATTCATGGACATTTATTGATCTTATAGCTGGAGTTTAGAGTGGAATATGATACAGGTTTCAATACAGCTGGCCTGTTAAGTATTATATTATTATATTATCATTGTTTTTAAAATATATTCCAATTAAAATCCCATTTAATTGATGGGTAAGCAGTGTTGGCTGGTTCAAAACTGGCTTCAGTGGGTTTTATTGCTGAAATTGATCATAGACCTATTCCTGTTAATGCCAGTTGAAACAGGTGGTACCTGGCCTGACAGTGTTGCTTGCGTTGGGTGGTATGTATTTAAGAAGGAGAGTTGATATCACTGTTTGATTGGTTAGTGGTAGAGCTGGAGTAGACTTGTCCGCATGACCAGACTGAAAATCAGACACTTTGCTATATGCGATCATGTGTTGAGTAATGTGTTGCTACATGACTGGCTTTATAGCTAATATGAGAAAGCCAAATAATGCTTTCTAGCAAAACTTACCTCTTAAGGATAAATGTGTTATTTAGTTATTAACAAAGTATTATGTGATTTGTGCAATTTTTTTAGTCATATTATACGTATAAAGGTCTAATCTAGGAAATGTGTGCGAGTCTGTTTTGTGCAAAACCGAGGAAGGTTAAAACACAACATTTGTTTTTTTATTGATAAGGAGATTTTGATGATTTCCCTGAAATCTTTGTTATAATAAGAGCTGTTTTTGGCTGCCTATGTCTAAACTTTAGGCAACAATGTCTCATGCATAAATCCAATTTGGATACTTCGTTTTGTAGATCGCTTTAACCTTCTTGCAAACTGACGAATAATTGTAAACATGCTTATTTCACCTGATGAGCTTTCATGGCGCACACGGCTGCCAGCGTACCAATGTACTGGTAGTGGCAGCATATGCGACCAATATGTATAAAAACTTGTCACATATCTGTTTATACCCAAAAAATGAGTTGCTACCTGGCAACGCAATTCTTTACTCGAGTCTGAGCTAGAACTTATAAGCCTCAACTTTTATTACAATATTACCATCATGGGACTAGTGACCATGCTACTCACCCTAACTGACTGACAAAATCTTAAGTAAAAAGATTTTATAAACAAACTAGTTATTATACCTTATTTTTTACAATTGGTTTCTGATTGTAATAAATTTAATATTATCACTTGAAGTAACCATTAATGCAACTTATAGCTTATTTAATGACACAAAGCATAGAGTATGTTTGATATCTGTCACATATAAGGTAATTAATCATTTTTCAAATATAACGCTAAATTTCTCCTTTGAACTAACAGCCATGAAAAATAAGCAAGTATTGTGAAAACATAACTTGTAGTTGTATTTGCCTGCTCATTTCAAGTATAAATTACAGAACTTTCAGTGTCATATAGTATTGTTGTCTTGTAAAAGAATTTATTTCATGCTCTGACCACATTGAGCGCAATACAGTGTAAATACGTGTGTAGTATAGTAATGGTATGGACATCTATGCCATTTATGTATGTATTTTCTAAAAGAGGGCAATGAATGCATGTGATTAGCAACGAGTCATTGTCACTTTTCGTAATGTTCAAACATGTCAAGAAATATGGATGCCAAAGATCGAACTTTAAAGTAAATATGGACCAATGAATATTTATTTTTTGAAGTTCGAGGTAAACCTGTGGGCGTACCTTGTCGTGAGGAGGTTGCATGTTGAGGAGTACAACATGAGTCAGCATCATGAGACAAACAGGCAGAAAAATACAAAGTTTTGACTGAGGTTAGGACAGCACGGAGATCAGGAGAAGCTAGGAAAACAACGAGGCTGTTTTACGAAGCGACATGCAGACAAGGATGCAGCAACTAAGACAAGCTTTGTAATATCCTACAAAATCGTTACAAGCTTTAAGCCATTCTTAGGGAAAGAGTTTTGCAAGGAGTGTTTGATAGACTCTCCAGTGCTACTGTGCTCCGAGTATACAGAAACATCTAAGAAGGTCTTGCTTTTCAGGCAAGTCATGAACAATGGGGAGAAGACATAAAGGAGAATCTGAAATTTAAAAATTGCGTAGGAAATTTTGGTTAGTTTGTCTTTTTTTGTTTTTAGATTAAAGCTGTGATGTAGTGACCGTGTCTATCCATTTATGTTTTTTTGAGGATTAGCACAGGACTTCAAGATTGTGGAGAAGCTAACAGCAATGAGACCAATGAAAGGAACAACAACAGATTGTGATCTGTTTAAGGAAGTAAATGAATGCATGGACAAACTTCAACTGAAATGGGACCGGCTGGTAGGTGCCACTACCGATGGTTGTCTGAATCTAACAGGGAAAAATGTCAGACTTGAAACGGATACAAGATCAAACGAGTGAATTTGATGCATAGTACAAATTGGTATTCATATATTGTATTATATATCAGGATGTGTTACGAAAGTCACAGCTCAAATGTAACAAATTGACAATTCTGTAGCTAAACCAGTTAACTTTATCAAAGCAGGACCACCGAATCGCAAGCACTTCATACACTTCATAGTTTCTTGCACTTTCATAAAGACATGGTAATGAACATGGCGCCATTAGCAATCATACAGCTGACAGATAGCTTAATTCTGGTAGTGTTAAAAGATATTGAAGACTTTTGCAAGATTAAGGGTGAAACATGCTTGGACTCTCAAATGTAGGCTGGATGGCAGATTTATCATTGACTGTTGGTGTGGCAGCACTGATGCATGAACTGAACCCGGAAATGCAAGGTAAGGGTCTTTTCATTCATGAAAAGCATAACCCGGTGAAAGCTCTCACGAAAAAGTTAGTTTCTTCACAACCAACTAGAGAACAACATTCTTACTCTCTTGCACACCCTGAAACAATCAGCTGATTTCTACTGTAGGAACTCAGCCATGCTAGAAGACCTGCACAGTAAGCTTTCAAGGTGGTTTGAAAATTGTAATAAGATTGAGGATGAAATACACTTGATATCTTTTTGAAAGCGTTGTGGATAATGTACCCAGTAGTTTAAATTATTTTAATGAATAAGTTCAGCTTTTTGTAAAATCTCTTTCCCTTTAGTTAATTCAAATTGCAAGCTTCTATGCCAGTTACTAATTTTAGAAATAAATAAAGTAAAAATAAAATCAATAACTAGCCTAGGCTTCAAAATTTTAGCCCAGGTCCTCTGTAACAATTTCTGCTTCTCATTCAATCAATGGGCAAGAATTATTATCCACTCCTGGTCTAGTCTCCAGAGTGTTGTTATTTTCTGGCTCGACTGACTGAAACTTGGTGAGACGAAGAGAATGTAAATTAATTGCTTGAAGTTCGTGTTGATGAAAAAAAAACAATTTCAATAACTTAAATAGTAAACCATTATGCTGACAATAAAACAGCTCACTGAGCAAACTGAGCATCGCTAAGGAGTGGTCATGCAACTTTTCACATGCATTTTAGCTGTTTATTATTTTTATATGTACATAAAAGTACCCTGGCAGTCTAGATGGCTGTGAAGGATCATCAAGTGTGCTGATAAAACACGGAGAATAACTATATATATGCATAACTTTATAAAATCCTGGAAGGTGTATGGTTGGTGCAGGTGGCAGAACACCGAGTGGTGTGTCAAATGTTACAGGTTCAAATTCCATAAAAAGCAATTTTTTTCCCAGTTTCTAACCATGGTTTCAGACATCCAATTGGATAGAGAGGCCTCTTATTATAGTAAATACTTCTGTAAACGCAGATAGTAGTATGTGAGAGCTTGTGAAATAATACTCCTTATGTTTACTTTCTAGAAATTATAATTGTTTTAATTTGTGTTCTATTTAAAACTTGGTACTGTATTATTACTGGTTTATTTCACGCTGTTTTCACTTCACTTCACTTATTCTGTTTAAGAAATTCTAGATCTACTGTTTTCTGCATTTGAATGCTTATCGACTGTAACCAGTCAACCAAACCAGTCAGTTATTAAGTAAAATATGTAGAGAAAGACAGATCATGAAAAGAAAAGATCGAAATGCCAGAATTCCCAGACAAATAAGCACCAACGAAGAAGCCGTGAACTGATATATCAAAAGTGAATTGATTAGAAAAGGATATAAAATGTTAACCCATGAAAATATAAATTTAACTGTCATTTCTAGCCACTAAATTTTATTTATATTGAAATTTGCTAGCTACACCAGATGTCACTAGCTACACCAGATGTCACTAGCTACACCAGATGTCACTAGCTATACCAGATGTCACTAGCTACACCAGATGTCACTGGCTACACCAGATGTCACTGGCTACACCAGATGTCACTAGCTATACCAGATGTCACTAGCTACACCAGATGTCACTAACTACACCAAAATATTGATCATCTAATGTAGAAGTTTGTATTTAACCATTTCCTTTAAATGTATCTAGTAAGCCAGATTTTGACCTAAAAACCTATGAGTTTAGTCACTATGTCTGTGTTTAGCACATAGAAGTTCAGACTTATGTGAGCATATAGGGCTATATAATTGGCAGGAATACATGCGAAGAAGCTGATCTGAGATCTTTACAAATTTGGCTGTCAATATTTATTTAATATTCAGGATATCTTGCTGTAGATGCTATAGGTTTATTGACATAGCTAGTGATCGTTATTGGAAAGAAATTTGAAGACCACACAGGAAGTGTTTATAAGATCAGAAAGCCTAAATAGCTTTCTAAAGTCACTGTAGATTCTGTAGCTGATATCACTCCATGAAATGCTGGAGGAATAAAAAGGGAAGGTAATACTGGCTGCTTATTTCTTATTTTGTGTATTATTAAAGTCTGTTTGATTGTATCATTAGCCAGCTGTGAGCCTGGTGATGCCCAGGATTCCTTTCATCTTCAATCAGACAGTCTGTAGGTGGGTGTTTCAGAGGCTGGTTATCTGAAATCAGACGGAGTTTGGAGACCAAGTAATTTAGCAACCCGCTAGAAGACATGGAATAGATGCATAGTGGAGTTTGGATGAAATAGGTAAGAATGTGGAAGCGCCTAGTGATTTACATGGGCAAACAGAAGTCATACACAATGAAAAAATGAAAATTAGTAGCAGAGATTATGGCACATTATTATTATAATAATAATAATTATTATTATCAAATTTAGCAATAATGATATCAAATTTAAGTGAGAAGCTTTGGCATAGAGGTTTGATAGCTGCTTAGAGTTGAATTCCAAAAATTCCGATGTTAGGAAGAACTTTTATTTGTATACTGCTCTTTCTGCCATAATAACTCTTAGTCTGCGCACTAACTTGTTAAAAAGAAAATTTTTAATCTTTCGATTTCCAATAATATCTTATTAAAGAATACATAGATCAATTTAATAGTTTAGTAGATGTTGTAACAACAGTAGCAACAGACAATATTTATATGGGTCGTGTTGTTGAAGGTAGCGTGTTACTCGGCAGCGTTCAAAGGAGCTGATCAGTCAATGATTGCAGAAAATATGAGAGTTCTTATCATTTTCAGCTGCCAGGATCTAAAGTTGGATGGTTTAGATTAACTAGTATTGATTACTTTTAGTAAAGGTCCTTTACGTAAAGGTCTTTTTAGTAACGGTTCTTTTAATAAAGGTCTTTATAGTAAAGGTCTTCTAAGCAAAGGTCTTGTTGTAAAGGTCCTTATTTTAGTAAAGGCCCTTTTATTAAAGGTCTTTATAGTAAAGCTCTTCTAAACAAAGGTCTTTTTGTAAAGGTCCTTATTTTAGTAAAGGTCCTATGAGTAAAGGTACTTTTAGTAAAGGCCCTTTTTACATACACATAGTAAACTATACTGCATTTTTGATCAGCAGATTTCAGAAATTCTAACTTAATTTAAGAGCCTTTACTGAGGTGATATTAGGCTTTTTATTTTAATATGCAAAGGGTCCCAATCAGTGCAATAATGAAACAAGGTTAGAACACAACCCTTGTGTTAGAGTAAATTGTTTGCTGGAATGTACCAAAAGTAAGTTACTAATCGAGCAGCTTCATTTGAACACTCGCACCTCCAGTGCGCTGCACCATGTATGAATTGAAGTGATTTTTAGCTTTTTAGCCTATAAGCCAGTTTTGTCGATCACTGCACATTTTTTAATTGACGACATTATTAACATAGCAAACTTTCAATAATCTAAAACAGCAAAAAATAACGATGATGCTGCGTTTTGACAGCAACTTTGCAAAGACTTATTGACCTGCATGCCTTGAAATTCACAATAAAAAAGGTTTTATGGTATCAAATGGCTCTAACTTAAAATTAATCTGTGGTTTAAACAACATCTACTTTTTTTAATTATTGGGACCGAGTTTTGTACCAATGGTATCTGTATACATATTACTTTATTGGCAATAATTTTATTTCAACCGAAATATTTTTTAGACTATACCATACAACCATCATAAAACAGTAATGTTTCTGTAAAGCTTCAGAAATAATCAAGCAGGAATAGCTTCTAGTAACAAGCTAAACTTTATACCAAGATGAATTATAAGTATATGAGACTAACGGCATTTACTTGCCACAGAAGAGTAGTGCCAAATAATGCTAAACCTGAGCATTTTGATAAAAATATAGACTTTGTCATTGCATAACTGTTGCTAAATCGATGAATGCAATAAGGCACTATAGTCTCTACTGTACTATTTAAAGCTAGTTATTGTGTACTTACAACATTTTTATTTGATCTATCTTCTATCTATAATCTTAAAGCTCGTCGTTCAGTCTGTCCTGCTATAGCTAATGAATTCTAGGTACGAACAATCCGCTTTATGCTAGATTTGATCTCGGAACCTGCTGTTCACCAGGCGAAAAGTTAATTAAGCTATGCGAGATGCAATGGATTCATTAGGCAATATGAGTTGTTATCTTAGTGAAATCCGCATAGCACTCTATGTTACGAAACATCACCAAAGCTTGCTCTCTCGGCTCTTATTAGTAAGTTTAGCAATACAGATAGAGACATACTCAAATTAGTCATTGGCAGTGTGCAAGACTATTGGCAAATGGCAGACAACTACATTATCTGCTTCTGTTTATAAGCTGTTATTAATAACTGTGCAACACCGGGAATTCGGCTAGTTCTATGCATTTACTGTACTTTGGATTTCAGCAGTCATAGAAAGGTCTTAACGTGAAAGGTGATCTAGTAAAGAGTTGTTCTCTTATGTTCCACTATCATTGATTTCGTTGCTACATTAACTTATGCAAATATACCTTGCTCAGGTCAAAAAACAGATGTCTCTTGAGACAATGAAATAAATTGTGTCTTTGTCTAAGAAGCAGTATATGGTTCAAAGAGACTTTACATTCTGCGCCTGCATCACTCAAAAAGGCCTAGTAATCTTCTTTAACCACCTTAACAATATAAAAGTCTGGCAGTATGATAACATGATTGCTACCTTTCACAGCCAATATGGTCAAGAAAATAACATTGTGAAAATGACCTACCATCTAGATGTGCTTTTAATAAAGTATGAAAGTGTTGTTCAACTAAACTTTAGACTCCTGTACACAACTTAGAGTATGATCTTGCTTTGAGCTGAACAGAAATTCAACTACCAAGTTATTTCGAAGAGACTCAACATAGTGGGGTAAAGGTGAGTTGGCTCAAACAGTGGCATTGATTTTTTTCAGCTAGTCATCTGCAAAATTTTCAAAAGATGTAACTGAAAGATTCGCATATTTTTTATAACATGAGGTGTAGTCATAACTTTGTTGTCACTGTTAAATATGTTAACTTAATTTACTAACATTGTTGGATTAAAAATGATGAATGGTTTACCACATGTATCACTGATATGTTTCAATTCTCAAGTGCCAAATATCCACAATCTGATGATTTTATTTTGTACCTACATGTAATCAAAATATGTACTCAACAATTGTAGTGCTAAGTTTGTTTAATGTTCGGTCAAAAGAGATCAGATGTACACATAAGCTAGTAGTTAGTAGTTACACTAGTTACTACTAGTTACACTTAGTAGTTTCAAGTCTTCCTTGTATAAATTTTGATATTTTGCGTTTATGACATCACATGCCAACACCTTTATATTTATTTATTCTTTTTTGTGACACCTTACGTAAAACCTTTTTTTCATAAAAATGATTATGGACTACCCAATAAAAGTATGCATGTACATATAAGCAACTTGCTATTTTGTCAAAAGAATGTTATGTACAACCATATTTACAATACCTTTTAAAAGGGCTAACATGTTTCAAATGTTCGCCACAAAATTACATACAAAGTTGTCAATACAGAGTGTTACAGAACGATGTGGAACTAGTTCATATTAGATAAAGCAAAAAAGGTTAATAGCACATATTCACAGATCATGGAAACCTACTTCAATGCAGCTATACTAGAGTAGCTTTCTAAACAAACTTGGTATCTCTGCTCTATCGACTTGAAGAAAACACTGCCTATAAATGCTTTCAGATGTGTCAGCATATTCAGAGCTCAATACAGCTGATTAATTATTGATGTGGTTCAATAAAGATTGACATAGCTAATGTGTTTTCAAAGCAACGAAATAAGAGATGAGTCTATAATATAAACTGAATTTGGGATATCAGTATCACGAACTGCGTCTGCGATACCTTAACGCGCTACGTCTAATGGAAACAACTTTTTGCAACCCATGCTGTCACAACTTGTTAAAATAAGCTTTCATAACAATTATCTTTGTGAAACATCAATCGTCAAAGCAATGCATGCAGATGAACACAGACTAGACTGTGTTTGTTGCGCACTTCTGTCACACATGACGTTGCCTCAATTTTTCCTGTTCATCTCTGAGATCTAATCGAATGTCGCTGCTGAAGCTTTTCAAGTGTTTTCTCTCGGTCATTTTTGCAGTCATTCTTGAGTTTGATCCTGCAGGGAACTCTGTCTTGTGAAGCATAAGCCCAAGGCTCTCTTCATAAAAAAGTTTTGCAGATTATGTTTCACAACACCTTCGCAGCAAAGATGAAGTCTGCCTGTTTGGCAAGTTTTATTTTCAAGAACGCCATAAAGGATCATGTGATAATGGATTTTCTTGCTTGGCATGTAGCTTACATAAAATGCCGAATTGAGTTGAACTCAAGTCTAAATCAAAGAGAACCTGTGTCAGTCTGCACAAAATGTCTTCTTTTGGCATTTCGTCTTTTCATGTTTCACCAAGAATAAATTTTGGATTTCTAGTGTGGGACGCACTAAGCCTCGATTTCGTAGAAAAGTGTGCTGAGCTTACAAACTTTGTATACATGTATTTTAGTTTAAGACACAGGTGCCGGTTGTTTCAGACTAGCTTAGTGAGTCTGCCAAAATTCGTATAAGCAGGACATTTAGACGTCTTGAAGACATTTCATTATTGATGGTAGTGTTTGTAGACACAAACCAAGGTTAGTGGAGGGGATCAAATTCTTGGAGATCTGTGTCATTTGTTGAGAATATTTTTAACACAGAGGCTTGTGACATCCTGACAGTTTTTTTGAGCTGAACTGTAGACTATATCAATGGCAGACTGTAAAAGAGTGATTGAGCGTTAACTGAGGAACTTCTATGGAAAATGCACACAAGGGGCATCATCTGCATACAGTTACAGTTCTCTAATGGCAAACTTCTTAGTTTAGAGCAGTCTTTAAAACGAGTGAGATGAAAGAAGTTTCCACCATCTGAGACCAGTGACGATATCTCTCTAGAAAGTTAAAGCTGTTGGTTGGTTGCATTTGAACACATATGAAAGGTATATGCCAAAGAGAGTTAGGGCAAAGATACATCCTTGCTAAACATGCCTTGGGAAAAACTCATCAGATAATTTACCATTGAACTGTATGTGAGCCAGTGTGGAAGGAATTGATCAGAGCCAAAAAGTATGAGAACAGCCTGGCTTCTTGAGTACAAAACAAGACAATATCTATCTGTAAGGTTGACAGCATTAATCAAGTCAACAAAAATCATTTAAGATTATCTCTCCCTCTCTCTGCTCTTGGTATCTTTTCTGAAGTTAACAAACAGCAAATATCTTGTCAGTAGTCAAGCAATCTGATATTAAATCGCATTATGATTCCGAGTTCATCTAATGAGCAAGTCTGAAAAATCTGGTAAGAAGAGGTTTTGCCAGTAACTTTCCTGTTACGCTAAGGAAGGAAATACCATGGTGCTTGTTACATTCACCTCGTTCACCTTTGTTCTTGTTGATGCAGATGGTCAATATCTTAGCATCTTTAAATGTTTGTGGCACTAATTTAGTGGCCCACCACAAACTTATAAGTATACATGGCTATACCAGTCTGGGTTTTGCTTTTACTGTAAGCTAAATATTTCAAACCCTGATAAATAGAGGAGCTCAATACTTCCTGGTGATCTTCAGACTAGGCACCAGCTATGATAGTAGCTAGTTTTTTAGTCGAGAACCTGACAGTAGCACCCTAGGAACTCTGGTTTTTTAAGTTTGACACACTTATCTTCCAAGACTTTCCTTGTTGGTTGAGATAGGTGACATGAAGCAAGATCAGAATGAGTGATAATACACAGTTGGTATTGCAAAAGAACAAGGGCACAGAATAAACAGCTCAACTCAACCTTTTTAAAGTGAACGCTAAATACTTTATGTCATGCTCATTGTAATGCATAGTATTAAGCCTGATCCTGTATGATGGAAAAGCAAAAAGCATTAAATGTTGCATATGCAATTGTGAAAAGCCTTCATGTGTACAATATAAAACATTGCACACTTCTCCATGATTTCAAAATCAGTGCTTTCACATGTTAAACATATTATTGCTATATTACTCTGAGAGTTTGCGGGCTCTGGTAAAGTCTGCTTAATCAGGTTCAGCATCACTCACATTGCCATTACTATCCAGTTCAATACTTACGTAGTCATCATCTGCCAAAGTGTCTATGTTTGGATAGATGGTAATAGTCAAGAAATAGTTTTTATTAGAACCTGCTATGGTGTGACATATTTTTAGGGCGCTAATATGTCTGGGGCTAGAGTTGACCATAACTGAAGTGTTGGATATTAATGCAGTAACTTTGCCAATAGTCTATGTGGTAGTGCACTTTGCATTAGGTGGCTTCAGAAATACTTTGTCTCCCACACTGAATGGGTTGAGGTGAGAATCTCCCTGCTGTCTGAATAAGTTTTCAGTTATCTCTGACAGTGAACACCTTCTGTATCTGTACACTGATTCAGCTGGGCTAGTACCACCATTCTTTGTAGAGAAATTGTACCATAACAACATTTCCTGCACGAAGCATCTCATTTGAGCCACCATTCTTTTGTTATTCAATGTTGCCGCTCTGCTATGCCATCATCTGTCTGATGGTAAGCAAAGCTAAGAATGTGGTGTATATTTCACGTTGCCATGAACCTGTAAAAGTTTTCACCTCTGAAAGATAGTCCATTATCCATCAGGAGTTTGTTCGAGGATCCTCTTTTGTAACATATCTGTTCGAATAGTTTGATAGCAATTTAGGTGGTCTTGTTTGTCATTTGTTGCCATACGCAAAACCAACCAAGGTCCACAGTCTACCAGCGTCAGGTATGGTAACCCATCATGATGAGTCACACCTGATGCCGACCTCGTTTATGTTTTATCTACAGACAACTCACCATTCTCTCATTTTACTAGCACCAAATCAACTCATCTGGACACCTGAAATTCTTTCACTATTCTGTCTACATCTTTTACACTGCACTACCTCAATTCAATCCAGAAACATAAAATTTTCTTTCCACCTCGAGATGGGGAGTATCATGCAGACCACATAGATTTTCTATTGAATATGAACTGACCCAGCTAGCTGAAAAGACTGCAACTGACAGCTCGAGCTTAGGAAACCTTGTCAACTTACCAGCTACATTCTCCTCAGACTTGACTAGTCTAAGCTTTGCAGATAACTCACATTGACTAATTATTTCAAAAATCATACCAAGCCGCTTTCTAGCCAACATTTTGCCTAAACCATTCACCTTTAGCTGCTTACTGTCATGAATCACAGAGTTTACCTACCCAATTACAGCTGCCGAATCAGTTATGACTCTCATCGACGTCCAATTCAACCTGATAATATAATTCAAACCTCCAACAACAGCCTTTAGTTCTGAGACAATTATGGGATTTCCATCATCCTTTCTTAACCAACAACCATTCTCAACAACTTTCTAATCTCTACTGCTGCACTAACAGCAAGACTGCTTGCATCACACCATGTGACCTCTTCCTTTTTATTAGGCACAGACCACCTATCACTAATAGGATCCCTCTCTTCCATTAATGCTTTAGTCTCAGAAAGCATAGTTTTGATGCAATCAAGAATGTGATCATCTCAATCACAACTAGTCTGTCTTTTCGTGAAACTACATTTTTCCCACAGCCATCTACTCACTGGATGATGCACCGTAAGATGAAGAGAGACAAAAAGCAACTAATGCTTCATCAGTACTTAGTCAATATCATAAATATTGTTGGCACCACTCCCAGACCAGTAAATCATTTTGCTTTTTCTCACATGAAGACCAACACTAGTCTGGGCATCACTATATTTCACGGGTTCCTTTGTCACTAACCCATAACTTGACAGATGTTTCCAAACACTAACAACAGACACCTAATCTTCATTTACAATGATACTATCTGCATGGTGGTCTGTGCCCTCTGCAACCTTGGGGTTCCATTGGCAACACCTTTCTGAGTACTTTTGACATGATTTTTGAAGCAAAATTTAGGCCGAAACTCATTCTTGTCATTACATAAAGCTTGCCCTTACACCGAACCGCCTGGAACTTAAGGAGCTTATTATGAACATGCAGCTTCAATCACGCCTTTTTCAGATCGAGCATGCAGCAGTTTGAAAATTGTGAAAAGCCTACACATATATGTACAGTATAAAATATTCTACATGTTAGAGTCTCAGTATAAGATACTGCTTTGACATCACCAAAGTGTGATCTGTGTTAGAATCAGCACTGTGAAATGTTCGGCTATTAAGCACGGCTCTCCTATTTCTTATACTTGTGGTTACGAAGCAGTAGCTGATGCCAAGCTTTTGAACAGAATGACACCAGTGAATTATCTCGTATTATCTTGTGTTTCTGCAGCACATTTGCAAAAGATGCCCGCTATTCTTGATCTTTTTATGGACACTGAAATGTCTAATGCATGTAGGCCAGCTAGCAGAATCAGCACCCTTGCATTAAAATCACCCAATATAATGGACCACTTAGAC
The DNA here is from genome assembly GCF_963576615.1 of Watersipora subatra. Classification (NCBI taxonomy): domain Eukaryota; kingdom Metazoa; phylum Bryozoa; class Gymnolaemata; order Cheilostomatida; family Watersiporidae; genus Watersipora; species Watersipora subatra. The sequence goes on from NC_088714.1 coordinate 27,404,970, forward strand.
ATGGCAGCACTACAAAGAGTGTCTTCCAGAAGGTTGTAGAAGCAGACTTTGTCATCTCCACATGCAGTTAAAGTCCAGGGATAGACATCGACTACAAGAATAACTCTTTGTCTGGTGTGAACTTTAGGTACTGATGTGCAAATTATTGATACCAAAGAGTGTCTGTGAACTGTAGAATAGTCAATTGAATATTGCAAAACCAGTACCATTGTTTTGGTGTTTTTTCAGGAGGCCTTCCAAACCAGAGGACGGTGCAACTTGCCTCCTGGATTGTACCAATGCTGGCAAACTGTGTTTCCTGCTGTTGCAATACTCAGTTTTGCAAAAAGCAAGCCTGACTCTATGAATGCTGTTTTACTGATGACAACATTACCTGGATCAAGGTCCCTGATGGTTAACACTCCTGTCATCAGTGTTCTAAGGTTCCAGGTTGCCATAGTTATATTATATTCTAAGGTGAGGTAGCGTTGAGATACTAAAGAACCTTCTCCAGTTTGCCTAATTATGCCAGTTAGGACTAATTAGTCTGCTTTGAGTGATAATAGCACTGCTCATGGGCTTCTTTCTCCAAAATCTACTGAGTCAGAAGAAAGGCGCAGTCATTACATCTGAAAGAAATTTCAGGTGAAAGAGCTGCCAAAAAACCTGCCAGGCTGCAGTACATCCACTTGATGAGTATCCAACTCTATGTTCTAGAAACGGCATCAAGACATTAACTGCCAAGATGGTCTACTTTGTTTACAATTGTTGTCCAACTATACAAGCATGCAGTACAGTTTTGGTATACATAGGGATCAAGTAGCAAATATTAAAAAAGATTGTGTTATTTACCGATGGTTACAACAATCATTCATTATTATATGGTGGACTTGAAGTCTTGTCAACTAGCAGAACCCTGCCCAAGCTACTAATTAGAAAAGTATTATCACGTGTGAACCAATTTTAGTGGATAGCAGGAATGACACAGAACTATTGTTATTGCAGGTATTAGGCATTTTAAGTAGATGCCCTCAAGGCTGGTTCACACCATATTGCAGTATGTCAGCCTTAATCCTCCAATACATCGTACATCGTTCACATCGGCGACCAGTCTATGACTTCGTTTTCATTACACAATGCAGTCGCTGAAACGATGAAATGCTAGTCCGCCGCAACTGTCGAGAAAGGAAATATAGATTAAGCAATTTGTTACAGCCAATTACCATGCTGACGTTGGACACATTGTACGGCCATATTATTGCACAATATCAGGAAAGTTTGACAGCCTCAATGTTTCCCCACAAATTAGTACTGTTCCAGCGATGTTATCAGTTTATGGTACACATGGTCAACGATTAATTGCTGAGAAGACAATTCAACCCACAGCGATACAGTGTGAACCAGTTCTTAGCTAGTTTTTTACTACAGGTCATTAGCAACCATCATTTTTATTATTTCTTCTAAGTATCACAAATTTATTCTTTTGATCACATTGAAAAATAAACATGGAACAAGTTCATCTACAAAATGTCGTTGTAAACTAAAAATTAGTGATATGCACCACATTTATCTTTTCCTATTGAGTGGTTATTTGATGGTGCACCTGCTTTGAAGTGAGATAGCAGCTGTCACTTCATGAGTGCTGCAACGCTGACTTGCTTGCACCCACTTGTCTCTCCCATGAGCAGGCCATGCATCAATGGTAGATATTGCAATAATTAATGAATGGCCGATGTTGCCTGGGTAATAGAAAAGTCTTTGCACAGAAAACCTTTTTAACATACATTTACCATTCTAACTTTTAAACTTCATATCATGAGAAAAACTTTTTTTGTGCAGTTCAAATAAATTGAGAGAAAAAATAAACAGTGAGTACATAGAAGTGTGTGTGTAAAAGAGATTATCGTTGCATCAAAATTTTTTTGTATTTAAAGTTTTGATGGACGATACTGGTACCTCTTGATACTGATCCAAACATAAAAATGCGATGTCGGACTTTTTTGTCTGATATGTTGTCTCACCGAACCGAGAGGGAATGTATAGGCAAATTCTATTACAAATACTAATATAATTTTTCACATGAAAATCTATTAAATTTACAGATTTACTAAAACAGAAAATATGAGTGTAACAACGCATTTAAAATTGAAATGACACATTTGAAGATACAAATTAAAAAATCAGGTAGTGGTAAAAAAGTTTTTAAAAAATTTTTCAAAAATAATCAACTCAAAAGGTAATATTAATTAATAATAATAAATACACATTTGGCCGCACAATCGCAAAAAGGATATACCGTATATGGTAAGAGCGAAGGAGATGATAGAAGGGCGCAGCCTTGTGGTTACGCGCTTGTTAGTAGACTTAGGATTTGAGTGTTGCGAGTTCAAATCCACTACGAAGGCAATTTTTTGTTGCTAAAACTCTATTGTTTTAACTAGACAGACGAACGAAAAACACTGAGATTTATATGTATAGATGCAATCAATTCTAAGTACCCTCAGTTTAGTCAAACTTACATAACAGATACGACTCTTGCACAACTACTCACCATCAATATCACACAACAATGCATCGATGTGTCCAGATAAGATCTCAAGATAGGCAGCCAAGAAAATAGGTCTTTGGTAAGAATCTTTAGTTTGAGGTGCACACAGATCCTATCAGGGTCACTGTTCAAACACGATTATGTTTCAAATAAAAACTCAGCATTTAGGTTACAAATCACTTCAACCAGGTTTTTAGTAGTGAGAACACTGTCATCTTCATATTTAGTGTGTAAGATGGAAGCTTGAAGAGAGAATCTCTAACATTAAGCTGCGCAACTAGGCAACTATATTAATATTGAGCTAGGATCACTGAAATATTTAAGCTAAACCTCTGTCTTAGAGATTTATTAAAAGGTTTGTTTAAAACAGCTTTTGATTTTGCAGTATTTAGATGTCTACTCCTGTACTTGCTACCAAAATGTTTTTACTTGTAGATTTCTATTTTAGCAAGCTTAGCAAATTTAAGCTTCCAACAACTTTACATAGGTTTTAAATTTGATCCCTTCATTGTGATATTTGTTTAACTTCTCTGTCTTAATTTGCTCAGAGGTATTTTATATATTGCTGTAAATAAAAATAATCAAAAAAAATTGAACATGGCTGACAGATCAAATTTTTCAATTAACTTTGCATGAATTAAAATGAGTGCTTTTGCCGGATGAATGAGCACAAAGTTCTTGATTTCCCTGAGGACCTCAAATCAATATATGCCAATGTATTTCAAGAATGGCACACAAGACGGATTCATGCTCGTAAGATTTTGTCAAGGTAGGCTGACTATATTTCCTAGTTTCCTTAAGTGGCTCTATTGAAGTTCTGACTGATAGATACACTGACCTTTAGTTACTTGTGTTCTCAGAGCATAGTGGAATGGCTAGTACTTATGCTGGTATGTCAGATTCATTCAATGAAATATAATTACATTTGTGCCAAACTATTTTTCCTAGAAGGTTAAAATGTTAAACAGGATTTGTGAAAAGCTGATCACAGGAGGTTATCAGGTGTTGTAGTGGTCTAGGGGCCTAGTGGCATAGAACGCTTGACCTGCAACCAACAGATCAGGGTTTGATTTTCAGAAAAGACACTGGTGATGAAAGAAATGACATCCAATCTAAAATTGATTTCTGTAACTAGGTATGTCTCCAGTTGGCAAAGTTCTCTGGCCACCAGACTCAGACGGGTCCGGTCTAAATCATAGAGTCATTGTTTGTGTAACAATTTTCTTAACAGCACAGCCTTTGCTTGCAGTAAGCTCAGCAGACGGCATACTCGACCTACGAGGAGTTGCTTACACATGCTATCCTTAATCAACAACATTTTCAAAATATATTGTTCTCGTTTTAATACATTCTATTAAACTTTTTATTTAAACTTTTTAGCAATCCTCTACAATACTATTAGATTACTAACGTTTAAAACACTTCTGTCTAACTTACTCAATAAATCCGGATTTCTGTCATTTCATTTTTGTTTTCAAAATACAGAAATTAATTTCTGTCTTTTCGAAAAACATCCTTTTGTTGATGGTATCTAATGCGAATAAAAAGAGAAACATGCATACATGCTCTAGCAAAGATTAGAGAATTCGAATTTCCAATTGCTACCTGTAGTAAATACTATACAAAACAAATTGTACAGGACCTGTAGCTAACTTGTTAATACTGCATGCATACCAATCTTAGTCTCTGTAGTTGCTGCGCCTTGCAATTCAAAGGCAATAACCAGGAGATCAAGTGCATTCCACTGTTCTAACTTCTAATGCATAATTTATCAATGCGGTTGACTCTGTGACTTTGCTAATGCATTAGGAGAGTACACAGCGTAAGCAATAGAAAGTTATCTATAGTAGCGCATTGATCACTCAGCTATCCTATGTTTCTATTAATCTTCCGAAGCCATTACCACGGATGATGCGTCGTTAGCTTCTACTTGGAATATTGATCCTCTTATTCAAAGAAAATGAGCAGATGGGTACTGCTACTACTAACTACCATCTCCTTAAATGAACTCTTTAATGAAATAACTTCTGATGGATACACCGTGGTTGGCCTCTTTGACAATTCCAACTTCAGGTCTACGTTTATAGCTACGCAAGCAGAGTCCGCTGGTGACAGCACTAGGTAAGTTTTATTGTCTTGTTTGTTAATATGGTAAAACTGACATGTGTTTGAATCGCCTTTAAGCATCTTTTGAAAAGCTGATGTCATTGGTTCTTTTTCAACACTGAGCAAGTCTAACTATCGCTCTATATCAGCCTTTATGGTGTTACTTAAAATCTCATCTGGTTAGATTGTTTGCTAACTACAATTGTAATATTGTTAAACTTATCTCAACTTCTTATAGTTATACACTAGTTATAATAACTTTAAAGTTCTCAAGGAGATTTTCCAACATAGATTGAACATACTGTGATATATCTTATATAATTTTCATTTTTTAGCACAACACAGTTTTAGGCTATTGCTTTAAAGACAATATCTTTTTGTTGACGCATTAGAATATTAGAATATCAGCGAGGCTATTTAAAAAAACTATTTATAAAAATGCTATACTTTTAAGGTCATGCTATGCATAGAAATCTACACCAGTGTGCTACATTTCCTAAGTCATAGCATACATGGAAATCTCAATCAGTGTGCTATACTTTTAGAGTCCTTAGAATCACCTTCTGAAACATGTGCAAAAAGTTTTTGTAAAAAGCTCTAATGCCGAAAAGCTTTTTTAGAAAAGTTTAATTAAACTGTGAAATAATTTAAATCTAAATAAACTTCAGTTATAATGCACTAATGCAATAATGCACTAATGCAATAATGCACTAATGCAATAATGCACTAATTAACTTATACAGTTGCCATAAAACCTTTTTGTAAATAAAGCCATTACCGCTTTTATTTTATTAATAAAAAGCTTTGCGATGCTTCTATTCCATCAACTCCTAGTTACTAGTTTGTTCAAAAAATTTATATTTCATTTTGGTCAAAGTAGAAGCAGACCCTGCTGGCTGTAAATCTTATTAACCTTCCTGTATTTGATGTTCTTGTAACTTGATAAGGCTCTCTATCTCTTTTTACATTTAATCTTTACTATAATCAAAGCAGTGTCTGTCTGTTTATCTGTCTTTTCGTACCCGTGCTAAGGAAAAAAGATAGCCTCACACAGGAATCAAACCCTGTCATCAGATACAAAAGCAAGCGTGCTACCACCGTACCAATCAGTCGCCTCATCGTTTCATGTGTTATTATCCATATATTGATTGCTCACGACCATTTCTCACAGTGCACGGAACTGGCAACCATACTAGTAATAAATCAATTAAGCAGCTCTGAAATTAGTTGTTTTTATTAAATGTCTTTAAACTATGATCAGGTAATTTGATTGTTACCTCCAGGTGTGCAGCTGTGGAAAAGTATACTAAAGTACCTTCTGTATAGATTTCAAATATTGAATATTAAATGACTTGAAATATTGTTATTAAATAAATTTGCTAACAACAAAAACTCCCTGCTGTAGTAAAACTGACTAGTTTTATGTCAACGCTTTATCCTGGATATTGGTATTTAAAGGTTGTCCGTAACCAAAATGTAAACTGCTAACACCTGTTTAGATGTATATGTTGTTGCTGTGAAAAACAGTATTTTCTGTTCATTGATATATAATCTAATGGTGTTATTAATGATTACTTAGCACTAGAGAAGATCTCAGATCTGGGAGGACAAGCGTGAGCTGCTTACACAATATATGTCTTATATAAAAAAGTGCGCTTTCAGTCGCAAAAAAACCTCTAGCGTTCAAAGTTAACAAAAGGACAGATGAACTTGTATCAAAGTTTTCAAATTTATCTCTGCAGTGAGCTGCTTTACTTTAAACTTTAATGCGTTAAAGAACGAAGTCCTCCTGTCAGACTACCTGCTTGCAGTGTTGATGACCTGTATAATAATAGCAGGCCTATACAGGTCATCAACACTGATTTCCAATATACTACATAACATTTGTAAAAGCTTTCTCCTTACAAGTCTCTTGATCTGCCAGCTATTGCTAACTTTAGGTTATCACAGAAAAGTTGTAAATTGTTTATATATACAAGTGTTAAGCTTGAATTAAGAATGTTTTTAGGAATTATCAGCCTTGACATCACACCTTGCTTTTACAAACGAGGAGCACGACTGTGATATGTTCTAGCTCAACAGTTTAGTATCTGAAGCAAGATGATTTAAACTAAATATTTCTGAAACCTTTTGGTAAAAGTCCTTTGAGTAAAGGTCCTTTTGGTAAAAGTCCTTTGAGTAAAGGTCCTTTTGATAAAAGTCTTTTGAGTAAAGGTCCTTTTGGTAAATGTCGTTTTATGGACCACTAATTCTTCCAAGACTCTGTACTTCCTTTTCATATACACCAAACAAACTAAACTGCATTTTTGATTCAGGAGCTTTTAGCAATCCGAACTTAGTCCAAAAGCCTCCATTAAGTTAATGATATATTTTTTTATTTTTACACATAAAAGGTCATAAATTAATGCAATAATCAAGCAAGAAGAGCAAAAAGAGCAAGAGCGTTCAGGTAAAATTGTTTTCGTTCTGAACTGAGTTATTAATTTACTACCATTTGAACACTCACACCTCCAGTTTGCTGCACCATGTAAAAAAGAAAGGTGTTGAATGCTGCTGCCCTCTAGTTTCTAGAGTAGTTTTTTTAATTATTACACTGCTTTTTATTTTTAATTCCTATTAAAATATAATATGATTAAAGCAAGTGTAAACCAGTCGAACGTAATAATAAACGAACAGTAACAGAACAGTAAATATACATAACCTTGGACATAAGTTTTCGGTATAACAATCAGATACATTAAAGTGTACCATATCATGATATTGACTGCCAACTCTCCAATATAACAAGATTAAGTTGTTTTGTCCTGCCTGTAGAACTGTTCACTGACCCTATCTAATTGCATTGCTGTACTACTGAGCAGACTAGTGCTTAGGTTTATTCTCAACGGAGCTAGTTAGACATAACAAACAGTTATAATATGCAAATGTCTATCTAAGTTGGTTTATTATCAGCAAATGGCTGAATGATGATTGTATAAACACTATAAGACACTATATGACACTATAGATGACACTATATTTGCAACTGTTTTATATAATCGTTTTATTTTGATAGCATGAATTTGTAGGGTGGTCACATTCCTCACAAACTCGACAACTCCAACCGAGTTTCAGACTCAATTGTGTAATTTAGATGAGATCCTCTACATCTATGCAGTAGCCAGCAATACTGTTATCCAATACGCAACTGCGTGGGCTACTGTCATTGATGTGCCCATATTTGTCTATGATACGGGTGACAATACCTCCAAGGTAAGTTCTTAATGTTATCTCACTGATACTTACAATGCATTTTAAGTTGCAGATGAGGTTGCAATAAGCAAGTTTTACCAAAGAGAACCGATTATAGCAATTACGTACTCTATAAAATCAATAAACTACAATGGCAAGTATAATTAATGTAGTCAATAAAATCAACCTGCTAAAGCTTTTTTACAGCCAACGGAAAACGTCTTGAGTGGCTTTGAAAATTTCGTGCTTATTTCATTATCGCTATGTTCATTTGACTTGTCTACTTTATAATACATAGAGAAATTGTAAGAAATTGTTTATGCAAATTTTCTCTGAGTGTATGTTACAGCTGAAGGCAACAGCAAATAACCAATTCTATATGAACAACCATTTACGAGATGAAGGAGATGCTTTTGCGAGGATTGCTTATGCAGCCAACTGGCCTCATGTTGTCATAGTTGTACTGAAGGATTGGAGGCATGATGGTCTAGTTCAATCTTTCAATTCAGTTTTTGTTGATAAGTTTGGTCTCTTCAGCATTACTGTGGAGCATGATGAATCTGAGCCTATCAACTCTCTACTCATAAAGATACAATCATCTCTCACCTCCAAACTTGAAGAGGTACAACTAGCATTCTCATGAAATTTAAGGCAGGCATTTAGGATGCAATCAGTGTATTTCTGATTTATATAACACCACATATCAGCTTTAATCACACTAAAAAGTATGAACTATTATGGCAAACATAAAACAGTGTAACTGACAAAAAACTATGTTGCACATTTGGTGTAAGAAACTTCAACAATTTTCATACAAAATTTGGCCATAAATATTTCATGATAAAAAACCTTTAGCTCATAATGAGAGCTGAAGAATATATGCGAGTTTATTTGATATCGCAAATGCTATAAGTGCTGAACCGGCTAGTGGATTGAGTTGATAGAAAATTTGATATTGACAGCTTGCTTGTATTACAGAGATTCTATAGTTATGGACTTGATGATTATTATATCTTAAAATGTTAAAATTGAAGTTTTCATTTTTGTTGCTTTTATGGTTATATGGTTATATACATTACGAATATTGTCAGCATGTATTCTTTTAGTTTTAGAGACATGAATAAAATGACATGATTTTAGTCCACAAAACTAAATCTCCCACATGACCAAACTATGGTAAACTACTTCGTGTATAGAAAGCTGAAACATGTAGTAGTGCTACTGTTCTTTTACCAAATTCTTAGAAGATTTTTCATCACAACAATTATACAAATATTTTCTTTTTTGCTCACAAATTTGAAAATTTTCAGTTGTAGACTTTGTCAGTAGAAGGCAAGAGTATTGAAATATAGAAAATGTGCCATGACAGCGTACATACACACATATTCTTTCGTTAAAGAATGCTGAGGGGATAAGTAAAGCTCTGTAGAGCATAGAAGACTTAATAGTTTTACGTCAAAATATTGTTGACATACATCAGCTATGATGTCTAAAGCTAGTTTGATTGTAATAAGATTATTGGTGGACATATTGAATATGCGTTTATAAGCTGGCATCAGGTAAAATCTTGTTACAGGGTCACTCGCGCCACATCTTAAAAGTTTTAATCAGAAATCATAAATGTTACCTATCATTCGCAGTTTTGTTATTTTAGGTAATCTGACTGCCAGAAGGTTTCAAGATTAAAATAAGCAAAACTCGATTGCGGTTAAAATGCACCTAAGAAAAAGACTTCTGCAAATATGAAATTGGTAGTCGTGTTTCCAGATTGCCCCTCTTGTTATGGCATTGGCTATTGTTTTCAGGTTACTACATTATACATTTCTATTGGCGTATATTTTGTTTGTATTTGCTCATGATTGTTAGAATATAACTTCAAATATAGCCTCAGACACATTTCTAAAGTTGTTCCAAATAATTTAAAAATAAATTGATTAAAAATTGTCCTATTTTTTCTTCTAAACATATGAGTACCCTATGGGATCATATATTTATCACTTATAAACAGTATGCACGACTACTGACACTACTTTGGGGACGTCTGGGCACATCGGCTTTTTCTGAGTGTTCTAAACTCAAGCAAGTTTGGTAGATTTTAATTTTGAAACACCTTGGCAGTCTGATCACATCAAATAACAAACAAAATATCAAATGATTAAAAAATATTTATGCATTCTAATAAAAAATTCTAAAAATTGCAATCAGACTCTGTATCAGACCCTAATTTGTAACCATCTAACTAGACCTTTTTAGGTGGGGAATAAGGTAAAAGTACTTAATTGAAACTCCGGCCCTTAGAAAAAAGAAAACTGCCCACCTTTGCTTAAGTCTTGAGTATACTTTTATTCTATGATACAGTTGGCTTTTTTTATTGTTCCCGCAATGCAGAAGATGCAAAGAGACTAGGAAAGGTACATGTATGTATCTTGTGCACTAAGTGTAAATTTTCACAGAAGTAAGCAGGTCAAATTTAATAAAGATTGTGATGTTTTTCGCAAAGTTTTACCTTTAAGCGTTATTGCAGCTCCAGATTTTAAGCCTTAAAGTTTGTGACATGTTATAGTTTTTACACAAGAACCCATATTTTACTAATCATTGATTTACCAAAATTAGTATGATTCTCTATTGCAGCACCACCAATGGTAAATTACTGTATATTTATCTAAACAATCACTGAACACATCCATTATGTGCTATTCTTAGAAAACTGAAAATAGAAGTGTAATGTCCATTTGAAATTGAAACGGCTTATTTAAAAATTACAAATTAAAAAATAGGTAATGAGTGATGGTAAAAATTTTTTTTAATTTTTTAAAGAAAAACAGACGCAAAATGTGTTACCAATTAATAATAAAAAGTACATGTTTAGCTTGTGCAATCGCGATAAGGATAAATAAAGAGTTAAAAAAACTAAGAATGATTTAGCTTAGGGGTTACACGCTCATGTTTCTTCACTCGCGTCTTGAATGTAGTGAGTTGAAATCCTCAGTGAAATTAATTTTTCTTACTAAAACTTTATCGGTATACGTGAATAGATGAACAACAGACAGACAAATACTGAAATTTATATATAATATATTATTTATATATTATATACATGTAAATTAGTTGTTGCTTATCATGTTTTTGCTTAGTTGGAAAGCTTGAAAAGCTTATGCCTCATTGACAGAGTATACCACCTGCTCGTATGAGTAGGAATATAGATGTTGCGCTGTTTTAGAGGTGTCTAAATTTAAAATATGATTACAGTTTTACTAGATTTATTGCAACAGCCTTATTAAAGCATTTCTACCACTAATAATTTTATAGCTGCTACTGAAGTAGTATGAATCGGCTAATCACAATCAAAGAACTCATCTTGTTACTTGCATTACATTTGTTACTTTCTCATGTTACAGACAAATGCTCGTTCAACTGGCAGCGTTGTTCTTTTGCACTTGTCAGCAAACAAGGCAGCAAGTTTGCTTGATGGGGCGAATCTGCTGTTTCATGACAGACACAAAACTTGGTTGATCAGCTCTTTAAGTCAACCAATCAGGTTAGATTATCAAACCAATCAATCCAGTTTTATAACTGAGTCAGCCAATCAGACTAGACTACCATACCAATCACTCCGGCTCAATAACTGAGTCAGCCAATCAGATTAGACTACCAAACCAATCAATTCAGTTCTATAACTGGGTCAACCAATCAGGTTAGACAATCAAACCAATCAATCCAGTTCTATAGCTGAGTCAGCCAATCAGGTTAGATAACTCAAGTGCAACAATATTTTATTACAACAACATCAACCAATCAGCTTTGATAGCTTAACAAACCAATCAGGTTCTATAGCTGGTTTTGCCATCAAGCTTGAGGATTCAGCTTACTCAGCTACATTGTATATATATATATATATATATATATATATATATATATATATATATATATATATATATATATATATATATATATATATATATATATATATATATATATATATATATATATATATATATATATATATATATATAATACTAGTACGCTGGCAGTCTACATATAATAAGTATGTGCATACTTATTTCATAATGTGGCAAGGTGGTTGGGTTGCGCATCAGTTATTCAAGTTTAATTCCTGGGCTTGGCAATTTTGTCCCAACGCTCATAGCGTGCCTTCGAACAGATGGTCAAACACCGCTCTTATGATAATAAAGGTTGATCTATTGACCTATTGAACACTCAGATTTGATCACCCAGCTCACCTGCCATAATTGACTACTCAAACAAGATTAGGTACAGCTCAGCAACCGATTAGACCAGGGCCGGTGGGCAACTATCGGAGCATATCCACTGTACATAGACATTATCTATCTTGTTAGTCAATCACATAGTTAGGATCTGACATAAAACCACAAGCATAGCTACAGAGATACAGAAGTATGCATTTAAAACGTATTTTTAATGCATAGGTTAGAGTTTTGTATACACTTATTATGTTTATGTTGACTCTATCTCTAGTAGTCTTCCTTTAAACTTAAAAAATTCTTTTGTATTTTAACATTCCTCGATTTGGTCAGTTATAGAACTGACAATCTGAGAATTGTTAGTTACTCGAAGAAGAAAAATGCTATGCAATTCACTAAATAAAATGCAAAAACTTATTCACAGTATTGAGTACATTATTAAGTCAAAATCAACAGTGCATTTAATTTTAGCATATTCAATTCCCAAGTTTTAGGTATATTTCCAACTCCTGAATTCATGTACAGAAGATTTAAATCTCATGAGATTTTGACTTGTTATATAAATATATGCAGTCTGTGTTTCGAAGAGCGTCTCATGCATCTTTATGTGTGAAGATTTAATTACAATAACATGACTTCTGTAGCATATAAGCATATGCTGCGCAGACATAAATTTACATTTTAGCTAGTTGAAGGCTGGTTCACACTATATTCTCACATGTCGGTATTAGTCACACAATGTATGATGGATCATTTGTGATAGCATTGGTCACACTAGCGCAAACCCATCCTCGTTTGCATAATCAAATAGTCCACGACATAGCGTAAGAGATACTAGTCCCGCAGCAACTGCCATGAAAGAAAATAGGCAAAGCTGTGTGATACAGCTAATCACCATCGCCGAAGTGGCGAACATTGCACAGACTGTCGTGGATGCTCGTTGAACTGTGAGAATAATTTGACAGCTACAAACTTTCCAAACGTAATCACGCTCCCTCGATGATGCAATCAGTTTACAATGCACATAGTTGGCAAATAATCGTCGAGAGAGCAACTCCGACATGCGACGATATAATGTGAACCAGCTTTAAGAAAAGTGATCCTATAAGTTGCTTTATTTATTCTTGTTGTTAACAATTCCAGTTATTTGTTAGGGTGTTAACATATAGCTCAACCACAGTAACGTTGAGCTCTTCGCCTATTGATGAATCCTTTATAAGAAACTCGATTCGTTGGATTGCTGGAGGATTTGAGAAGTTGGCTGGGCAGCATGGTAAATCATCACTTCCTGTTTCTGGTGCCGACTGTAGTGACTATACTACTCATTCTTCTTCACCATGGCTCAAGTAAGAAAATATTTGGCCAAGTTTCCATACTTTGATAGCGTAGTGACACACCCCCATATGGCACGACACTGCCATCATGAAAACAGCCGTGTCATTCTCATTCTGTTATGATTCAGTGTTGCTGTTTAGAAGCTAAACACCCGTGCGATGCGGCATTTTTTGCCATGGAAATGGTCTTAGCGACCAACAACATCGCACTTGTTCGTGTGCATATGCTGACATATGCCTAGACATAGGCATTGCACAACCATTGCTCTACTATAGTTCCCTATAAAAATAAGCTGCTTGTTTGCCCAGCATAGCGCTTTGACACTGGCGCACTCTGGTGTCACTACACTATCAGAGTGTCAGGTGTCATCAGGTGTCACTACACTATCACTGTATGAAAACTTTGTAACTATCTGCATGCAGAAATGAAAAGAGATTATTCAATTGGCTGTGTATGTCTATAGCCTAACTTTTTGTCATCTTCACCCTAGATCAGTTTGATTTTATTTATGGTGCTTATGGTTAAACTGTGATTTGTCTTCTCAATAGTGCTGAGCATTCTTCAAGTCAAGAAAGAAACAAAAGCACTGAATTCAACCATTTTCGGCCAGTTCCCTTTCAGGGTTGGACTTTGTACTTGTTTGTACATCCTAATACAGATCACAGAATTAGCTGAGTGTTGCTTTTGTCAACTAAACTGATCTTTTGTACATTTATTAGAGACTTACACAGAGCTGACATAATTGTGCAGAGGAAACTGAACTACTATGAATTCAGTGTAGAAGCAAATGTCAGTGCTGAGAGTCGGAATGTCACCAATACTATCAGTCCAACCACTAAATATGGTTATGCATCATTAGCAGAGTCTCTGTCACGAGAAGTAAGTTCTAATACATTTCAACTGCACATTGTGGCAAGTCGTCAGAGCCATTACAGTTTTTTTTTAAACTTTCATGAAGCGTCTATCATAGCAAATGAGTGTTTGACTGCAGTCTGTACTTTATGACGTATTACAAGTGTGTGCGTTTGCGTATGTGCATATCTGTGGGTGCATATGTGTGTGCATGTGCATTGCACAGATGCCAGTTAAACTAAAGCTTTGACATGTTGTCCATTATTCAACTTTTAGTCTGGTCTTTAAAGACGCTTTGGATCTTGATTCATTAACTTAACACTTACCACACATGTCTATAGATGTTGTCTATAGATGTTGTCTATAGATGTTGTCTATAGATGTTGTCTATAGATGTTGTCTATAGATGTTGTCTATAGATGTTGTCTATAGATGTTGGCTGTATATGTTGTCTATAGATGTTGTCTATAGATGTTGTCTATAGATGTTGTCTATAGATGTTGTCTATAGATGTTGCCTATATATGTTGGCTGTATATGTTGCCAGTCAAAATCCGGAATATTTGAGCTAGTTTTTGATTATTCATGGTATGTCTCATCAGATGTTAACTTCTGAATTGGTTTTGCAAGAGAGTACATGTCAATTTGAATCACTAGCTGGTAGCTGGGATTAGTAATCAAGTATGCTTGCCTATAACTGCTATTATTGCTACAACACCACCATTTCGCAAAGATCTGTCATCTGTTTTAGATTAAAAAGAAATGGGTATTTGTCGAACTTGTGCCGATTTAATAGGGATTTAGTTTTTGATTACATGATCTGTGTAGTTAGCTTTGTGTTCTCTAACTTTTCAAACAATCTCTGTTTAGACCTGTTATTTTTTTATTTATCCGCTCTCTGCCAATGCTCATGTTTCCTCTCTATTCCCTCATCAGGCGAGCCTAAAGCCTTATCCTGTAAATCGCCATTGCGTTCCATTTAACCAACTGCTAAAAAATGTTATGCTTCACATACGCCTTTCCAGTCTTCTTGTCATCAGAACACAACTACCATGAATATAAGATGATGTCTGACTCTGATGATAAATATTAAATTCATTGATTTATAAACAAGTGTGAGATCTACCTCACTATCGCAAGACGTCTACCACACTATAGCATGAGATCTACCTCCCATTATTACTATAGTATGAGGTCTACTGCTAAATTATTTATCCCTCATAAATAAAACACAGTTCAAACAGTTTCAAACATTTGTTTTGTGTAACTTTCAATTAGGTAACTTGTTTGTTGACTCTGCTGTCACCATGCTGCTGGTCCATCATACATTTGACCGCAGTACCCCATTACATCTGTTTCCAGATAAATGTGTAAAAATGCTGGTCACACAGTAGATCTCACCCTTCACCTTGATAGGCCACATATAACAGTAGACCTCTCCCTATAGTACCACCCAATACTAATTGAGGGTTATTTTGTGTATCAAAAATTAATGTGTCATCAGTAATGCTTTGACTCAAACTCTGTCAATGATGGAATTTAGCTCATATATAACATTTATAACTCAGTTGAAAAACAAATATGGATATGTTTGCTTAAAAATGGTTGTCAGGTAACTTGAAAGGCTATTGGTTAATCACAGCTCTCAATTGAACAGAAAAACCCTAGGTCCAGCTTCTCTTTCTTCCATCTTTTACTAATCTTTCATTCCATCTAAATTTCGTATATTAACCTTGAAGTATATAAAACAAGCTTAACTTTTGGCAAGCAGTTTCATACAGGGGACCCTTAAAAATTGGAATTCATGAGATAACCTTGAATTAATTTTTGGCATTGCTCTCCGTAAACTGTGAAACAGATAATATACAATCAGCGTTTCAGTTTTTTCATTACTCGAATAACTGCAATTTATTGCAGCCTGCTCAGCTTGCTGAACATGAGTTTGGTGTGAACTGTATGTTATAGGGAGCTCCACCATATACTATAGTGAGTGTGGTGGACATGCCATTCGTGTATAATAGCAACCCTCAGAGCTTTGGTAATACAACATATTGTCCGACACCAGCTGTCACTTGTCTGGAGATACCAGAGTCTGTCATCAAATCACACAGCTACTCATCAAAGATTGTTGCCCGCATATTTCAAGGTTGGTTGAGTGTCAACTCATCTGGTAACTACCAGCTTTTACTCTTTATTTCTTTTGGATTGCTAGTAGTTCCTTCAAGTGCGACCACTGTATGGTTGAACTTTGAGTTGTCTTTTTGGCAGAAGATTGCTCCACTATTCGTGATGAGTTTTTGTTAGTTGGTTTATCTAGTGCGAAGTTGGTAGCTAGTGAACTGAGCAGACAGACACTATGTGATAAAGTTTAGAGGTCTAGCTATACATCCCTGGTAGTTTGATCTTGTCTACTCATGCTGGTCATACCTAAAAGCTCTGCTCAAAACAGAATCTGTCAAACACATCAATGTTCACCAAGACTCGCCGACTTCAGGCAATCTAGTCACCCAATAAAATGCCTACGCCGAAGGTTTTTCTACTCCCTAACTACTACCAAGTGTAATTAATGTTTAAGCTGGTTCAAGACTTTGATAGTAATTACAGTCAAGCTCTGTTGACCCTAAACACCTCTCCAGTCTGCCTAGTTTAAACATATTTTAGTTTCTACTATCGAGAAGTTACGGCTGCATATACCATTTTTTTATGAGCGCTTGTTCTTTGTATTAATTTAAAAACCAACATTGCAAGAAAGAAGGTCATCACATTGATTTATCTTTTGAAATTAGCAATATTGTTTGTCATCACAACTTACACTAAAGGTATGCAGATAATATGACCTGAAAAGTATTATTCAATATATCCATCTATGGGATTTGACAACAGAAATACTTTATCAGGCGCATTTGTAGCCTCTATATAAATATTGCTTGTTTAGATGTACTGCTTTACTAATGATACTCTGGCTTGGAACTGTTCGCATAATCAGTGTAGTATTTTAGCACATAACTGTCCAAAAATTATATTCATAAAATATTCATAACTTTTTAAAGTAAACATATTTTAATACATTTAAAGATTTGTTTTAAACACATATAAACAATTTAGCATGGCAAACAGAAATATTTTCTGACATCGACAAAATTGAACATTGGTCAAGCAGGGAAGGAAAGTTTGACTAGAGAAAATATTGCTGTACGCGATGTTCATCACACCAATATTCACATTGTAGCTTTATCAGTCTCTCATTAGTTTCGAATCAGTTTTTACCAGCCGCTAGTTGGATGGTCTTTCTCCATCAGTTACTGATTACCTTTTTCATTGAGTTTTTTCTATCAGTGTTTTATAAGTATTGTCCGTTTATTAGTTTTTCTGCCTTAGCTTCTTGTCAGTTTTTTGTCGATTTACCGTTTTTTCCAACCATTTTCATGAGTTTTCTACCAATTTAATGTCTTTTAATCAGTTTCTTGTCAGCCATCTTGCAGATTTGCTGTCGTTCCACTATCACTTTCTCACCAGTTTTCTGACAGTTTGCTGCTCTTCCTTCGTAAACCTTTTGTCAATTTTTTGTTGGTGTTTTTCTTTTTTATCAGTGTCAGTTATTTTATGTGTTAATTGTCTTTTCCTCATCAGTTTATTGATCAAAATGTTGATCATCTACTTAATCTGTACCTTTTTCATCGTTCTCTCATCTTATCTTTGGTTTTGTACGTGTATTTTTATATATTATTTTTACTTTTCTGCCCATCTTCTATTTATCTTTAGTCAATTTTTTGCCTTCTTTCTATAAGTTTCTAAATTTTAGGTTTCGTCAGTTTTCCACTCAGTTCTATGCTTCATCAACATCCAAAATAAACCAGACTTAAGATTCTAAACAATAAGACAATGAACTCTGAGCCAAGACTAGCTCGTTGATGTGCAGGTCTACTTCATAATGTTTTAAAAATTTAACTCTCCAACTAAAACATCAGTATGGCATACAGTAAAGTGTGACATACATCAGTATAGCATATAAATGTTAATTCAACTTGAAGTAGATTTCAAAGAGGCAGCTAATAAGACCAGACCATGTCGTGACCTCAAGATTCAACAAAATGCTATCATATTAATGCAGCTATTTGAAGCATAAAATGTCAAAACCTTTTCTGATTTAATAAACCTCATAAAGGTCTAAACAAGTACAAGGGTACTTCTGCGGCAAACATTTTAGTTTTTAATGGTTCTATGGGTATTCCATGAATATCTATGGTTCTATGGTCCTGATCTCCATCAGCTGTAATCATCATGCGCAGGTCTCCATTGTTCTTCCGCCTACACCACAAGACTGTGTCATATTTTACAGATTATCGCAGAGGGATTGTTGTTAAAGACAGGAGTTACACCATCAACTGCTGTACAGGCTTCTTCATAGACCTTTTGGAAACACTGAGCAATGAGTTAAAATTTGACTATCAGCTCTATCTTTCTCCGGATGGACAGTTTGGTGCCAGAAAGAACAAATCTTCCAACTGGACCGGCCTGATCAAAGAACTCCTTGATGGTACGAATAGTCAGTAACTCTTAGTGATAAACTTACACAAATGTTATTAGATTTTATCAGAAAATATCGGCATTTTTTATCATTTACGATTGTTTTTCATGTTTGAGGTGATCTGACTGCCATGATGTTTGAAAATTAAAATAGACAAAACTTGATCACCGTTAAAACGCATAGATCAAGAGGAAGTGCAATTATTACTTCTATAGTTGTGCTGCGGCAAAAGAGATCGACAGAATGGAGACGTAACGTTACAACTTGAACACAATAGCCATTATCAATAATGAGAGAAATACGCAGCTGCGATACTAGTGTCATTATTAGGGCAAGTATTTTTTTCTGATTGTTTTAACTGCAATAAAGTCTTGTCTATTTAATCTTGAAACATCCTGGTGGTCAGATTAATCACATTAAAAAACAATAACAAATATTTCAAAAGTGCTAACACTTTCCGATAAAGTCTACTAAAATTTGACGTAATCACATCTTTAACAAATACTCTCTGCTGCTATTATCATTCAGTCAGCATGATGTCTCTCTGTAAGGAGGAGCTGTTTATTCAAATCAAACAAGCGAGTGAGCCATTTATATCAGCGAATAGATTCATAATAACAAATAGATAGGATATTTATGATTTTATTTCCCTCTAGCGTTGAATGGTTATTTTGTAGATAGAGCAGATATGGCTGCCGGTAGCTTCAGCTTTACGTTTGACAGGGCGGAAGTTATTGATTACACAGCGCCATACTACTATTCCAGTTTCTCGATGCTTGCTGCCGAACAAGAGCAAGATGTTCCTCTTCTTGCCTTCAGCATGCCCTATCCTCCCCTCTCTTGGCTTCTCACGGCAGTTGCAGCCACATGCGCTTTTTTTGCTTTAGTAAGTATTTGACATATTACCACAGGCGTCTTTAATGCGTTAAAGACATGTTATGACAGGTGTCTCATATGCGTTAAAGACATGTTATGACAGGTGTCTCATATGTGTTAAAGACATGTTATGACAGGTGTCTCATATGTGTTAAAGACATGTTATGACAGGTGTTTGATGTGTGTTAAAGACATGTTATGACAGGTGTCTCATATGTGTTAAAGACATGTTATGACAGGTGTCTGATGTGTGTTAAAGATGAACTTGCACAATAATTTAGTAGATTGTATCAGAAGGTATTTTTCTATCATTTGTGATTGATTCTGATGTTTGAGGTGATTTGAAAATTGTATCAAAGTTAAAATTGACAAAACTTGATTGCGGTTAAAATGCTCAGAAGAACAACATGTGCAAAATAGCATCATTAATTATTATCATTGGTATAGCTGAAATCGGCTATTCTGTTCAAGTTGCAGCGTTTCACATTTTTATTCTGTTGGTTTAGTTGCGACTATAGACATCATCTTCATACTTTCACTTGATTTGAGCATTTTAATTGCGATCAAGTTTTGCCAATTTTAATCTTGAAACATTCTGAGAGTCAGATTACTTCCAACATCAAAAACAATCACAAATGATAGAAAAATACCGACAATGTCTGATACAATCTCCTAACATTTAGTGCACGTTCATCTTTAACTTAAAGGTTGACTTGCAACAAAATTCACATTACAGTTATTTGGTATCAAAAGATTCACCATGTCTTACTCTGTTGTGTTGTAAGTGCCAGATATGTGGAAATGTGATTACAAGCTCTTTAAAGCTCAAAAACGAAAAGCCGCCGTAGATTAGAATCTCTTTATTTCGATGACGTAACCACGAAATTTGGTTATCGTCTTGTCACGTATGTTCTCATGTGAATTGAAAGGCCAATAAAAAGCTCAATATGAAACTTATCGTAGTACTACTAGTTTATGACAAACACTTTGCGTTTTACTGAAGACCCCGTATCAAATATAGATGCTCGCTACTTTACAGTTCTGTTTCGGCATTATTCAATCGTCAAGTCGTAGTCTGATCATGTAACCCAACACTTCGCAAATAATTTTTGCAGCACTTTTCAATTATCACAGGTGACCAACAAGCTCGTCATAATTTTCAGACAATGGTATGTACTCCTTCGAGCTAAGGTTAAACAGTTTAATGATTTTTTACGGTAAGTTATAAGATATCAGTGCTACAAGTGACAGCATTACAATGACGATAAAACAGACACGTAAGAACAATAGACATAGTTTTATTGAATGCGTGAAGTATATTTGTGAAAATATTTTGACAAATAAGGTTGCAAGAAAGTGTAAACAGAAACAATCTCTCACGACTACATCACATTTGAGCCGTTTTGGAAAGGGAATCCAAACTACGGCAGTCTCGTGATGGCGGCGATTAACTGTTTGTTTTTTAGCTTTTAAGAGCTTGTAATCACCTTTCCACATATTTTGCACCTACAGCACAGCAGAGTAAGACATGGCGAATCTTTTAATATTAAATAGCTGTAATGTGAATTTTGTTGCAAGTCAACCTTTAATTAACCACTGAAATGGCTCTTACATTGTACTTTCCTTGGTAAAAATTATATCAAAAGATCATTTTTGCTTGACCACTCATCTCTAACCATTACTCTATGCGCATGAATTGCATTACATGGCTACACTAGACTTAGACATATCTGCATGGTATTTATCTTACAAGCAATCATGTTTTTGTCAGTGCTTGTATGCCTTGCATATACTATGCCTTGCCTCGTACATCTCATTTTTATAAACAGGCAAGACCTAGACAGCTTTTCAAGAAAGACAAACCCTTGTGGTAACTCGAGTGCATTTGTATTTCATGGAAATGCTACAAGTCTTAAATTTAGGAAATCGGAAAGCATGCATTGATTAGCTAAGTGTATAATTTCAGACAAGCTTTGAATGGTTTAGTCCCTATGGTACTAATCCGACACATGATGTACACAAGAAGTCGTACACTCTTGCATCTGGATTAAAAACAATTGTTTCCCTCATGTGCGGTAAGTAGTCAGCACCTAACACACTCAATTTCCGTCTGAAGAACAAAGTGTTATAAAAATAATTTGTTTATAAATTCAATTCTATTACCTTGAATTAAAGTTAATAAATTCAACTCAATTTGATCAATTGTAGTGATCAAATTTGATCTCAGCCGCCTCATCTGACTTCTGTTTACCTCATTTCACTAGCATTCTGCCTACAGTGAACATTATGACTTCCTTTTATTTTGCTTGTGTCATAACTTTTTAACCCCTTTTGGCAATGCTTGATTTCCTTATTCTAACTTTGATCTCTATTAACTCTAATTAAGCTCTCCTGATTTCACCTGCTTTTTCATGTCTCTTTTTGAATGCCCGGCATTACCTGAGTAATAAAAAAGGTCTTAGTGCTGAAAAATAATTTTTATTCCACACACACAGCATTTACCATTCTACCTTTTAAACTTCATATCATGAAAAAAGTGTTTTTGTGCAGTTCAAATAAATTAGAAGAACAAATATACAAATAGTACATAGAAGTGTGTGTATAAAAAAGGTTACTGTCGCAGCGGAAGCTTGTTGTATTCAAAGTTTTGATGGACAGTACTGGAACCTTTTGATACTGGTACAAACGTAAAAATGGGATATCAGACTGTATTTGTCTGATGCATTGTCTGACCAAATGCAGAGAGAATGTAGGGTCAATTCCTCCTCCAGATACTAATACAAATTTCAACGTGAAAATCATTTAGATTTACAGATTTACCAAAACCGGAATTATGAGTGTAACAGCACATTTAAAATTGAAACTTGACATTTGATAATTGTTAAGCTTTAATTTCAAAGTTTATTTTATTCTTATTTCAAATTAAAAATATGTCATGATAAAAAAAGTTTATTTTTAATAAAAATCAAAAAATGACAAATACAAAAGACAAATACAATTAATTAATAATAAAAAGTGCACATTTGGCACTGGCATTCGCAAAAAGGATATACAGTATATGGTAAGAGTGATACAAATGAGCAAAGCGGCTAGTCTTGTGGTTATGCACAATTGTTAGTGAGTTGCGATTTGAGTGCCAGGTGTTTAAATCCACTACTAAGGTGATTTTTTGTTGCTAAAATTTTATCACTATAACTGGACAGACGCGTGACAGACAGACAAACATTAATATTTACATATACATGTATATAGATGTATGTGTATAACTTCTTATTGGTTATCATCAACAAAATAGTGTTTTTCATTACATGCCAAAAGAAAGCAAAAAAATTAAAAGGCAAAAATCAGGAATTACTGAGTGAGTTGAACAGATGTGGGTTAAAAGTTGAGAATCTAATAGTATTACGGAAGAGCCGGGACAGTGAAATGAAGGTTGTAGTAACAAAAAGTTCATAAACTGAAACATACGGTGGTTGCTGTAGTGTGTTGATGTCACGAAATGGAAACCTATGTCTGTCATATTTATGGAAGGATAAATATAAATATTCTTGGCATAGTTTTATCTCTGGGTTCGACTGAATTTGCTTCATATCTATTGTCCTTTGTGCTCGTTTTCATGTTCAGCAGACCTGGTCAGTTTCTATTACATGCTACTGAATCCTTCAGTCTACCTTTTAGGAAGCATTCTGCCAGTAAAAGTACCACAGAGCTGGCCAAGTAAATGGATGCAAAATATTTGGGGAGGATTCGGAATAATATTTCTAGCGAGTTACACGGCCAATCTTACCTCCTCGCTCACTGATAGCAAGACCAAAGTTACAATCAAAGGGCTGAACGATGCGCAGGTAGTCAGTTTTCCAAATTTTTGAATTGGAAATGAGTTTTTTAGGCTTATGACCTGTTAACACAGATCATCTAAAGGGTGTGTGTTGTTAGCTAGCTCCATCCTCTAAGTGGTTTATTTGATTCCATCCTAAGTTTACTAGTCTGAGGTGTTCACGTTCACTTTTAGTTTCTGCACTGGTTAACCTTGAGAACAGTTTCAATGATATTATTTGAAATAGTCTTCTCATTTATGTCATATTTTATTTTCTGAACATTAAAGTTAAGGTTGACTTGCAACAAAATTCACATTACAGTTATTTGGTATCAAAAGATTCACTATGTCTTACTCTGCTGCGTTGAAGGTGCAAAATATGCGGAAATGTGATTACAAGCTCTTAAAAGCTCAAAAACGAACAGTTAATCACAGCCATCACGAAAACGCCGTAGATTGGAATCCATTTCAAAAATGGCTCAAATGTGACATAGTTGTGGGAGATAGTTTCTGTTTACACTTTCACGCAACCTTATTCGTCGAAATATTTTCACAAATATACTTCACGCATTCAATAAAACCATGCCTATTGTTCTTACGCGTCTATTTCATCATAATTGTAAAGCTGTCACTTTAAGCATTGATATCTCAAAACCTACCGTAAAAATTCGCCCAATTTTTAAACCCTAGCTCGAAGAAGTGCACGTCATCCTTTGATGAACATGAAAAACCTGTTGGTCACCTGCAATAGTAAAAAAATGCTGCAGAAACTGTTCATGCGATTTGGCAGAAAGTATGGATCCCATGATCAGATTACGACTAGATGATTAGACCAGGCTGAAACGATACTGTGAAGTAGCGAGCATTTATAGTTAATACAGGCTTTCCGGTAAAACTCGAAGTGTTTGTCATAAACTAGTGCTAAGAGACATTTTATATCGAGCTTTTTATTGGCCTTTAATTTCACGTGATAACATCACATGTCAAAACAATAACCAAACTGTTGGAGTACGTCAGCCAAATAAAGAGATTCCAAACTACGGCGGTTTTGTGATGGCTGCGATGAACGGTTCGTTTTTGAGCTTTTATGAGCTTGTAATCATATTTCCACATATTTTGCACCTACAACACAGCAGTGTAAGACATGGTGAACATTTTGATACCAAATACTTAAAATGCGAATTTTGTCGCAAGTCAATCTTTAAAAGTTGAAGCCGCATTTATGGTTGGCTACTTAGACTTGAGTTCACATTTATTCACATACATGTAAGTATTATCACATTATTAAAGACCTTCACCTTAACCTAATGCTTACCTCTATATTTTATTCCCATGCATGATGCTATACTATATATACGGTATATTTGTTTGTCATTCAGGAGTTCCTGGATATTTGTTTAAAAAAAATTTGCTGAGAGACTGCTTTAAGTTTTTTTTCTTTCTGGATATTTTTATTCATGAAAAGTGGTTATATAAAAGTAGTAAAAATATTTAGACTTATTCTTCTGGATCACTTCTAAGGTTATATATTAGCTAGGCCCAACATAGATTAACGAGTTTTTATTCTCAAAACTGTGTACAATATAACTCAACTAGATGAATTGAACATCATCAGTATTTACAAGGACCTGCTCATAAATAGCTCTTGTTTTGATCTCCAAAAAGATAGAAACAAACCAAAAAATAGATACGTTTAAAAATAATACAAAAGTTTTTAATGTTTTGTCTTTTTTCAAATCATCCTACTAGAGGTCAATTAGTAGAAGGTTAATTTTTATTGATCTCTTGTTTATATGACTCTCCTTTGCCATTTTTAAGTGTTTCATGTCACCATTTATTATGCCTCTGAACAATCTGTGTTGCCTTTTCTCTGCTTGTACCTTGTACCTTTCCTCTGCGCCACATATAGTGTTCTTTCTCCTTCCATGTCTTGCATTTTGCTTGAACAACAGTTCCCACCGCTCTAGCCTTCATTCCATTAGAGTTTTAGTGAACCTTCTAAAAGCAATCTTGTCTCTCACTTTTCATGAAATCAGTTTTTAAAGAAATAATTCACGCCCGTTAGTCAAATCTCAAAAGACAGCTTCAAAGGTTAGTACTGTTCAGATCATTGCAGCTGCTGGATATGAAGGTGGGAGCCCCGATTGATTCAGCCGTCGAATCATACATAAAGCTGGTAGCTCCATCACTCTATGAGCACATGCTTGACTACCGGGTGTCCGACACAGACGCCGGTCTTAGACAGCTCAAGTGAGTCACATGAATGCCTTGCTTTTCAAGTACAAACTAGCATAGACCTAGACATAGACATAGACATTGACATAATGTAGAACTGGTATAAAAGTGTTTCATGATTTCAAAACTTGGATGCTGCAAGTATTCACGAGAAAGTAGTACTAAGGACTATAAGATCAGCTCTGGTCTGGGTCTATGTCTAGGTCTATGCCGAATGATAGGTTTAAGTTCAATTCACAAAAAAGCCAACTGGTGGTGACAGGAATGATTGCTCTCCGCCACTGGGTATGTCTCTAGATGTTGACGCTACATCTATTGCCACTAGACTGAGACATGTTCAGCCAAGATCATAGAGATATTGTTTGCGCAACAATGCTCTTAAAAACATGTGCAGCCTCGGCATGCTCTAAGCTAAGCAGACGTCATACTCAGCCTTCAAGGATTGCTCACACACAACTGATTATCACGTTTTGTGTGAGACTTTTATTCGATTTCCAATTGCCGACTTATACAGTAGTAAACTTCATATAATGTGGCTCATGGTCATAAGCAGCAGGATATGACAGACCTCAACGTGTGCCAAAGATGTATATGGTTAAATACCAAAGCAGCCGCTGCTGTACCAGGTTAAGCTATTGGCTAGTAACGCTACTACTACCACTGTTACTGTTGATATTTTATATTTCCAAAGCTCCGCTCAAACATTGAAAACGATTATAAACAAGTAGGTCAAATAGTAGATCAAAAAATTGTAGGTCAAGTTGCTAGCTGACTGCATAGCAATAACATAGCTAACCTACTTGATAGCATTAACATAGCTAGCCAAGTTGATATTCGCTACGAAGCAAAAATGTAGACAGCCATGTTAACAGCCAGCTACATAGCTATAACATAGATAGCTATATAGCAATAATGATTGCTTTGATTCTCTTTACGGTAAACTAGAATTTGAGGGGACCATCTTACGATTATAAAAGACTAGAGACAGGCCATTATGGTGCATAGCTAGCCGCATAGAGTGATCAGGTACTTAGCGCTTGTGGTGTCACAACTCTTTACTTGTAAAATTGTCTTATCTTACCAGACGTCGGCATTCCCTCCATAAGCATTATCATAACTAATACCCTGGCTGACTAATGCGCGTGAGAGATTGTCAGGTGTGCCTATGAAGCACAAGGACTCACTATCTGAACAATCATGCTGCAATAACCAATGGTGGTCGATTGGTACAGGGATTAGAGAGTTGGGCTGTGAACATTACTGCCTCGAGTTGCAATCTCTTGTGATGCGATACCTTTTCCCAGTTTCCAATCAAGGCATCACACAGACGGACTGATACATTGTTTACTCTTATTATAGTGAAGATGTGGTGAACACTTGTATCCTGATAGTGCAGTTCTGCAATAGATCGTGTGTTATAAAAGCGCAGAGAACATAGCCGCACGCATACTAACTTTAGCATTGTTGAAGGTGAATAATTGGCATAGGTGGTAGTGCATCGGTGGCTGAATATGGCGGGTTCAAATCCCAATCGGCGCAACCTTTTTCCTACCGTCCTGCTGTGGCTTCAGACAGATGAAGAGAAAAATAAATGGACAATGTTTTTATTATCATAAAGATTTTCTAGAATATTTAGTTTACGCAGCAGTTATTATCACTAAACACTAAAAGAGAGTTTGCTGCAATAATAACAAGACAAAGTTAAAGTAAACAAGATAAAGTTACACTTTGCTGTAGCTTTTTATGGACATAGAGTACTAACTCTGCAAGATATGCATATACGCATAGACATGTATGTCTGAATCATGTTGTTATTGTTCAGAGAAAAGAAGCTAGATGTGTTTGTACACGATACGCCAGTCATCGATTACATCACAAGTCAAATAAACTATAACTGCTCTCTCTATAAACTCACAACTTTCTCATCTGGATCCTTCGGAACCGCCTTTCAAAAGAATAAGTTGCAGAACCTAAAGGTAAGATCGGATTATGATTAAATTCTCGTACTACAAATAGATATTGAAATACTATTAAAACTGTTCCTAACATGTTGTTCTGTATGATCATCCGTACAGAAGTGCAGTCAATTAATGGTAGATTTATAAACCCTGCAGCCTCTGTTTTTTGAATACTTATTATCAAAGCCAAAGCTATTTTACCAGGCTTTTCCTATTATATGTACTCTACGTATTGGTAGTCAAGTTTATACTGAATAGGCTTCAAAATGATATCACTCAATTTCATGCTTTGATCATGTTGCTAACCCTAAACATATCTCTATATTGCGGTCTTAACTTTTTTCCTTAACAGTTAACGATTGCATTAGGCCTGTTCCATGTGGTCATTCAAACAGGAGGGCAATCAATTGAAGGTAGTTATAAACCCTAAACCATCTGTTTTTCTGATCCAAAAAGTCAACTGTCAATGCAATTCCAGCTGAGCTTTTGAAAATATGTGAAAGAATTACCTTTCCATGGAAGCCATCTCAGAAATTCTATTCCCATCAATGGTATAGGGTAATTGCAGTGGCTTTTGGTTGCTGGCATTACTGCTTTGAGCTCACTAAGTCCATTGTGTGGTTAGCATGAATTGAATTTGCTTTAGAATAAACTTAATAGTTCATTAGACAACGTCATGAAATAAAACATTTTTCAGAATGAGATATCTATGAGATACATTGAGTACTTGAAGTCTGGTTACATCGCGAAGCTAAGGAAGTTATACTTTTCTAAATCTGAACAGTGCATAAACAGGGTAATTCCGGCTGATGTTGATCTGTCAGAAGAAGAGGCAGCAGGTATGTACTAGCAAGCAGCATGCATCTTGATAAAACTTATTTTTGGTTGATCATAACATTGAGGTCTGTCTATGAATACACTATTTTTAACTTGCAAAACATGTGTGCAAATATGGTTAACATGCAGTTGATTTCAAAGAATCTGAAGCTATGCCAAGTTCTTAGGCTAGCTATCTATATATACATGTATATAAACCTCAATGTCCAGCTATAGCTATTTAAATTTAGGAATGAAATACCTGCTTTGCGCTGGGTTCACTCTCTGAACCTCCCATTCCCCAGGCGATTATCTTACCAATTAAGCTACGCTATTCATAATACCTTCTGAATCCTTATGTCAGTTAAAATATGCATAACACTAAAGCTTGCTCTCACGGCTCTTATTGGTAAGCTAAGCAATACGGATAGTGGCGTACTCAAATTAGTCATTGGCAATATGCCAGGCTAATGGCAATTGGCAAACCACTACATTACCTGCCACTGTTTATAAACTGCTTTTAACACTCGTGCAATGCCAAGAATATAATTAACTTCTTAATCGTACATTCTCTCAATCATCAACTTCTAGGAAAATATGCTGTTGCTATTTTAAAGTCATTTTGCAGACAGAGTATGATGTATTTTAGGGGTATTCATCTTTCTCGCAGGATTTATAGTTCTTTGCTTTGGCCTCGTTGGACTCGAGCACTTAACCTTTAAGTATTTCATTCCATACGCTAAGAGTAAACCAGCTAGCAGCTGGCTCAGGGGTTTAATCCTGATGCTCATAAGTCAGGTGAGTCAACATTACTACTACTATTACTACTACCACTCTAGATATTTCTTCTTTCCTACGTGTGCTCTTGTTAACTTATTCAGAGCAGAGGGTCACTAAATTTCATAAACCCTAGTCCACACTGTAGCATCACTATAATAGTCCAATAGTGGTATAATACTGTGGAGCTACATTCAGCTATATTACATATGGTAGGTGTCTGCACAATACTGCATACCATATATTACATATGGTATGCAGTATTTTCTTGTACATGTACTTGCATTATTGATAGGCTCACTTGATGGTCTCTTTTGAAACCGATGAATACCAGCCCTCCACTGGTTAACCAACCAAACACCATTGCATGACGGGTGGCTGGTATTACAAAGAGAGTGCCAGCTCACGCACTGTCATTCACCCGCTATCGTCTGGTTGCCGCACACCGTAATTGTGGCAGAGAATTTAGTCTATGGTAGCTTATTACTTTTAGCATTCTTTGGTCTATAGAGCTAATTGGTTTATTTGGTTAATCACACATGGCGTAAGAAAAGGTTATCTTTGCATTTCTACTCACTTTTACATGGGTAATTATTGCCGCTTGACAACGGTATCACTGGTGGGTGTTATTAAAAAGGTGAGGGATGTTCTGGTCTACCTGATTAACCCAAGACCTATGTACCTCATTGTCCTGCCTCTTTTGTAAAAGAAGGACGCATTAATGAGCTGTGGCAACCAGACTAGGTGTTGTAAATAACATGAATCTTACTATTGACCAATGGTGCCTAAATATTAAATGTCTTTTTGATATTAAAGAACTTAAGTATGTCTTCAGAATTAGTAAGCTTGAATCCTCGGTATAACCGCTTATGGAAACTCTGCAGATCCTCTTTGCTCTGTCCTTATGCTTCTTCTCGGGATTTTTTTTTCAAATTTTCCTGCTTTCAGCTGTTTCTATTGGGTTGCCATGGCAAGTGGTCTTCCTCCTGGTTTAGGATTTATTGTAACCATTTGATCATGAGATTTGCAACAAAAGCATTTGTGGTTAGAGGCCTTCCTAACAACCACCTCCCATATTCTTTGTGTAACCCAAACCACCACACCTGCTTCTCTAATGCACATATCCTAGTCAAAAGTGAAATATTTGCAGAGATTGCACAGAGCCATTAGGAAAGATGGTGCCCAAAATGGTGGAATGGTCTTCAGGATCTTTGCAAATAAACTGTATAAAACAACTACACCTCATTCACCTGAGGTAAATGCCGTTCACCTGAAGTAGGTGCCGTTCACCTGAGGTAGGTGCCGTTTACCTGAGGTAGGTGCCGTTCACCTGAGGTAGGTGCCGTTCACCTGAGGTAGGTGCCGTTCACCTGAGGTAGGTGCCATTTACCTGAGGTAGGTGCCGTTCACCTGAGGTAGGTGCCGTTCACCTGAGGTAGGTGCCGTTCACCTGAGGTAGGTGCCGTGCACCTGAGGTAGGTGCTATGTGGTTCATTGAATCCAACGAGTATGGGCAAGTTAGTTCACACAGACATTTATAAATTGTTTAAAATTTTGTGATCCATAAATACTGCTAGTGCTCCAGTTTTGTCTAACATGTTTGAATATTGATGTTAAAAAAAAATTGTGCTATGAATTTAACACTGAGCCTATGAAGGTACAAGGTTTAGCGTATCCGGTAATCGCTTTTTGCTAATCCACAAGATCTAGTATAGCTTCTATCATAAGTTTTAGCCATTGGCATGCCCCTGCATGCTAAATGTAAGTGAAATGTATGAGAAATGTAGTGTTACGTCGTATGCTCAGCGTAAGATGCAGTTAGTAACATGTTCAGTTAGATGCAGTTAGATGTCTGAATTCAAGAGTGGCCGACTTCATCAAGCTTCATGCGATGTTCAAAATTGACTGAGTTTAAAAAACAATTTAGTTTTTGAATATTGAATACAATGAAAACAAAAAGTGTTCCAATTTGATTTTGAAAGCTCCATCTTCATTTGATGCCCCACAGACTTTTTTCTTGTGTTTTAATGACTGTTTTACTGACACTGTTAGGAAACTGCTTGTATTTTCCTGGCACAATGATCAGATATGGAAAAACATCAGTAGGTACTTACAATAGTTTCGTTGTTCATTTATGTACTTTTATTGATTCTGAATAAGGTTAGCTTTTAGCAATAATTCAATAAAATATTTTATATATTTTAGAGAACGTTTCTCCAAGATTCTGAGTTAGTACTTTCCTTCTACGATGTAGTTATCTTGGCATATGAGTAAGTTCTTCATGGCTATCTTTTCAGCTTTGTTTGGTTTTGGTTTTACATTTCTATTTTTAGTAGTAATACTTGAAATGCCAGAAATTATTTTTGAAAGCTAGAGTTTACAGCTCTATGATAGCTGAGCAATACCACAAAGTGACAGCTAACAGCAATTGCTATACTCAGTTTAAACATGCATTCTCTATGATTGCTGGACAGTACCCCAAAGTGACAGCTAAAAACAGGTGCTATGCTCATTTTAAGCAATTGTTAACAGCTGGTACTCGTTTGATGTTTCACATGACATTTTTATAATTTCAAATATCATTTTTCCATTTGCTGGACTTTTTTTCTCAGTAAAGTTTTGACTAACAAGAAAAGCGTACCGAGTAGCTTTTTTCAGAAATCATTAAAAATTAGATAAATCAGTTGGTATACTTTCAAAACAAAATCTTTTGCCAACAGCGGCGCCTTGTGGTAAACACCTGCTACCTCCAGTTTTTGATGATCTTCGATAGATGTCACTCCTTTGTTTTCTCCTACTTGGGAGTCAGTCGCAATAAGACCATACCACCATCACTTTTCATTTGATTGCTTGCTGCGGTTGCATATTAAGATATTTTGTTAAACTAGCTCCTGATTTGTGCAAAAACATTCTAACAATTGTATCATAAACTTTTAATTAGGGAAATTGATGTGGCTAATTTCCATGAGCATTTTTAGTTTTTGCTTCCAAATGTGTCTGTTTAAGAAAATTCAGTTTGCAGATATTATTCTTTGTACTCTCTCAGAGTTGCATCTGATGTAGGCATTCTCTAGTTTATAGTTTTCATCAGCCTGTCTGACAAGAACATACGTGTTGCCCTAATGGTGTGAGAATTGAGATGAAATGAATGAAAATAAAAAATTTTCATTCTATTTCATAGATAGTTTTTACTTGACCATTTGGTTTTTTACTTGCAGAAAAGAATATCAAAGACCCCTACTATCTTCGCTATACTTAAAACGCAGGCTTTCAACTCAACTTCAGAATTCAGCCTGTGAGACACGTTTCTAGAATCTACACCGCCTAAGGTTGGTGAAAATGAGGATTAGCAAGATGACCTTTTTGATGTGTTTTGTCAAGGCCTTAAATTACAGCTTCACCATTGTTTAGCATTTCCTACTTGCGTTTTGCTGTAATATAGATCTTCGTCTTTCTAACTAGGAAATCTGTGTATGTCATAAAAATCTTTGACAGATTCTGTTACTTGCAAACTTTTAAACTTGCAACAGAGTATTTATACCGAAATGACCTTTAGCCTGTTATCTTAACACTCGGAAGCCTTAGCCCAAGTTAATTCAGGAGTTGTTTCCCCATCTGATTCCGCTCCAAGTAAACTCAGCTGTGCAGTTTCACTTCGTTTTTTTCACTTTACGTTTAAGCTGAATTACAAAATTTGGGTCGCCTGGTGCCTGGTATATTTAAAGCATAATTCAAAGTTTCAAGTTGATTGTAATGTTAATTCTTGAGAACTTACCAAAGTACTGACTGAGTAGTAACCGAGCGTGACATGATTTACATGTATGTACGGCTACTGACAAAGCATTAGTTGCCAATGACTCACCGACTGAAAATTTTGGTAATGAAGGATCAAAAATAGACAAAGCTAGAAACCTTATCCTCTGCAACAAAAACTTTAGACTAAAAGTATTTGTTTTTGTTTTCATAACACCTTATCAGACTCGGTGTACTGTGTTGGTTGTTTTTTCAGATGCCTAACACAACACTTCTATGAAAGTGTAAAAAATCTATTTGCTTTATTTGATTTCTGTTATTTTTCCTTTGAGTTCCGCAAGCTTTACAGTAATATTTAGCCCTAAAGGAATTATGCTTTTTCATGTGATGTCAAAATCGATAGAATTTGTTTAATACATTCTAGAATCAGAGGTCGTGCTTCTACATAATGGACCGGGCTTCAGAGACAAACATTGAAAAAAGCTTGCTGCTTCATCCAGATTTTATGATTAAAAAACAAAGACACGCAGGAGGAAGAGTCGTGATAGCCATGGCTTTAATATTGGCATCGATAATGGAGAGGATCACACAGGATAGCTGACATTAACATGCAAGCCATGTAAAGGTTTAATTCCTACAGCTAGTTTTAATACTCACTACTAGGTAAAATTAGCTTTTACTATTTTTTTGAAACGGTAGATGAAGATTTTATTTTTATTTGCTTTCTTGTATTGATAAACAGGACTTCCTACCTTCAAGATTGTTTCCATAGCCTTGACCTATAATCAGTTCTCTTTCATTGGTAAAAAAATGGGGACATCCAGCGGTGTTCTATTGCACTTAATTTCATAAAGCAATTAAGGATTGAGTTTATTTTTAAATCTTTTAATTAGGATGAAGAAGTCAGCTGCCACAGCTACATATTGTTAGCTCTCTTTCACACCAACTTGTTTGTAATTATCATGATAGTGGCTACAGCCTGACCAGATATGTCGCTATGCAAAAAAACTATCTGAATATTCTCAGTAGTTGTTTAATGACAACCTTCCACCCATTGGCTGATTCGCAATTACGAAAAAAATGAGAACAATTAAACCATACAGAGGATGAAGTCGCTTACGTCAGTCATCACCATAAAACATGCAATACATACTATATTTGACTTCACAATGTAGGCATATATCAATGTACCATATAACAGTATCCACCAATCAGTAAAGATGTTGTAACAGTATCAACCAATCAATAAGGATGTTAGTGAAATGGCTGCAGCATTGTCCATTTAAATAGCTGATAATTAGTGAACGAGTAAGAATATAGTCTAAAGGGAACCAGAGCAGTTGTTCTTGCTCGAGATGAACAGCCTCCTAAATATTAAAGAATTTTCTAAAAGACTTCCAGCAAAATGACCGCCTGTGTAACAACTTGTACAGAAAAATACCACTTTACACACGCTTCCTTACGATAGCTGAAGATATGGTAGTGCTAGTAAATGCTTCACATTCACATGCCATCTAGGAGACTTCATCAAAATTATGTCTAATGTTGGCTGTTACACGTGTCACTATTATACAGAGTTTGATCAATTGACAAAATCATAGTAGACTCAATGGATTGCATTGGGAGTTTACTCCACATTTCCAAGGAAAAACGACTCCTTGTTTAAATATACAGTAAAATTATTCAACATAAATACACGTATGTAGGCGAGTCTGGTGAGGAGCTAACTCCTTTACCGACTGGCCAAGGAACTAACCAAATAATAATATAGACTAAAATATGAATTATATATTATTTAGTGTGAGTAGAAGAATATTGCAGTCAAGGATCAAGTTCTTTCACTGATATGAAGTGTACAAGCGTTTTAAAGTAGGAATGGAAAACCAAAATGGCTGGTCAAGAATCTTGATCCATCCCTGTTTTAAGATTTTCTGAGTATGTTGACTGCTCGTTTGTTGGCATTGTCGACACGGTTGTCCAGTGCCTCGGCCTAAGACAAAGACAAGTTTGGATGTTAAATCGTGCATATAGAAGACAACAAATTTTAAGTCTTCGGACTACCTACCATATACTTTAGTTTTTCAAATTAATTTTATTTTAAACAATTACCTGAAACATTTATCATTTAGGTTTTTAGGCAATTTGCACAAAAAATAATAACATTGCATCCAGCAATATTGTAACACATAAATGTCATATGTCAAGGTTTGACTGGATTGAAATCCAGAGAAATATTCTGAAGATCACCTAACTATATGAATAGGTTGTGTTTAAATGAAAATGACTGTAATCTTCACAACTCCAGTAACACTGAAAAAAAAATTTTTGTATTCTAACAGATGGTTTATTTAGCTACTTGAGGTTGCGAAAATAAGATAAGATAAGAGAGCCAACCTCTTATGCAACTATGCTGGAGTGATTTGAAACAAAAAAGTGCTATGAAAGTAATGGCTATGAAAGTAATGGCTATAAAGTAAAAAGAAAATCAAATAATAAAAATACAACAAATAGTTTCCGGGCAGAAACTAGCACTTTTAACTATTGAGAGATAGATGTCGTGTTTTATGATAGCCTGCAAGAAACAAGTGGAGTCAAACTAAAATGTGTCTGGCTTGGAAAGATGAAGAGCAGGCAGATTAAGGAAACGAGTTAGAGTGCTGCCAAGGTGATGACTTATTCTTATTTCTATTTGAACTCTTACAGTACTACTCGACAGCATGACAGTGAGCATTAGACTCGCAGGAGATGAGAATGAGGAAAAGCACATTTACTGCCATACAAGAACAGCATGGCTGTCACACTTGACATCAAACAAGTAAAAATGTGGTCTGAACAAAATATATACCAACTAGAAGTCCTTATTGTAAGCTATTTGCAAACATATGAACCACTTTATAGCTCGTTTGAAAAAATTAAGGTGCGTCGAGCAAAAAAAGTAACTTAAATTGGCCAATGACAAATACCGACACATAATTCTAACACACAAATTGTGTAATTAAAAATGCAAGTGTTTGGCATCTAAAGTGAAGCAGAGTATATGAGTTGCGAGAGAAACTGAAGCAAGCTCGCTACGTGCCGAGTGCCACTACATAGAATAAGCTTGAACAATGTGCACACACAATATCGAGTTTACGAGTTTAGTACAGACACAATATCAAGTCTAGGACTTGAGTAGCTTGTTAGCTCTCTTGTTGGCCTCGACTACACGAGTCTCGTTAGACTGGGTCTGGAAGTAGATACAAACAGACAGACGCATGTAGTAACAATGAAGAATAACAACATTAGCTGAATAGCTAGATACTAGAAGGTCAAGTCTGCACCAAACTATACAAAGTTTGCTGACAAAAAGAATGGAAGCATTGCATGATTTTTAGGAACTCTGCGCTAAATATACAAAAAAATCAATCCTTTTGCCATGCACGCATAAGAGGTATTGTGGATTTAGCTATTAAAATACATAGTTGTAAGCATTTCATCATGCAATGTCATAAGGGCAGGCTATTACTACATTTCCATGACACGTATGATGTGGATTCGGAGTTGTGCGCACATTGTGTTACCCTGCAATAAGTGTTCCAATGGACATTTGCACGATGTGGATCAACGCAGGCGCTTTGTTAAAAAGTTAAGGATATCTACACCAGAGTTGAAAGCAATGCATTCGGAAATGTTCGAATCGAAATAGGAATGACTGAAGTGTGTAAAATGGAATAGCTTGCATGGCATTTTCCATGGAACCATCAAGTGCCATTTTTCATCTTTCATAAGTGTGAAACAGTCAGCAAATATTTGTGAATAACAAACCACGCTTGCCTTGCATATTTAGGGAGACATAAACTTGTGGATTACTCGTGTCATGGAAACTCAGTGTATATAAAGTTGGCTGACAAACACAATGGAAGCTTTGTATGATGCCTTGCTGCAATATGTTTGGTAGCGCTTGCGAAAGAATGGAAATAACAGCGGGAGAAAACAACTCCCATATTATCATGTATGTGGTGTTTATATAGTTGAAGAATCTTGTAAAAATTGGTTTTTTGCTTTCCAAAACACAGACGAAAATGAGAGTAGACCTATGGCCTGTTCTAAACCATATCACCGACACCAATTGCTCAAGATGAACATTTCTAATAGCCACTCGCTTTGAGAGGCCTGCACGGTCAGAGCTGACGATGAACATCTATTCTAAACCTGTTCTGTCGAGTGAAATTTCAGTCAAGTTTTAAGAAGTCAACTTTCAGAGAAAATTGTCAAGTGAAATTTCCAAAATGAGAATTTGATATCAAAATACCTATCGCTTGAATGATGGGAATGACTGTATTGATTCGAATGACTTTGAACGATTAGAACTTTCCCAAACATTCTCTTTCTGACATTATCGCTAATCTACTGAGTGAGCAAATGTATACTCGCTACCTGACCCTATGGAATAGCTTTCACCGATATTCTCGCTGCATAACCATAAACAGCGAACGCTGATTAACTGAAGTGATCATGCATTTCGTGTTTAAAATAATATTGGCTTACTGAGTGTTTAAAAGAACCTTATAAAAACATTTAATTGATTGGCTATCTGATCCAAGATAGTCCAGGACCTTGAAACCAAAACTAACAATATGTGAGCAATCCCTCCAAGATGGAGTGTGATGTCTGCTTAGCTTTACTGCAAGCAGAGGCTGAGCTTGTTTTTAAGAACATTACTGTGCAAACAACGACTTTGTGATTTTGGCTGGACAGTGACAAGGGAACCTCAACAGCTGGAGTTGCAGCTGCAACTACAAACTGCAAATCGCTCTCTGCAAGTCACCTCCAGTTACAGAGAGCGATTTAAAGTTGAATTTTATTCCTGTCACCACCAGCTGCCTTTTTTGGGAATTCAACCCCATCCTGTTGTTCGCATGTCGGACTCTCCAGACCACTAGGCTACGGCTGCTCTATCTAATTATCGGAGATACATTGAGAGCAAATCTGTAACATCCAACCTCTATGTAGAGCTAACAAGGCTCTCTTTGCCTTCTAATCAAGCAGAGATGAACACAAAATCACCTCACATAACCAGCCATTGTATTATTTTTGTCGCAAAGACAAGCTAACAGGAAGCATGGTTATGTAAATGTACTTAATTAATGGCAACCCCTAGAGGGACTACATGCAACTATCCATAATACAAACCTTCCTGTTGATATTATCTATAGCTTTGTTCTGTGATGTGATCTCATTGCCCATATCGACAGCCATGTTTCTTAAGTTCGAGACCATGCTGCCGACCTGTTGTAAGTTCTCCTCCATCTCATCCTCTCTCGCATCATCAGTAATTCTACAGCGATGAAACGAGTGACATCAGAGCCTAGCTCATGTTTTTCATTACAATGCATAGCCTACATTGTACTCCCTCAGTCTATACAAGCATTTGCCAGATTGTATTACCTGTAGCCTGTTACACCACATGTGACACGAGACGCGCCATTCTTTGCATGGTATAAAACTGTGAATTAATGCTAGAAGTGGTCCTTTCCATATAATCTATTGTACTGGGTATTTGCGTTGGCCGGCATAAGCATAATATAGTTATTTAACCCTTATTCATGCTATTATTTTAGTTGCTAATTGTTTATTGTTAAAAACTTAGTTATGCATTCATTCGGTATTATTGCATAATCGTGGCATCATCAACTTTGCTAAGTCAACAGCACAACAATAATATCACACCAAGGAGACAGTGTCAAATATTAATACTTTCACACAAACTGTTGTGTAAATTTTGACTGATCAATTTGAAACAAGGTAAAACACTAAGTCTACTTTTCATGCTAGAAAGGAGGAAGCAACTCCAAAAAATGTAAGGACAGGATTTTACTGCTTCCAAATAAATTTAGCAAAATCACTGATAATAACTATTTACTTTTAACATGAACAAAAAAAAACGTAAAGTATTATAATAACACTATTTTTAATTTTATTTAGGCATCCTAGTTTGCCTGCTGAAGCAGTTTTATGAATAGAAAAATGAGTAAAATTAATTCTAAGTTCACACGGCTTGAGCTAGATTAGCTGCGTATTTCTATTGGGGCGTCTACCCTGAGCCCCGCCTTCTTCTTGTATCACCAAGACTACACCTCGATTAGCTGCGTATTTCTATTGGGGCATCTACCCTGAGCACCGCCTTCTTCTTGTATCACCAAGACTACACCTCGATTTGCTTATCTCTAACACGGCGACAAAGTGACAGCAAAAACGTCATTTTTATTAATTATTACTTTTTTATATAGTTTCTTACGAACAGATTCGCTTTCGTATTTACGATTTTACATAATGTAGTACACTTTTTTAACCGTTTCACCATTGTGAACAGCTATAGGCAATCCTATAGTGGTTTGTCAAAGGTGACTATAATTGAAATTCAATCATGGAAATAGTAATATTTTGAGACAAACAGTAAAAACAGTTTTGCATTTATTGCTGAAGAAGATATCATGGTAGATCCTAGGTTGGAGTGTAGTGAACATGAGTGTAGTTCTGAATCAGGTGATGAAAGTGTACAATTGGCTAGTGTAGTGAAAAGCTAGAATGTATAGATTGCAGTTTGATATCATAGAAAAGTATTCAATTAATTATTTCTATAAACATTTTCAAGAGGACTCATTTTAATTGGTTGCAGAAAAAAACAATCGCAGACTGGAGTTTTTAGACAGACCCATTGATCTTCGGGAGCATTCAAGATAAAAATAAATTGTAATAAAAATGAAATCAATGCTTCTATTGGGCGGCAAATACTAATTGGCTTGCTGTCTAAACTGCAGACAGCTGACTACTGGCCACTCGCTGACTATGACTCGTCACTTGGTTTTCGATCAGTCAGGTCCTGAAACTGATTTCATTTACTAAATACTGACTTTCATTTTTGTGATAATGGAAATGAGTGTTTTTGCAGACAACCTGACCTCGTTTTTCAAGATCTCACTTCTTATAGATATTTTCTTACCATTGACCGAGGATTGCTACATACCCAAACGAGAAATCAGCGTTGATGAGCCATTGTGCGACTTCAAGACTTCAAGTCATTGTGCTACTTCAACTATTTTAGCAATATATTCGGGATGATGCTAAGTGAGGACCCGAAGCACAAACCGAATTAGGTTGTATGCAGCAATTTAACATGATATCCAATGAGAAAGCAGAGAAGATATGGCTGCGGAGACTACATTGATGGCAGAGGTGTAAACATAGCCATGTACCCAAGTACCACATTGGTTTACCAAGTATTCTATAGTAAAGCTTTACTTATTATTTGTGTTTATTATTATTAAATATATTATTTAATAATAATAAATACAAACATTTGAACAAATTATTTGAACATTTTACAAGAAGTAATGCGTATGCACTGCAGAATAAATAATTCTTTTGCTTGCATATTCGGCTGTATTACTTCCTGTTTACAATAAATGTAAAAGGTATTTGCTCATTTTAAACCAAAAACTACGAAAAAGGAAAAATCTATTATATTTTAAGGGATCAATTAGGGGATGGGTGAGACCATGCATTTACCAATATCACAGTGACAGGGTTAATGCTTTATGAAATCCTTCGTTTTTTTCGTAACGTCATTCTATGAGTGCGAAATTGTGAATTATCGTGGTCTGCCATCTTTGTACACAACTTTTATCGTGGAAAACACGAAGCTTCTGCAATTTTTCGGTGACGCTGAACACTTTTCTCCCAGAGAATCGCGATATAAACGGGAAATAACACCAGAAATACTATTCAATAATGTAAAGTGAACAAGAGTGACGATTGTTTGTCTACAAATATGGCGGCATTTCCGCGAACGAGAGCGTGTGCAGCCGAATTGATGACATAAAAAAAATGAAGGATTACCTGAATTATTTGTCATAAAGTTTTTGAGCTGCAGAACAAA
The DNA here is from genome assembly GCF_963576615.1 of Watersipora subatra. Taxonomy (NCBI): domain Eukaryota; kingdom Metazoa; phylum Bryozoa; class Gymnolaemata; order Cheilostomatida; family Watersiporidae; genus Watersipora; species Watersipora subatra. The sequence goes on from NC_088714.1 coordinate 27,445,921, forward strand.
TTTAACAAAACACAATGCATAGTTTTAAGAATATTTCCTCAGACATACAGCAGTTTTACAGCACAAAAATAAAGTGTTAAAAAAAATTAATTTTCTATTTTAAGGCTTGAATGTACTTTGAGATAATGACTGTTCTTGTAGAGAAACAGCGTACAGAATGACAATCTTTTTTATAATTACTTGTATTCGCTACATAACTTAGGTCTATTGTTAATGAAGCTAAACCACTGCAAACAATGTAAAAGTTTTCTCAACATTTATACAATGGTATCAATTTTGAATAAACCTATAATGATGATAATAAGAACTACTTGCCTTGTAAAAATGAGCTAATCTAGATGTTGCTAGGAAACAAGTCAACACAAACTTAACAATTTTCAAGTCAACTATAACTTAAAGATTACTGATCAAAATAAACAGTTTTTTAACGAGAGCAGTTAGTTCACACACCTTTCCTTTATTTTAAAAACTTCACAAATATGGTAGTCACATTAATATGGTAGTCACACTAATATGGTAGTCACACTAATGTGTAATAGTAAAAGTCTATACCTTGCAACCATGTTTCCTGTGGGAGCCATTCCACCCCCAACTACCGGCCGTGGACCCTCTGTAGTCGGCTGATCATTTGGATCTTTCCAGCTAGCATCGTAATTCATTCCTTGTGGGTTCTTTGCCCTGAATAGCAGACAGCCGATAATCTTAACCTCTAGCCTCTGCTATGTACTCTAAGACAGTATCATGTGAGAGTCAGAGCACATAAAACGCTATGATTACATACAGAACACTTTGCATATCCACCCAACACATTCTTTCAGAAATGATTAGCCAGTTGACAGCAGAGGTAATTTTATTAAGCCTTTTTATAAACAACCAATAGTGAGTTATGGTAGGATAAGACAACTCCTTACGTAATGCACTGTAAAGTTTTAACCAGCATGATTGCTTACAAGCAGGCAATAATTTTATACCTTTTTAAGAGCTTATGAACGCTGACAATTTATCTTTTTATATTGTCATTGACCTTCTTTAAACAACAAAAATCTGTTGTCATGAAATGTGTCCAACACTTCCTCTCTACACATGGTCAGACAAACTCAAAAATAATTTCAGAAAACGGTTCCTCTATCTCTACACAAGGAACAGCCACAAATGGTTGTGCCCGACTGCGCCAAAACCTTCCCCATTGTAGTTACCAGCTCGACAAACTACAACTTGCATACTTTTTCCAAGGCAGCACACAGAGACCACAACATTTTTCTAGGCCTTCCAGACTTTTTTCTGCATCCTTCATGTCTGTATTGATCTTATCCATACCTTCTTCTATCCTGTCCAGTTGCTCTAGAAAATTATGAAATGTATCATTTGCTGTAGTCAATACACCCGATCGAGATGAAATATTTGAACTGAAACTACATTGAGCGATCAAATTTTCAAATATTCATAGTATAAATTTGAACATAGGAACTGAGAAACCTGTAGCTATAAAACTTCATCCAGTGTAATGCTACACCATGAAGATGTTGCAATTTCTAAAGTGTCGAGGTCAACATGCATCAAGAAGGGAGAAGGCTTGTAGAATGTTGAGAGCAGCTTAATGATACAAAAGAATGCAAATCAATGAAAATAAATCTAAGAATTTACTGTAAAACATGAATATTTTAAAGTCAACAGCTGCTATGCATTTGATAACCTAAAAGTTAAGGTAACACAACTCCAAAAATTATTTTCCGCACAATTTTTGTAGATTTTTTGTTTCTATTATAAGAAAAAACTTATCAAAGTAGAGACATTTAAATTCACTGTAGAACATGGATATTTTATAGTACACAACCGCTACTTGACAAGATTAAAGTTAAGGTAACACAACTCCCAAGAAGTGATGTAGCAATGCAATTTTTATAGATTTTGTTGCAATGTAAGAAAGGCCCTATCAAAGTGGAGGTATGGTTGCAGCTACCCCATGCCAGACCACACAGAGATAGCAGATGTCCCAGAGCCATAGCTTTATAGCCATTCCATGCATAGAAGGCAGCAGTTACACCCCATCATGTTTATACTAGTAATGCTACCACTATTATCATTAAATTAAACATTCTCGAAACAACGAAACACCATAATATCCGCACAGTTTAATCCAGCTGATAAAGCCATGGCTCTGAGGTTAACCTTATGTTACTTATCACCTCTCTGGTAAGACAAATGTGAAGACGGAATCGGCTACAGAAAACATAAAAGCAAACATGAAGCTATACACTAGCGATTGCTACTGCCCAACTAACCAGTTATACAGGTATAGTGTGACTCCAAGGCTACATAGTAAATGTAACCACAGGAGACATGACAACTATCTGGTTGATTAGACCACCCAGCAAATATAAAAGGCAAAATTAGATCTTACCGCCTTGTTCATTAAGCGCTACGATAGTTTTGACGCCACTATCTTGGGCCTAAAATAAAGTGTGGCACTAGAAATAAGGTGAGTGAACAGACAACACAAAAGAGAGAAAGTTGGAACAACAGCAACCTGGAAAGTTTTATAAGTTTGATGAATGATGCCGAGCGTCAGCACATTTATATCAACAGCTTAATATTACATAACCTGAGTAAAAAAAATATATAAAAATTATGGCTTAGTAGCGCAAGTAAAGGTAATAATAGCGTCCGTTAGATTACATGATCTCGATTAGTACATTCCAATTATTTATTATTATCATATTATATATTATTATCTAAGCAACAGTTGGCCACTGAAATTGAATAAATGGTTTGCCAATAGCGTCTAAAATTCCTTTCTCTGTTAAGAGAACGGATATTCGCTGAAATATTGTTAAAACAGCTGGCAATGATATTTTCAAAATAATTGTTAGAGGTTGAATGCAATTTGTTCATATCATCTAAGTTGAATGAGTTGAAAATCTATAACTGTCGTGTAAAAAACGAGGACACAAATCTTCAAAGCTTTTGAAACCTATAATTGACATAAAATCAACATTTAGCATAGGAAGAGTAATATACTCGTTATATATTTTTTTAGTATATAATATACTTTTTTGACATGTGAAATGTTACATGTTAGTTATACAAGTGTCCTCCATATTTTTATAAACATCCAACGATCGCGTTTATAAGATGCCATAAAAAAAGCCCTGTTTGAACTAGCTCTATAGCTTGAAAATGTTAATAATAGAAGCGCTACGATTAATCAACTCAAATGCTTGTTTTCCAAGTTGCTGAACACTCTGGTTAGTTCATGAGGGAAATAGATAGAGAAACAAAATACATCAAGAATGCGTAAAAAAATGTAACTGATAAATTGTGAGTGCGCCAAAGCCACAACATAACTCTAACCAAATGATATCGACACATTAAGCTAGTGAGAGAAACTAAAATCACATCAAAGTGGAGTGACAGAAAAGTGACAATATATTTCACACTGAATGACACTTGCCAACACCTGCCAACACCCAACTGCTGTTGTCACTGTCACAATTAGCCTTTTAACTATCTATAGTTTTGACACTATGTTTAGATGGACCCGTGAGAGTTGACAATGACAAGCGGGTAGGTGGTTTCAGGCGCTCACAGAATAGATAGATACCTCCTTGTTCGTCTAGGAATACTAGAGTTTTGATGCCAGCTTCTTTACTCTAGTTATAAGAACACCTCAATGAATTAATATTGAAAAACAGGTATACGAGTACATCATACCATACACAGAGTTTGTTGGCAATAAACCAACCCAACAACCTATTTGTAAGTTCAGAATAGAACAAGTCAAAGGAGTAAAGACCACAGTTTAATCCAGCTCAGATCTAATTCATAGTACAAACTGATTCGGAGTTTGCTCCTCTCACCGATATGAGAATATCAAAGGTTCTAAGAATCTCTTGCAACAACCTATAATTCAGTATCCAACTCTTAATATTAGATTACCGACTTTAGAACCCACTTGTCCAACTCACTCAACAATTCTTTATTTCTGTATTTTCATTTTCTTCCTCTTGGCATGTGACGACAAACATCATTTTGTTGCTGATTACGAATGCCAATAAAAAGTGATACATCTATCTATAAAACTGTTTGAATTTCCCAACTAACGTATTTTTGACCTTAACAATATGAAGTACAGCTGATTGTTTTTGTCAGCCAATCACTGTAGAGGGTTAAAGGTTACTGATGCAAACAGTAGTTGCGGTAAATGAGCCTTTCATCTGTAACTCTTTAGAGTCAGAAAGTTGCATCATGCTGCTCTGAAATGGAGCAGTTCATTTTCTTGTTGCATGGCAACCACTAACAGCAAGTGAATATCCTTTTTAAGCCGCGATATCCACAAAATATTCTACAAGATAGACCCGATTTCAAATCTTTTACCGACAAAGTGGTTTTTATCCTTTTTCCAAAATTGGCAATGAAAAACGAAGCCTAAATTTCTAGAGCCAAGTATCTGGTTCAATTTTTCTTATTGCTAACAATTAACACAATCAACATGAATTTTGTTATATATAAAATCTCCAAAAGTTTTTGGTTCTGCTGCAACCAACCAAAAGCATTTTAACAAAGTTTTTGATCAATCCGGTGAAACCTATAAAAACTATCATTTTTTATAGGTTTTTTAGTTTCAGAAGTTTTTCAGTAAGTATTAGGTCTGAGAACAAATTTTTTTCAATAACTTAGAAACAACCCGAGCCAACGCTTTTATTTTGAACAGACTCACAAAGAACCTCTCAATTCTATGTTTCAAAGAATAAAAGGAGCATTGATCGCACAACTTCTAAAATCCTACTGATAACTCTTCGTGGTGCTCGATGGAAACGTCCTCTGTAGTGCAAAATAATAAAGCTACTATGATGAAAAGGTTTCAGTGCTCACTCTGAAGAACATGGCTAACATGAGAGGACACAAAACTCGTGTAACACCATTTTTTGTTCTTATAGCCAATAATAATCTCCAGCATTTTAGGGACAATATAAAAATATTTCTCCAAACCATTTTTCCCATTATTATATAATGGAAGGATTTAGTAAAGACAGCTGCCTTATATTTTATTAGAAAGATTTTATGCTGATGAGATGCAATTTTCAGTTTAAAGAAATTCTAATTGCTTCTGAAGTTATGAAAGATATATATATGGCCATGTCGACTTTTGAAATTGAAAAATTAATTCCGACTTTAAAGAGTTAAAGAATTCAACACTTAATAATCCTAAAGTAATTCAAAATTCAAGCCAGTTAGTTACTGATGAAAGCATGCTGCCATGCTGAAGGACTGGCTATACTCGGTAGCTTTTAGACAAATTAGTAGCCAACTTTTCAACAAAATTCTAATAAAGGGTTTCATGCAATGCAACTGATTATAATCCATTCGAACAATCATATAATCAGAAACCATCATATAATAATAATACGCAAGAAATGCTATAATATTGAAAAATATTTAGCCGGCAAAAACTGATGCAATATGCAGGTATTGAAACTTACAAATAATATGAAACAACTGTTTCTCGCAGGCATGGTGAGTGTGAAATATCTTTTGAGGTATTTATATATACAGTCAAACATGGATAACTCGAACTTCAAGGGACCGAGCAAAAGTGTTCGAATTATCAGAGCATTCAAGTTATCAGAGCACTGTCACAAGTCCATATATTTACTTATTTATTAGTAGATACATGTACATATACAAACTATAATATAAATCAAAAGCACAAATGGCTTGTTTCAAATTAAATGCTTCTAATGTAAAGTTTAAAACGTTTTCATGAAAAAGTATAGAGATTTTTCTATCACTTGAGATTGGTTTGTTGTTTGAGGTGATGTTATTGCCAGGACGTTTTTTAGATTGACATTGGCAAAACTTGATCGTTGTTGAAATGCTCAAAAGAAAAGACATTTTTTTCTTTTGGGGTTTTACCCACGATCAATTTTGCCGTTTTTTCTTGAAGTTTATGCAGATTACCTTACTTTGCCTGGGATTCGTTAAGAGCAACACTCCGAGGCAGTTCAATTAGAAGTTTTACGAGGTTTTACGGTACATTCTATATCACTCACGCTTTTTTAATAGATACTTATTGAATGTACACACGTATTCTGTGTTTAGGTCAAACGATGAATAGTTTTTTGTAGCTCAGACAACGTATACGTTTAATTACAACACTTTTTAAGACGTTTTAAACATTCAACATTCCAACGTTGATTCAACACGGAATCAACGTCGGAAAACTATTCATCACGGGCTAGCCGAGTCACGCACTCAAGGATTTTCGCCACGCACATACAAAACAACATGCGATTTTTGTTTTGTATGTGCGTGGCGAAAATTCTTGCGCGCGTAACCCGGCTAGCCCGTGCTATTCATCGTATCGCAGTATAAATCAAATTTCACCAAACTTTTAGAAAAGTCGCTGACAAAAACATTTTGCCGATGGTGGTAATAACGACGCTTATGAATTACGAAAAGATGAAGTTTACCTCTATGGCTTTGAATAAAGTGATTTTCTAAAGCGAAAACAACCGTTTCGGTAGCTGTTGGGCAAAAAACAGTTCGAATTAACAGTGTTGAGTTCGAGTTATCTATAGCAATTTATCATTACGTGGGAACGGACCAAAGGAAATGTTCGAATTAACCATGTGTTCGAGCTATCCGTGGACGAGTTATCCATGTTTGACTGTATATATATATATACATATAATTATAATCATATATATAATTATAATCATATATATATATAAATAAATATATATATATATAAACCTTCAAAGGTTCATATATATAGAAAACTTGAAATATATAATATAACTTATAAATATATATTTATATAAACTTATATATATATATAAACTTATATATATATAAACTTATATATATATAAACTTATATATATATATATAAACTTATATATATATATAAGTAAATTTATGTATTTAGATTCCTATATTAGACAAATTACTCACAGAAAGGACAAATGTAACCCAGCCTTAACAAATGCTCATGCATATTCTAAATACAAATGTTCCAAGTAATTTCTAGTTAGGAGTGGTTGAGAACTTCTGCGCATTTCTATGCATGACACAATACCAATCAGAGTTATTATATTTTCAAACATTCTAAGTTTGTACCGACATACTAACTCAATATAGCTGCCGAAAAGCTGCTAGAAGAAGAGACAACTCCACTATTTAAATCTACTAGCAATACATAACAGAGTAATACAGTTGTAATAGACTTAGAATACATACATCTCCGGCCAGCTGTAGCATCCGCCTCGTACTCTCGAGACTCTAGAACAGAAGCAAAACATTATGACTTAGCCTACTCTGAGAAATTAAAAAGATATATATACCTAATGAAAGAAAAACGAGAGAGGAAGTGAAAATACAATGAATGTTGTAGCAAAAAAACCAATAAGGAGAGCTTTTGCTGACCAGTTCGGGGAATACAACTGACCAAACAGTTCTACAATGATCAAACGATCGGGCTATCGATTGCTGGCAGATTGCCAGATAATCTAATGCAGCTCAAAAGGCCAGTTACGCATATCTATGTAAAGAATACGGTACTGTGTATACTATCTCAAGTCCACGACTTGGACTGGAGGTGAATTTTGGAATAACCAATTATGTTTTTAACATAACATGAAACGGTACCTAGCAGTGACCAAGACACACTTTATGTTAACAAACACATGTATGCCGTCGATATACAGCTGTAGACACTCCTACAAAGTAAAACGCTTATACGATTTACATTGAACGTTTATGTTAAAGAGATTTCACTTGATAAGAAGAGTAAAATACATGCTACCACCCTAATCTGTCCTAAGGTCTTATGAACTTGCCCCTTTGACCCTTAAGAAAAGAAAAAAACTAAACTTGGCTTCTTCATTTAATGACTGTACAGTAACTGTAGTAATAATTGGTTTGTATCGACTACTTCTCCATCTTTATTACTTTTATTTGGTTTAAGGTCCATGTTATTGGCAAACTATATGTTAAGTTAATGAGCTTCAATGTCACCTGAAATCTATTTTTTCCCTTTTCTTACACAGCAAAGTCTATTCTGCAAAGAAAATATCGTGTGTGTACAGAATAGAGTAAAACTATATCTTTAATATAATAAGATCGATGTCTGTCTGTTATTCTGAAGCCAAGTAAGAGGTTAGGAGAAAAGATAGCTTTCAATGATTCAGCTTGGTTGACTGACACCCTAAAACCTGCACCAATCGACTACCTTTAGGTTTTTCTGAATAATTGTGCTGCTACTTCTCTGCGCTTTATTGGCATGCCTGATGATCTCTCACGGCACCCTAAACAACCAGGGTACAAGTGAATATGATAGATACACCCTTATAAACCCAATATATTTCCAAGTGCGGCGAGAGAGAAACGAATATTTTTAAGGCTAACTATAAGACTCATTATTCAAACAACCTGCACCGATTTAAAGTTTTACGTTATATGGAATTTCTTATGTAATGCAGAACAAAAATTTCACATAAATTCTCAATGTTAAGTGGAAGTTACGCAAAAGGAGGTTCACTCTATAGGAGCGCCTTCTGTACATAGAAAACAGCAGCAGAGCGAGATGCACTGAGGTGAAATTCACTCTAACAATAGAAAATCAAGAATTACTGTAATGTTTGATTTTGCCATGATAAGCTCTGTGAATATGCAAAGCCTCATGTTTGTGATAAACTGCGCATATCCTGGATATATTAGGCTTATCAGAAACACAATGCATCATAAAGGATACACAAACATGGAGCTTAAATCGGTAAAAGAGACATACATGGAGAATTTCAAACTTTCTATTGTCGACTATTGAGTATTATTTTAAAATAGTCATCAAGTGTATTGCACATTGATCTTCCTTTGTGTTTATACCACAAAAGGCCCTTTACAAATACCGAGTAATACAGCGAAAACACACGAGAGCTCACAACTTTTTATGGCTGTCCAGATAGTCTAGTCTCAAAGCAATCCATATGCTTCTGCGCCAAAGAGACCCATGAGATGTCTGGAAATAGGTCAGGCCTAAAGAGATTGAGCGCGAGACGTGTCAGGAGCAATCACATCAATTCCCTGAAACTTTTTGTAGAAACAAAGTAGCAACCCTCTTCAGATGTAACCGCTACAGGCTCCTCTGCGAGTTATGTTGATTTTTATGCACGAAATAAAATGTTATACAATAGAGGAATCAATCATAAATCTTTACTATAATAAGATCTGTGTTCGTCCGTCGCTACGGTTGCAAGTTGGAAAAATTGTATTGTACAGCATTTGAACCAGCAATGTTCAGCATAGCAGCCCGGCACTCCGCTACATCTGAACTAATCAACTACCCATTTGCATTGCAGAACAATTGTATGTATAATTATTACACCCAATGGACTTTTATACCACACCAAGCTGCCGGGTACTAGTGTCACATAAAAACCTGCAAAAAAATTAAACAGCTCTTTAGATATGATACCTATCGTGTTAAATGCATTGCGACTGTATAAACCATAGAGACGTAAAAGATGCACGATTTGTATTTGTCAGATCAATGACATCTCATTCAACTAGAGGGCTCACAGAAATGTAGTGTCAGCCTTCCCATGTCTGACAACTGTAGCCCATATTTATTGCTTTGTGACATTACGATTCCTGTTTGACATGATAGAGTCGGTCTTTCATGATCGACTTTCTTCAACAAGCCGTAATATTTTGATGAGATCGATCTTTCAAATTTTATCAATATAAGTTTTGTCGATCTTTGCTGGTAGGATGCCAGTCAGTGACCCTAATTTAATCGACCATCTGATTTATTGACCTTTTGATCAAATTTGTGTAATGGACACTGCTTCAAGACGACTTCCTCAGTTTTATTAACCAGATAATAGACTGTATAATATCGGTTTTCAGAAGTACACGCCTGAGGTGGTCAAGTCTATTTCTTAAGCCAGATGCAAACTACCCTCATGCCTGACTAAACAGTACCGAATGGGAGAATTTGCAAGTTAAACTAGTGAGACCTTAGAGATCTCATGTGAATTTAATCTATGAAATTTAAATTAACTCTCTCTCATGAACGCGATATTTTATATTATATTTTTGCTATAGTTGATGTCGGCTATTGTGTTCAAGTTGTAGTATTATGCGTTTCTATATTGTTGGTTTCTGCACATCTATAGATGTCACAATTACACTTTCGTTTGATCTGAACGTTGTAATCACGATCAAGTTTTTTCGATTTTAATCTTCAAACATCCTGGCAGTCAGATCACCTCCAACATTTGCAAATAGTAGAAAACTACCGATACTTTCTGTGAAAATCAACTAAAATTTTGTGTAAGTTCATCTTTAATGCATTTCACCGATTGGAGAGGTCGTCATCTCTTTGTAGAGTATTATTTTTATTTCTGCTAATTAAATACATGTACCTTGATAATCATAAGTCATTAGCAAGATGCATATACCACAAAACCTTAATGTGAACGCCATGGCGCTTTATTTTTCAACCCTTCCCTTAGAGTGGCGCTTTATTAGAAGTGGTGATCAAATACAGGTTCTGCAGTAGATATACAGTCAAACATGGATAACTCGCTCTCGGATAGCTCGAACACATGGTTAACTCGAACGGTTTCTTTGGTCCGTTCCCATGTAATGATATGATACATTGCTTTAGATAACTCGACCTCAACTCTGTTAACTTGAACAGTTTTTTGCCCAACGGCTACCGAGACAGTTGTTATCGCTTTAAAAAATCACTTTTTTCCAAGTCATAGAGGTAAACCTCAACTTTTCGTAATTCATAGGCGTCGTTATTACCACCATCGGCAAAATTATTGTCAACGACTTTTCTAAAGGTTTGGTGAAATTTGATTTTAACCAAACATGCGCCTAGCGATGGCCCTTCGGAAGCAAGGAAAGGTGAGGTAACCTTCGCATAAACTTCAAAAGAAATCGACAAAATTGATCTTGGTTAAAATGCTCAAAAGAACAAGATGTCTTTTCTTCTGAGCATTTCAACAACGATCAAGTTTTGCCAATTTTAATCTAAAAAACATCCTGGCAATAACATCACCTCAAACAACAAACCAATCTCAAGTGATAGAAAAATCTCTATACTTTTTAATAAAAAAGTTTTAAACTTTACATTAGAAGCATTTAATTTGAAACAAGCCATTTATGCTTTTGATTTATATTATAGTTTGTATATGTACATGTATCTACTAATAAATAAATACATGGACTTGTGACAGTGCTCTGATAACGTGAACGCTCTGATAACTCGAACACTTTCGCTTGGTCCCGTGAAGTTCGAGTTATCCATGTTTGACTGTATATGCTCTGATTTGTAACAAAGTATGGTTAACACTGACTGCTGTCGCAAGATGTCATTAGCAAGATGCATATACCACAAAACCTTAATTTGAACGCCATGGCGCTTTATTTTTCAACCCTTCCCTTAGAGTGGCGCTTTATTAGAAGTGGTGTTCAAATACAGGTTCTACGGTAGATATATATGCTCTAATTTGTAATGAAGTATGGTTAACACTGACTGCTGTCGCAATGCAGTGCTGATGGTAAACGAATGAAACTGAGCATTGGAATTAAATTATGTCAATAAGAATGTCTATCATGAGAATCTTTTCTCCCCATGCTCCACCAAGGTGGGCCTTGACAGTGGACAGAGGTAAACTGCATTTGCTAACTCAAGTTGAATTCCAGATACAGTGGAATCTCAGTTCTCGAACACAATCCGTTCTAGAAGGTTGTTCGAAAACCGAGTTGTTTGAGATCCAAAACAAGTTTTCCGTTAGAATCAATGTATGTAAGTTTTAATCCGTTCCAAGTTGATTTAACAACTTCGGTAAAGTATTTTTTAACATTTTACACCATAAACTGTACTGTGTACTGCATACTATAGATAAAAACGAGTAGATATAGATCGTGTTTAACGTTAATAAAAATATTTTCTATCTATGATGGTGAAAAAAGAAAACAAAAAGTAAACATTTCGTATGATTTGCTATTAAAATATCGAAAACATTAAAAGTTACAGATACAATACCAAAAATCGCATAAATTGATAATGGAACGGCAAAAAAATGCAACTGATTAATTACATCAAAAATTGTGTGAAAAAAAATAAACACAGCAATGACACATTTGCTTCACATCTTTGAAGAAGAATCATCCTCCAGAACAATTTAGGGTAACTCGACTGGAGGAGTTGTGTCCCTAAAAAATCTCTTCGGTAGAGGCGACGCCCTCCAGGATGGCTCTTTTTTTGTTAAGAATTAATGACGCGGAACATCTCCCTTTTTTGAGAACCTTCCAAAAGTGGCTCAAAACAACGCCGTTAAATGTAAAAACATGCTGTTTCCGGAGCTGTTCCAAGTGTTTAATTCAAATGCGCATATTCCGGTTTGGTCGAGATCTGAGACGAACTAATCTCAAATTTATTGGTCAAAAACCGAGTTGGTCGAAAACCGAAGCGTTCAAGAGCCGAAGTTCTACTGTATTCTAAATACTTTAAAGTATATTTATAAACAGTTACCATCACTTTGACAATATAATACTTTCTATATTTCAGCTTAATAGCCGACCAAAAAAAACTTCAAGATCCTAATCACAAACAATAAACAGTTTGCCTTTTTCATTCCTATTATTGATTTTACGCATAGAGTGATGAAAAGCTTACAAACAACTCTGCCACTTCCAATATATGATACTTTTACCAGAAATCTTAATCTGGAACAAAGTGCTGTCAAAAAGCTAAACAGTACAAAATGTTGATCCAACTTGGTAGTTGATTGGTTAGCTTGGCAGCATAATTAAATGAAACTTACTATCTCTCTTAATGAGGTTGTTAGGCAGCAGCGCTAAATGCTTGTATTTAGCGCAGCACTCAACGAATATAGATACAATTCTAATAAAGTTTAATTTTAATGTAATGAACAGAAATATTTTTCCAATTTTACTCACAGAATTTTTTTTAAAGAAACTTACAATTTTTTACACAATTTTTATTTGTGACATAAATAAGTTGGAATCGCCCAGAGTAGCTTTATCTGGCTAGGCATCAGCATATATATCTGTGAGAAGGTTTGTGACTTGATGAATTCATAAAAGGGCTATAATTCTAAAGGGTATTAATAATTGTTAGCAAGTCTCCATTGCACTATTGCAGTTACCTATATCGTGTTGCCAGGCGATATTTAAATAAAACTGTACAGCCTTGACCTAAATACTGAACAAAAACCATGCTTCAAGTCATGCACTTTCATAGCTATTAAAAGGCTTATGCATAAAGCATATCATTTTTAATTTGGCTGAAAATATTGCAAAAACCTCCTGCTAAACTCAAATTGGCTGGCGAACAAGCAGCCTTAGACCGGGCTGCTGCAAAGAACCAACTTCCTAAGGGGTATGTGAACATAACTCCCCAAAGATAATAGACAATATAATGTGACCGAGGTTCGAATGGCATCCAATGAGTGTGAATCAGACTAAGGTTTGTTATTTCCGCTTTCCTTTCTTGAGGTATACGAAGGTAGACGATAGCTGAGTCGATTAGGGTCTGCTCGTCTGATCGTGGATAAGTGGAAGAGTGTTGAGGCACCATCAAAAACCATAGACAAAGTTCTTTACAACTAGTTCATCGGTTATAGGCTGCGATCATTGAACCCTCGCCTCAGAACAAAAAGTACGATGTATCGTTCAATTGTCTTTATAATATTTGTTTGCAGACCATTGATAGAGTAATTATCAGGCTATTCACATACCGCTAATGGCGCCATGGAGAGGATAGCTCCACGATTACAGATATACATAGGGCAGAATGACTGCTTATAGCCACTTATACTCCATTCAACAACCTTAACTATAATAAGAGCTGTATCCGTCCAAAGCCAGTTTTAGAGAATGGAAAAAAATTCCAGAATAGTAGATTCGAACTTGTGACTTTCCGCTTGGCAGACCAAAAAACTCACACCTGCACCAGTCGATGGCCTTCTGGAACCTCAAAATAATTGTGCATTATATGTAGTTATATGTGTTTTATCGCAATACCCGATGATTTCTTATGACACGCTAGACTACTAAGGTGCTAGTAGGTATTCGAGAGAGGCATGCACAGTAGGCAGCCCGCAAGCACCTTTATTATTTGGGTGAAGCACAAACAACTGCAATATTTATCACAAAGAGACAGTACCTAGACTGCATCGTATAAGTAGCACTGATATTCAAACTACCATCTAGTGTTTCAACAAATTAATACTAGATACAAGAACAAGATCCTAAACAGAGTTTCTAAAACTGATAGAAATCGTAGTAATTTTCAGAATAAGCAATAGCTAGGAAATGTATTCGCTGATATTCATGGCACATAGTGAGAAAATTGGTATATGACGACAAACAGATTATCTTGCAAATATGAAAATGAAATGGGTGAAAATATTGGCAGAGACATCTGCTTGATGAGAATAGAATGAGGTGACTGAAGAGAGATCGCTAGGGTCACAGCTGACCTAAGTATACAGAAGTATCTACTAATGGAGAAAGAAAGCAGCAGCTTTTGTGACTTCTCATCGAACTAATAATTTCTGGTTAATTTCTAAAATGCGACAGCAGCTAAAAATATCTTGTCAGCAACGAGTAAATTGAGCAGAAGAGTTTCACTCAACAGAATGGACCCTGGATCAGTGCCAAACATTGGCGTGCACAATTGCTCTGATACCCTGAGCCTCTACTACTGTTAGGACTACTCTTTACCTAAAGCTGGGGGTAGCTGCCAACACCATTATAAAATATTACTACTTGCTGTTTCTATTACATGTAGGTGATGTGGTTGGTCTGAGTATTGAAAAACCTTCCATGTTTGATAAGTCAGTCTAAGGTTACATTGAATGATGACAATGATGAGGAAAGTTGTAACTATTTTAGAGAAGCAACAGGTACTTCAGGGAGCTCCAAGAAGGAATATATTTCCTGCTCATTAGGTGGTTAACAGAAAGCAATGGGTAGCAGATCATCGGCAGCCGAAAAAGCAGCAGAAATGAAGGAGGGGTTCATCTACCCACGAAAATTACAGCAAAATCATAGATTTGGAGCAAAAACCATTTTGGAGATGTAGATACAAATGTACAAAAGACTAACCAAATAGATAAAAAATAAACCACAAGGAATTTGACAGCCAACCACTCACTTCATTGACAGCGCTGTCTATTTGAGCCTGAACCTCTCGGTGGGCCCGCTCTTCCTCCGTCTCGGGCTCAGGCTCCTCCATTCCATCTTCGAGGGGAACTTTGCCATTTTCTGAGGGCATTCTCGGCAAGCAAATAGCTAATCTACCTTGTTTAAAGCAACACCGGACCAAAGTTAAGGGCGATCACTTACTTAAAAATAACCAAGGTTTAAACTAGAATTGAACGAACTAACGATGACCAAGAATGATGAAAAGATGATGGGCGGTGACTACCAGAGAGGACAGATATGCGATATTGATTGGGACAATAATAAGCGAGGCTGACACAAAACAATATTGGAATTGCGTGTTGGCTCATGTCAATTGTGAGGGCTGCTTGACATTCATTAAGTGTGTTATAGTGAGAGGGTAAGATACACGAGTCTCCCTGAGGGCCTTGCCCGTCAATAAATTATAGAAATGGTTATAAGCAGCCTTTCTCTCGCCTTTTGAATATAACTATGCACCTCCCTTGGTACCCATTTCCTCTACCTATTCCGTATCTCATTTCTATTAGGGTTCCCACAGTTATTATTACTTCCAAACTATCTTTTGACTCTCTGGGTCTTCCAGGCCTACTCTCTTGGCACTACTTCTCATGCCTGGTTCACGTATCTCTTTTTAAGCGTTTATATCTTTTCTCCCCTTCTATCTCAACTTCCTCAACCTTTTTTCATATTTCTCTCTCACTCTATATTCAAACCTTGGGCATGTCTCTAATCGTTGAGGTTTCTTTGCCAATGGATTTGTACATGTCCGGCCAAGATCACAGCACCATTGTCTGTGCAACAATGCTCTTTAAGAAACACACTCCCTCTGCTTGCAATAAGCTAAACAGACATCCTCGATATTCGAGGTTTACTCATTCAATAATATCCACACCTCTTCTTTTCCTTAACAAACCCTTTAGGTCTTCCCTACTTCAAGTTTCTTTACCTCCTCTGCCTCTTAGTGAATTTCAGCCTGCCATTGCGTCTGACTTTTTGCAACAGCTATCTCTAACAACAGATCAACCCAAGACAGCAAAACAAACTTTGGTTACTGTATAAAGAGAGAACCATATCTGAAGATCTCAAGTTGAACAAGTACAGTGCACATATCTAGGCATTGCGCTAAATATTGCTCAAGGATTATGAATAGCAAACATTCTTTTTACTGTAGAACAAGGACTAACCTGGTACGAATAGTCCTGTATGATAAGTGAAACCTAGCGGTGACCGACCCAACTAGTTATTATCTAATGATTAGAGACAAAAACTCATTGACTAACCAAATCTAACTTGACAGATTGTCGCTTATAGACATACATCTATGTATTTGCTCATAGACATACATCTATGTATTTTTTCAAGGACGTTCTAAAATGTAAAAAGTGAACGAACATGTCAAGATAGAGGACATTTAAAATTTTTTAATAACTTATCAAGCCTATTAATAATGATGATCAGAGCAGGGCTTAGCCCTCCTGACACAGGTTAATTGCTGGAGTTGCACCATTAAGTCTTTTTAGAGAAGATAACTTCTACATGAACTTCA
Organism: Watersipora subatra; assembly: GCF_963576615.1. NCBI lineage: Eukaryota > Metazoa > Bryozoa > Gymnolaemata > Cheilostomatida > Watersiporidae > Watersipora > Watersipora subatra. Next base: position 27,462,691 of record NC_088714.1, read on the forward strand.
ACATACAAACAAAGATAGGACAACTATTCTACTAATACTCTCCTTAAGAATTTATCTAAACGTGAGGCATCCAACTAATGAAATAATTGGTTGATGCCATGATAGGCTTCCTGGTAACACCATTTTAATGTTGTTACATAATCTGATCAAAGCCTAGTCACTGAGATTACCATGAAAGAAAAGCGTTTTTTGCAGGAAGTCGTCATCTTGTTTATGCCCATGTGGGCAACCGAGCCTTAAGAAGTCAGCTTCATGGAAAAAAGGAAAATGGGATGCAGCACTGCAACCTTAGTTTATATGCCAGCTTTTACACAGATGACTCTGTGTTACTGCCATTTGTAATCACGATCGAAAGGTTGAAAGACTTGTAGCCAAAAGATGCGGTAAAGGAGTCTATGCCAGATATCGTGATCCCACGACCAAACAAGAGCGAAGCGATTGATTGAGAGACTTATGATAAATGCACACGTGCACACAACTCACGAAAAATTATCCGTTAACAGCCGTCACCAAACCCTTGTTACGAAATCCTATCAACAATTTTACCTTTTTTACAGTAAAGTCGTTTAATTATAATAATGATACAAAACGCATATAAACCTTTTTAAATATGTTACCGAGCCTTTGAAAGGTTACCGCAAATTCCTAAAACTAACCCATCTGATCGGATTATACATAATTAGACAGATTAATTCTGCCAAAAATCGCCACAAAACGCTTGAACAGCTTGGTTTATTAATAGTTTCGACTGACCTACGAAACGCCAATAAAGCCGTGCGACAGATAGTAGAACTATTTAGCAGTGCGCAAATCAGCACGAGAAAAACGTGCTCATTTCACCAGTCTATGGCATTGTTTAATTGCCAAGGTTTGTGTACTGTTTGAGGCATAGACCGATTTACAGGTACGAAAATGTGGTACATAGTTTATCAGCTTACGTTTTTGTCCAATTACCAAAGGTTTTTCAAATTATCTAGAACATTAGCCAGATTTCTTTAGATCCTATCTACAAGGTAAGGCGTTACTACAACGCCCTTTTATTACAAGAATATTTCTTTATTTCACTCCAGTTTGCATAAAACCTCCAGACGCGTAAATGCCAACGCTTGCTTTCTGTTACATATCGCTGTCAAAACCATTCTACATTCACAACACAACCAACTTTCAAACTGTATATTACACATCAGCTTGCCGTTTAACTTTTAATATTGCATTTCAGAGATGTAATAAACATATTTCTTTATTGCTGTTGTTAGTTAAATTACATACAGTAGGTTAGGTCTACAGCTTGAATTAATATTTATTTTACTATTGTAAAACATAAGTTTAAGATAGTTAAATATTTATTTTATTAATATCTATTTCTGTTACATATCGTTGTCAAAACCGTTCTGCATTCAACACAACCAACTTTCAAACTGTATATTACAATATATTTTACTTATAATAATGCATTTCAGAGATATAATAAACATATTTCATTATTGCTGTTGTTAGTTAAATTACGTACAGTAGTTTAGGTCTACAGCTTGAATTAATATTTATTTTAACCAACAACCAACTTTTAAATTGTATATTACACGGCAGCTTGCCATTTTACTTTTAATATTGCATTTCAATATAATAGGAGATTTAATAAACATTTCATTATTGCTGTTGTTAGTTAAATTACGTACAGTAGGTTAGGTCTACAGCTTGAATTAATATTTATTTTATTATCCCACGACCAAACACGAGCGAAGCGATTGGTTTGGGAGATTTATGATAAATGCACATGTGCACACAACTCCCGAAAAATTATCTGTTAACGGCCATCACCAAAACCTTGTAACAAAATCTTGTCAACAAATTTAACTATTTTTCTGTAAAATCGTTGAAGTATAATAATGATACAAAACACATATAAACCTATTTAAAAATGTTACCAAGCCTTTGAAAGGTTACCGCAAATTCTTAAAACTAACCCATCTGATCGGGTTATACATAAATAGAGATTTATTAGGCCGAAAATCGTTATTAAAACTTGCTAATCCTCACTTTTATCAAAGTTAAGACCAGAAATTAAAACGCCGAGCGACAGAGACTAGAACCATTAAGTCGTGCGCATTTCACGAAAGAAATATCGTGCACATTTCACCAGTCTATAGCATTGCCGAAGTTTTCTGTAATTAATGTAGGAGTACTGAAATCGTTTCATTTTTGCCGATTTCAAAGTAACTGACATTTTGGAAACATTTGAGTACTTTGGAATTCTAACTGATGTCCAACGCAGTGTAAGTAAAAGAAATGACGATGATATTTTTTCTAACGGTTCTTATGAGATTATTACAATAATTAATTATAAGTTTGGATGACTACAAAACGATGACTATGTAGTACAGATTTTATAAAAATCTATATAAATATCACAATTTCGTGATATTGTTAGCTATGACGTTTTGAAATGTAAACAAAATTGTGCATTAGTTTATATTATTACTATATTAATAATATTGGTTATTCTAATAATGTCAGTGCACTTTACTTGTAATACTGGCCAATATTGCATTTCTCCTATTGCAGGGGGAGAGATAAAAACAATCTTTTCCTTTCATTATTGCTGTTTGTTGTATATAATAACACCTAGTACATTACAGCTACCATTGCAGTTATCCTATTGCACTGCAGTGCCATTTGACTGCTAATATTGATTTCTCAACCATCAGTACTCTTTCTTTTTTTCCAATATCACTTTGTTCGTGGGCTGTATGACAGTGGAATTTCTAGTATAAAATATCACAAATTCACATATCTCTTTTCAACTATCTTCACATATATCTTTTCAAGCGTTTATCTCTTTTCTCCCCTTCTATCTCAACTTCCTCAACCTTTTTACATATTTCCCTCTCACTCTATATCCAAACCTTGGGCATGTCTCTAATCGTTGAGGTTTCTTTGCCCCTGAACTTGTACATGTCTGACCAAGATCACAGCACCATTGTCTGTGCAACAATTCTCTTTAAGAAACACACACACCTTCTACTTGCAATAAGCTAAGCAGACATCTTCGATATTCGAGGATTACTCATTCAGTAATATCCACACCTCTTCTCTTTCTTAACAAACCCTTCGGGCCTCCCCTACTTAGAGTCTCCTTACTTCTTAGTGCATGCCTTCGTGTTTTTGTTTTTGCAGCAGCTATCTCGAAAAACAGATCAACCTAAGACATCAAAACAAACTTTGGTTACTGTATGAAGAGAGAACCATATCTGAAAATCTGAAGTTCCCGTTAAACCTCTAATTGAACGCCACATCTATTTGAACGCCACATCTATTTGAACACCATATCTATTTGACCGCCACTACGAGAGAAGGGTTGAAAATATAGCGCCACCCTCTATTTGAACTCCACCTCCAATTGACCACCACTTTGACTATCTTTGATCTTTATGAACCCATAATATCAAGTGATCAGTAAAAAAACGTCCACAAAGTCGTATTAATAATTAATAGTTTAGGCTTACATTAATAACAATCAATTCATCACAGCTTTTCGCTTTTTTCCATTAAAACTCTGAAAGCAACACCATAGAAATAATCAATAACGGTCTCAGGCTAATGGTAGATCCTTGTTTAATGCAGTCTTTGTACTTTGAAGTACATCTACCTATATAAAAAAATGGTTTAAATTTAAGATGGTAGATGAACTTTGAAAGCAACACCATAAAATAATTAATATCTGTCTAGTGCTAATAGCAGTTCCTTGTTAAACGCGGTCTTTCCATTTCGAAATAGCCTACATATATAAAAAAAACTGGTTAAATTTATGATAGTAGATGAACTTTGAAAGCAATGCCATAGAAATAATTACTAACTGTCTCAAGCTAATAATAGTTGCTTGTTTAATGCGGTCTTAATACTTCAAAAAACATGCATATAAAAACGGTTTGCAAGTTTTGGGCCAAAGGTTTCGTTTAGCGAGCAAACTTTTGTGCTAAATGCCGCGCGTAAAAGTTTGGCTCTGCCAAAACTTGTTTGGACGCTAATATCAACTAGTTCAGCAGTGAAGAACAGGAGTTGAAGCCAGAAGATATTGTGGAAGGTATTGAACAACTAAAAGATGTTCGTTCCATCGAAAACAACAATCAGAATGCAGCTATTGAGCAAACGATGCAAATATTTTTGTTTTAAAAACGTTAATTTTTGTTTCTGCATGTAATATAAGTATGGCTCGTTTATATCACTTGTTCATGAATATATATATTTGTACCATTTGATAAATTATCATTATATAACTTATAAATATATGCAGATTTATAGCATGTTATTTATTAGCATTCTTGGGGGCTATCTCAACATGGCTTACAATGAATCGATGCTCATATTCCACTTCTATTGCACATAAAAACTAGTTTTGGCTGCAAACTGTAGCAAACATATGAATGGGTGCAATGAGCTTTTTATGCAACATTGTTAAATATAGATATAAAATAGAAATATGGGTTCAAATTTAGAATGAAATAAAAATTGAAAAGCCAACAAATAGTAAAGAAAGATACAAGCTATGATATCATCGCAGGTCAATTGCGAACAATAAATATCAACTACTAGAGATATTTCTCCGTTTCTCGATGCACATTTATTAAGAGATATTTGACAAGTTGGAGGTAAGTTAGCAGATTTATTGCATCCAAAAGGTTTAATATCACTCTACCGAAAAAGAGAGCAAACTATAGGTGACATTCGCTTCGCCCGTAATAGGGCTAAATTTATCTTCCGAAAACTCTGACGAGTCATTTGAAAAATACCCACCAGCCTCTATTTGAATGCCACCTCCAATTGACCACCACTACAGAAAAAAAGTTGAAAAATAGAGCGTCATGGCGTTCAATTAGAGGTTTCACAGTATACGTATGTTGAACAAGTACCGCGTACGTATCTAGGCATTGCACTAAATATTGCCTAAGGATGATGCATAGCAAACATTCTTTGTCCTGTAGAAGAATGCTGGTCTAAAATGTAAAATGCAAAGGAAAATGTCAAGACAAAGCACATTTTAAAAAATTTAACATTTTATCAAACCTGTCAACAACAATGAGCAAAGCAGGATTTCACCCGCCTGATATGGGTTAATTGTGGGAGTTGTACCATTAGGTCTTTTTAGAGAAGACAACTTCTTCATTCTTCATGAACTTTAACATACAAAGAAAGATAGGCCAACTATTCCACTGATACGCGTGGAGCGTATAATAATTCATCTGAACTTGAGGCTTAAATTAACAAAACGATTGATTTATGCAAAGATAGGTCTCCTGGTAACAGCATTATAATGTTGTTAGAAAATTCATAGATCGTGAGATTACAATAACAGAAAAACTTTACTGGAATGTTTTTGCAAGAATTCGGCATCTTACTCATGCCCAAGCGAGCGAGTGAGCCTGAAGAGGCATGCAAGAGAAAGGAAGAGTACATGAAAAAAATGACATGCACCAATGCAACCTTATTTCATACAGTAGCATTATCGATGACCCCATTTTATTGTCATTTGTGATTATGATCGAAAGGTTGAATGACTTGTAGCCAAAAGACGTAGTAAAGGAGTCAGATATTGTGATATAAAATAAGCTAGCTGATATCAACCCGTTATAGGATTGGATTGGCCGTTAAGTCTGGAATCTGCTAATTGGCAAAGCTAGGAAGAACATGCCTTTAATTAATAACAGTATTTATGGGCACTTTATGAAATCCTTCATCCAGTAGTGATTAAAGGCTGGTTTACACTATTATTGCCCTATGTCGGAGTTGCCTTCTCATCGATTATCTGTCGACTAGTTGCATTACAACCTATGGCGTCGTCGAGGCTTTCTCTAAACCGATGGTGTCGTAGAGGCAACCCGAATATGTCGGCTAAGTTTGAAGCTGTCAAACTTTCCCAGTGGTTCGATGTGCATCCACGACAACGTGTGCAATGTGCACCGCTTTGGTGATGGTGATTGACTCTGGTGATGATGATTGGCTGTCGTGGATTGCTCAATCTATATTTTTTATGACAGTTGCTGCAGGACTAGCATTTCATTGTTTCCATGACTACATTGTATAATGATAACGTTTTACTATGGACTATTCGTTGATGTGTGAACATTGTTATTACAGATGATCATCGAAGTATTGTATGATTAACACCGACCAACGGCCGTATAGTGTGAACCAGCCTCACGACTAGGGGCACATTATTAAAGGTCATACTGGCTTCCACAGGACAATTCAAAGAGTCAAACCAATAACTAAATGCTCCATTATTTAGCACTCATATGGTATTTGAAACATTATTATGTTGATCAATAAGCAAATACAAATATACAAAACAACCATTTTTAAAATTGACAGAAAGTGTGGCGGCACAAGGTACCGACATGTTCGGCACAAGCGGCTAATAGTGTCACCACTATTATTATACTATACCTAGCATGCAGACGCTTGCACAGAACCAAATTTGTCAGAACCGTTTTGCCAGCTCTGTTAATAACAGGAACACATGAAAATCTGCCACATTATTAATAATTCTTTTTACGTTAAATAAAGTATACCTAAAAACGATTGCTGAATGTTACCTTGAAACTGAAATTTGATTGGCTGATGTACAGCCTGAGTGAACGTAATTGAAATTTCATACAAATCACTGCACACAAAATCAAAAACATGCTCGATTCATGTAGCTATGATGCCCTTGCTACCTCTCAAGAGTCAAAACATCTTCCTGTGATGTCACTGCTTCGAACCATGTATATTCACGTTGTTAGCTGAGTGTAAAAATCATGAGTGACAATTATGCGACAAGTAGCTGAGGTTGGCGATGTGTTCAATCTAGTTGGGCATAACCATAGGCTATCCCCAGATTTATCTGGTTGGGCATAACCATAGGCTATCCCCAGATTTATCTGGTTGGGCATAACCATAGGCTATCCTCAGATTTATCTGGTTGGGCATAACCATAGGCTATCCTCAGATTTATCTGGTTGGGCATAACCATAGGCTACCTTCAAAATTATCTAACAAAATTCAAATATAATTCATTAGGCTAAATATATAGATATGAAGTGGAACACAACTCTTGTGAAATGGTTGACCCTCAAAAGGGCCGAGGTATGATACAGGATATCATGAGGCGTTATTTATACCGGAAAGCATGAGAGAAAAAGGACTGCGGATGTACAGAAACTGTATTATTTTCTATTATAGGTTCAAATGTGTTAAGTCTAAGGTATCTGAAGTTTGTACAGATTTTGTAATTCTTATGAGTCTTTCTCTGTTTTGTAAGATTTAATTTTATAATTGCGGTAAAATTTCAGTTATATTTCGCGCGTCTAAAACGCGCACAAATAAGATCGCTAGAAATTAAGCAAGTCATATTCGCACATGCAAGCCTTGCGTACCCGCTGATTAAGGAACACTGTAAACACTGAGCCCTGAAACTGGTAAAGCCCTGTGTATCTCACTCCAGCCTAGACTGGTGTGCCCACAGCGTGAAAAGCTTTGATCACAAGCTCAAATTAAAAGTTCGAATAATGTTATATTTATATTTAAAAGCCTCGCTGTTGTAAATTTATATCGTTTTGTCTTATATCTTGATATTGTATATATTATGGATTGATCTATGCAACCGACTTGACCCGTGTCGCCTCTAAATGTTTATGGACCATACAAACTATTATATTGTTGACATGCATTAAGCTCACTTGATAGGTAATACGCTGATAAAATTACTAACGTTGATGACCAAAGCACATTCCTTTCATATAGGCTGAACAAGTCACTTGTTGACAGGTGTCTAATGTCTCTTTTACCATTTATCTTATAGTTTAGCACACTTACAAAAATGTTCAAAAGAATTAACGTGTTGTGTTCTCATAACCTTATGGTTAATGTATAGCCTATCTGTATCTGAGAACCTGCAAGGATAAAAACCTGCATCTATACACTACCACCAGATGTTCCACTGGTAACAAACAGCAAATTCAAACACTTCCAAAGACTGACCTGACATCGATTCAAACATCCAGAAGAAAAATCCGTCTACGAACTTTGGTAATATTTAAAAAAGTGACTTTCACAAAGAGTGAAGTGTAAGTGAAAAATATTTAACTGTTTGTACCAAAATTTAACAATGATAGATTCCTCTGAACAAATAAGCCTCAACTTAACCTCTAAATAAGAACCTTTTGACGCACATCGCAAAATTTGAGCAAAAACCTTTTCACATTTTGCAAAATGTTATGTTTTATAAGTAAAAGTAAAAAAGCTGTTAGCAACCTAAATACCGTAAATTTATATACTAAAATATATAACCTAGTTACGCCGTGTATTTCTGTTTACATATTTTTAATCTTTACTATAATGAGAGCTGTTGAGGTGGAAAAAAGATTGCGTCATGCGGGTTTCGAACCCATGAAATTCGGCATCACCACCTGGCGTGCTACCACCTGAGCAATCGCTCACCTATCAGGATTTCAAAATAATTGCGGAAAGAGATAGTTTTTCTCTGTGTTTATTGCCAAACCCGAGAATCTCTTATAGCATGAGAGACTGCCAAATGGCAAGAACCCGCTTTTAAAATGATTATTACTTCATTAATTTAGTTTTTCTGTGTTATCAAGCTTTTACACAGTATTACATAATACAATTGTTTTAATAGCTTCTCATATTTATCACTATTTTTCGGCTCAGAAACAAAGTAAACAAAATACAAACTATATTCTTCTAAGAATATTGGCTGAGACATATGGCTGCCTCAACATGAAGCAAATATTGGAATGTTGAACCTCACATATAATGTTTAACCTCACATATCATGTTTAACTCTACCGCAAAACTCCAGGGTATATTGAACGCAGTCTTCATAGAACGACTTAAAAAATCAATCAAAAACTAGAGACGAGAACATTCACTAGCACGGTAGCATGAAACACAGCAATTACATTCCCTCAGGTTGCTACAGCTACGATATAAACATCATATGCGGATTTACAAACCACTAAGCACTGAGATACGCCTGAACGCATGAATGAGTATTTGCCCTTCACAACACGCAAGTGTGGAAAGCAATGTCAATACACAGAAGTCTTTTCCCGATATTATGTGAAGTATTTCAAATACACCGAGGATACTTGTATCGATCTGGACCAATCATAGACAAACTCAACGTCTTGCATTAATCAACACAAGACAACTTTCACTAATTTTATAGAGTTGTCTTCTCTTGTTTTAGACCAATCTTTTAAAGACACCTACCAAGTGATTTTATAGATATGTGTTACTAAGCAAACTTCTTGCAGTGATTGTACATATTTGTTTTTATACAACAGTAAATTCTAATGCTCAATTTTAATTTGACGATGATCGAAATTTAATATTTTTGTTCGACTTGCAATAGCTTGATCAAAGAATGATAAATGATCATTGGATCAGTCGGATCTGAAAATAGTCCGGCTGAATAGCGCCATCTTTTTCCTACATATTTCGAGAAAATCGCCAAAAACCTATTTTTGTTATAGAAAAAAGGTGATAAACAAATTTATACCAAAACCTACTTAACCTTTTTTCTTTCAAGGTTTGCGACTAGTTCGATCTGGCTAAGTTTAAGCTGATGCATCAGGACGACTCAGCACAACTTGCACCTTCACCTTCTCCCTAAGAACAATAGATCATTAATGCTGTTAGTGCGAACTTATACAGCGGACTTTTGTGAATACCACCTGATCCACGCTAAAACTACACACTACGAAGCCTGCCTTGAACGCTGCAACTATAAGGTGTGCGTGTGTGCGCCTCTAAACTGAGGCCAGCGCTGGTGTTTCAGTGATAAGCCACAAGGAGCATTACCATATGTGATTAGAGGTGATGATGACTATACTACGGCTTGTCTAAAATACGTAAAACTGTAAACTGAGCAAAAATCAATAAAGGTGACTTTGATGAGACATACCTGCTGGATGGCATGAGCGTGCTTGAGGCAGGTTCCCCTAGGCGAATACAGAAGCGGCTATACAAATCAATATCAATACAGGAAAATGACTGAGGTAAATGCCACTCAGTCATTTCCAGGTCCGCAGACGCCATTCACAGTGCGCAAAACCTTTCCATATCAAAATGAACTGGGAGTCTTGTTTCAAAAGTATTAATTCATCCTACATGTATGTCTGTCTATGTTGAGTCGAGAGCTGCACTGCGCCCAATTGGTAAACAGACAATCTCGTAAGGCCTGAACAGGCAGACGCCAAATCCGACAAAATTCATGGATACAATCGTTTTTAGATAATTTCAACAAGCTGAGCTTTTGTGATCATGTTGCAATAAGTAGTTCGATTGGACGAATTAAGCGCGTTAAGTTTAAAGACATGGTTGTCAGGACATACACTGATACTTAACTAGTTGAGAGAACAAGATCGCTTCAGGCTACACTTCATTGGGCAGAACTGAACGCAAAAGCTGTAATTAATTTGTATTTCTCCATTGTATAGTAAGTTTTTCACAACACGAAATAGTGTCATAATAAATTATTTTGATCATGTGCCAGGGACTTTAGACCAAAACCTTGATTAGTCAGGAAGCGCTTATAGAACTGATGCTAAATGATGAATTTGTCCTTTGCTAACAGATACGTTCGTCCTTGGGATGTGTGAAGTACTTTTAATTAAGAGCTTGCCGGCCTGAGCAGACGAGAGACAATACTCACATGCCTGAGGACACTAGGTCTGATTCACTAGTAAAACACTTCATTGTGAAGATAAAAGCACTTGAGAAATTTGCTGCAACAAAGTTGGAATAGAAAGATTACGTCACTGTGAATGCAATTAACCAATTAGGGCATAAGTGTTGAGTAAAAATATCTAACAGTACTCGGATGCTGCCATTTAATGTCCTTGACATCGCGCGTTGCTTGCCAGCGATATCTCCTGCTATCTAAGCATTACTGTCACCCAATTTTCATTCTTAAGATACGGCCACACGTACCAATTTTTTAATTGATTTTGACCGAAATCACGAAATGAAAGAAAAACAGAATTATTCAGCTGAAATTCACAGAATTGTCAGAACTGTGCATGCAAACCGAAATCGTCGACAAAATGTTTGCAATTGACTGACAAATTATTAGCGAGCACGATTTTAGCAGCATTCGCAAATGGTATAGTCCAAGAAACATATTACGACACACAATAAAAGTACCAGGGCAATTCAACATAGTACATATGATGCAACTGCTTAGATTGGGTTATTTATGGATTTTATCGTTCGACCACTCTGGCTACGAATCGTTTCTCTCTTAGTAATAACAATTTTTATTTAGCAGCAAAAGTTCCGTTGTAGAAAGAGTTGCCATATTTAGCACAATCAAGTCAATTGCATCGTATTTACTATGGCGAATGGCGTTAGTATTTTTTTGCGTGTCGCTTTATGTGCCTCGGACTATATGAATTGCGAATGTTCTAAAATCGTGCCTGCTAATAATTTGTTTAGCCAATTAAAAGCATTTCGTAGATGATTCGGTGTGCATGCACAGCTCACGACATTTCTGTAAAGTTCGGCCGAATAATTCTGTGTTTTTAGTTCAATTCGTGACTTCATTCAGAACCAACAAAAAATATCGTTACATGTGGCCGTACCTTAATCTACTCACATCTTAAGAAGGTATATTTTACTACTGTAAACTACATAACCAATCTAATCAACCAATCTGATGACCCATATCCTTGACCCAGGTTTGTTTCACATCCACAAACATGCTAAAGAGCAATGAAATGCTTTTATTTGTACCGATAGCGGATAGCTACTGTTCATGACCATAATTTAATCGGTGTCGAAGCTAGTAAAATACACAGTAGCAACAATTGCCAGTCGGGTCATGACCAGTAGATCAACCCTATTTAGTGCAATCGTGATGTCACATTCCATATGTTGATGAACAGTGAAGTGGTAATTGTATTAGCAATGTCAAAGCGATATGAAGGCTAGTAGAATAGATAATATATTTACTTCTTTATTTTCTTAGTTTAAACGTTTGTTCAAACATATTATTACGGGAACTATATATATTCTTGTTTGGCCAAAGATTGTCCACCATTGCTATCGCTTTGCAATACAACGGATACTTTTCGATACAATTAGATTGATCTTTGGAAGTTGACTTTTTCAATGAGCATAAATTTTCAACAAGAAGAGCTGTTTCAATCGTATTTTTTAATTGTATCTATCAAATGTCTATGGATCTTAGATTGTTCAATGCCCGCCAATGGCTATATTTTTGTCAATCTTTTAGTGCATTGATGTAACTTTTAATACTTTTTTGGACAAATGTGTGTCATGGACAGTGGCTGACTCAATTAGTGACAGAGAGAGCTCAATGAATGACAGAGAGAGAGCTCAATGAGTGACAGAGAGATAGAGAGAGAGCCCGATGAGTGACAGAGAGAGCTCAATGAGTGACAGAGAGAGCTCAATGAGTGACAGAGAGAGCTCAATGAGTGACAGAGAGAGCTCTATGAATGACAGAGAGAGCATATTGGGAATGAGCCAAGTGTCTTATTACAAACACACGTGTCACATATCTAATAACAAATATATGAATTACAACCACTGCTAGTTCAAGATATTGAATACAAATTATATTTACATATATCCTATTATGTATTGCTAAGGAAGAGCTATCAAACCCAAAAAAGGTGACATCAAGATGCCTATCAAATGGTTCGAATATAAACTGGCCTTACGAGCTAAGATAAAAATAACGTTAGGGCATGCAGCTGTGTTTAGAGAAGGGCAAATAGTATCGATTGTGCATCGGGTACATTATCCTACGCATTAGCAAATCATGCATCGATATAACTTTTCAGTCATAACCTAATATAGGGATTACTATTAGCAAGGTATTCATGTGGTTTCATTCAAGCATATTACAATATCATAGACCAAAGCTTATCACTACATCGTACAGGACCTTCAACTTCAGTAACTGATAGTCCAGTATGATAAGTGAAACCTAGCGGTGACCGACCCAACTAGTTAATATTTAATGATTAGAGGCAAAAACTCATTGACTAACCAAGTCTAACTTGACAGATTGTCGCTTATAGACATACATCTATGCTTATAGACATACATCTATGTATTTGCTCATAGACATACATCTATGTATTTTTTCATTGACGTGGATCTATGCATTTGCTCATAGACATACAACCTTGTATTTGCTCATAGACATACATTTATGTATTTGCTTGTAAACATACATCTATGTATTTGTTCATAGACATACATCTATTTATTTGCTCGTAGACATACATCTATGTATTTGCTCATAGACATGGATCTATGTATTTGCTCATAGACATACAACTTTATATTATCTCATAGACATACGTATATCTATGTAGTTTGGCTATCAATCAATCCAACATTAGGTAGGTGCACATTCTAATACAAATCGCAAGAGATGTCTTTCGATTCGATTACATACGACATTATATCAGAGCATCTAGGAATTCGATAATGCATGGGCACACCTCATACAACAGTAATATATGGGTAGACTCTGTAAGGCAGCAATGGCATAAGTAAACCTGGTAGTGTTGACTGCTAAAGCAGCATTGTATAAGGACAATAGTATTGTCCTTATACATGGAATAGGTCACTATAGTATTGAAGGTCAGCTTGCAGCATTTGTAAATTAGGCATATATATCTATTTATACAGGTATAATTATCATATTTAGTTGTTAAAGGTTGACTTGCACCAAAATTCACATTACAGTTATTTGGTATCAAAAGATTCACCATGTCTTTCTTTACGGTATCGTAGGTGCAAAGTATGTAGAAGTGTGATTACAAGCTCTTAGAAGCTAAAAAACGAACAGTTAATCGCCGCCATCACGAAACCACCGTAGATTAGAATCCCTTTCCAAAACGGCTCAAATGGGACGTAGCAGAACAAGATGGCTTCTGTTTACACATTCATGCAACCTTATTCGTTAAAATATTTTCACAAATATACTTCACGCATTCAATAAAACCATGTCTATTTTCCTTACGCGTCTGTTTCATCATCATTGTAATCCTGTCACTTTTAGCACTGATATCTTAATTAATTCGTTTAACTTTTTAACCTTAGCTCAAAGGAGTGAATATCATCTTCTGATAAACACGAGGAGCCTGTTGGCCACCTGTGATAATCGAAAAATGCTGCAGAAATTATTCGCGCTGTTTGGCAGGAAGTATGGGTCAAATGATTAGATCACGACTAGATGATTAGACCAAGCCGAAACAAAACTGAAAACTAGCGAGCGTCTCTATTTGATACGGGCTTTTCGGTAAAACCCAAAGTGTTTCTCATAAACTAGTGCTACGAGACATTTTATATTGAGCCTTTTATTGGCCTTCCAATTCACGTGAAAACATCACGTGTCAAAACAATAACCAAATCATTTGACTACGTCAGAGAAATAAATTGATTCCAATCTACAGCGGTTTCGTGATGGCGGCGAATAATTGTTTGTTTTTGAGCTTTCAAGAGCTTGTAATCACATTTCCACATTTTTGCACCTACAACACAGCAGAGTAAGACACGGTGAATCTTTTGATACCAAATAACTGTAATGCGAATTTTGTTGCAAGTCAACCTTTAAGTAAAATTTTTTACGTTAGAAGAGCAAGAGACTTACTTCAGAAACAAAGACACTCGAGATGCAAACTCTAAGCCGTGACATAAGGCGGTTGTTTTCTGGCAAAACACGGACTAATGAATTACGAAGTCAATGCCGACATGCCTGTTGGTCGCTTATTCTATACATTGTTCCCAATCTACTCGCCACACTACATTCTTATGATTATCCAACACAGCAAATAATTATAACGCAAAGTCGAAACCGATTCTGAGCTGCATTTATAGGTCCCGCAACAAATTTTTAGTGGTAGTTGTAGGATTATGCCGATCAGCTTTACGTACGCCTTGCAAAGTACTTTAACAGAAAATTCTTTCTTTACACAACTAAGAAATTAAAACAATTGTACATAAAATTTGGCTATTCTCGGAAGTCATCTGTTTAAAACATATCAACAAACACTCTGCTTTCATGAATGAAGATTTTGAACACAGGGAAAAATTTTTATAGTCTAGTTCAAAAAACGGGCGACCTTAATATAATTATAATATAATAAAGTGTATGACACATATGGTATAACGTAGCATCATGTGGAAACACACTGCGCAACGTGGTATTGTGTAAGCATACCTAAGCTCATACAGTTTTGTGGATACGCGCAGAGTAACACATTATTGCAAGAAGAGAGGTAGTGCTATAGTATTGCTTGGGACACGGAGTACAGTCTAGATACAATCAGACTCACCTCATCTGTTGTCTGGTTTATGGCGAGGCGGATCTGACCAAGCTCATCTGTCGGCCCATCATTTCCTGCTCCGCCATTCGATACTGGCTGGTAGGCCATCTTCTACTGGCTGGGTTGACCTTGCTGCAAGTGACCAGAGTAGAGACAGCATTGAGATGAATGATTGTAGACTGCTTTAAGAAAGGTTTACTGATCAGATGTAAGTGATGGAGCGATCTCAAAGTTCCATGGGAAATCTTCCTCCACTCTCTTATTGGCTACTTTAGTAGAAATAGAAAAGCCAACACACTTTTAAATTACAATTTTACAAACAATGAAGATTAGGTTTGTCAATGAACGGAAATGAGTTAGTCAAGGAATCATTCGTCAATATACTATGAGTTCTGCGATATAGGTGTGCAGTTGGTCTGTAACGAAGATTTGATTGTACAAACTTCGGTACATAGGAAGTTTGTTAAAAATGTAAATCGATAACAATTGATTGTTACACAATTTTATATAAAGATCCTGTGTACCCTAGGACACTTATGTATTTGCCTCATCTAATTTTCGCGATTTCGCGGAGTCATCCTCTCGTGAAAATTTCATGTGCGAAATTAAACTATCATAACGAACGAGCGAAAACGCCAAATTAAATACGTAGCTTTGTTCATTGATAGTCCAAGAAACAAATGGCAACAAGCGATCAAATTGCATCTTCGATCTCGCCCACACCATTCTACCTGCGGTTCACAATTACAAACTAGTCCCAAATTGAATTTTTTTATTGGTGAACTGAACCTGAGGAATCTAATTATGTTTGTTCCACTGCATTTATTTTCACATCACTATATTTTCGCACTCATCAGAGCTGCGAAATTAAGTTGCAGCAAAATTTTACTCTGTATGCTACTCACGAAACTAAATACTAGCGAAATATATAGTGTCCTAGGATATGTATATTACTCTTGGAAGAAAGTCAATCTTGTTAGATTGATCCAACGGCTTCCACAAATTAGTCATTGTCACAAGACCAAAATTAGGGTAATAAAAATTTCAGGGCCTAATCTTTTCACTCGCTACAATGCCTTGATAACAAATGCCTTGGTAACAAATCATAACAGCTTGTCTTATTATCTATACAAAAACATTGATCGTGGACCAGAGTTAACAAATCCATCCATGAGTTAACTGCAATCAATTTAGAAGGACCAGAGTTAACAAATCCATCCATGAGTTAGCTGCAATCAATTTAGAAGGACCAGAGTTAACTAATCCATCCATGAGTTAGCTCCAATAAATTTAGAAGGACCAGAGTTAACAAATCCATCCATGAGTTAGCTGCAATCAATTTAGAAGGACCAGAGTTAACTAATCCATCCATGAGTTAGCTGCAATCAATTTAGAAGGACCAGAGTTAACTAATCCATCCATGAGTTAGCTGCAATCAATTTAGAAGGACCAGAGTTAACTAATCCATCCATGAGTTAGCTGCAATCAATTTAGAAGGACCAGAGTTAACTAATCCATCCATGAGTTAGCTGCAATCAATTTAGAAGGACCAGAGTTAACTAATCCATCCATGAGTTAGCTGCAATCAATTTAGAAGGACCAGAGTTAACAAATCCATCAATGAGTTAGCTGCAATCAATTTAGAAGGACCAGAGTTAACTAATCCATCCATGAGTTAGCTGCAATCAATTTAGAAGGACCAGAGTTAACTAATCCATCCATGAGTTAGCTGCAATCAATTTAGAAGGACCAGAGTTAACTAATCCATCCATGAGTTAGCTGCAATCAATTTAGAAGGACCAGAGTTAACTAATCCATCCATGAGTTAGCTGCAATCAATTTAGAAGGACCAGAGTTAACTAATCCATCCATGAGTTAGCTGCAATCAATTTAGAAGGACCAGAGTTAACTAATCCATCCATGAGTTAGCTGCAATCAATTTAGAAGGACCAGAGTTAACAAATCCATCAATGAGTTAGCTCCAATAAATTTAGAACATTACATTATAATTTTGCCAAAAAAAACCGGAACAAGCTAGTTTTCTTCTTACTGAAAATTTACAGCATAATATCAGTTTTCCAAGTTCTTTTTATTTTTGGGTTACGATAAATAAAAATAAAAATTGTAAACAGCGACCTAAAAGTATGTCTACTATAAAAATGCTTCAACAACGAGCCTAAAATATTTCTGATAACTTGATTTTTATATCAGAGAGTAGGCTTGTGCATTTTGATCAAACTGCGAAAACGATAGCATTTTACGTTTGCAGCTGGTTTCACTGAGCTAAAAAAAATTAAACATGACTTTTGTATATTAAATGCATTGAACCTTGTGCAGAATTTTTTTGCTGATTCCCAAAACTTTAGATTAAAGATCTATGACAGAAACTCTTTTACAGCAAAATTACTCAATGCGCTTCAGCTATAATTTTTCGGCATAAATCAATTCCATCAAAATGAGCAAATAATTTCCATACTGAAAAAGTTAAAAGTTACTGCATAGAAAGTGAACAGATGAATTGTAGGGATAAGTTGAAGCAATTTGAAGCATCGGATGCAATTTCAACAGTTTGGACGACCAATGTCTATGTCATTCAGCCAGCTTGGCAAAGAACTTACATATGTCCAGTGATGAATTACCTAATCAGATAACTAAAAGATGACAGAAGGACCCGGGATATCAGGAATGGAATTTTGTAATTTCTTGGTTGTTGGTTAGTGGTCGCTGACAGATAATCGCTCGTAGTGTGTACACCTTATCGTTGGTGACTATGTCAAAACAGCTAATCGTTGCAGCCCATCGCACAGCTAAACGTTGATTTGAGCGATGGTGTGCACGGGCCTTGCAAGTAGACAAATCACTCAGTACAAGCTGCCCAGGTAAAACGACTGAACCACTTTCAAACTTGTACTGAAGCTTCCTCAAGAGACTTTACTACAAAGATGGCCTCTCCATATCACTCAGTGCAAATCCAAATCTAGTTCGTAGAAGCGCATCATTTTAAACGCGATGTGGCTGAGCCGATGTTGTTGTCAGCTGGCACTTAATGAATCTTTCGCCCGTTTGCATCCAACATAAGCTGGTCTCATAGAAACCAACATACATGTATGTAGTAGCAACAATGGCTGGCTTTCAACAGCAAATTGGTATATATACCAATTTGCTGTTGAAAGCCAGCCATTGTTGCTACTACATACATGTAGTAACATGTAGTAACATGTAGTAACTAACATACACAGCCAATGACAATGTGAATATTTGAATACGCTTCTCTACATTTTCCTACTGCACATATATTGTGCAGTAGGAAAATGTAGAGAAGCGTATTCAAATATTCACATTGTCATTGGCTGTGTATGTTAGTTTGTGTAAACACTAAAAGTACGGCCACACATAACGATTTTTTCTTTGCTCTGACCGAAATCACGAAATGAACGAAAACCACAGAATCATTCGGCCGAAATACACAGAATTGTCAGAGATGTGCATGCACACCGAAATCGTTGATGAAATGCTCTCAATTGGCTAAACATATTATTAGCGAGCACGATTCTAGCAGCTTTCGCAATTGGTAATTCGCGATTTCGGTATGCATGCACAGCTCTGACAATTCTGTGAATTTCAGCCGAATAATTCTGTGCTTTTCATTCATCTCGTGATTTCAGTCAGAATCAACAAACAAATCGTTACATGTGGCCATACCTTTAGGGTTTCCATATTTTTGTTCAAATTTATCAAAACTTCACATACATACGCTCTGTTGCCTTCCCGAAAGTTACTAAAAATATTTCATAACAAAACCCGTCTAACTCTTGTGAACCAGCCGCTTAAACACTCACCTTCTGACTATCTGATTGCAAACAAAAAAAATCTCTAGCGTCGCCGAACTCAATGCTAGTATTAAAATATAAATCTTTTTTTCTGAAAGTGTCATATAAAGCATCTCACAAGAACACTATTTTCAATTGTCAATAACATGAAACATGCATTTACAGGTTGACTTGCAACAAAGTTTACATTACAGTTATTTGGTATCAAAAGATTCACCATGTCTTACTCTGTTGTGCTGTAGGTGCAAAATATGCGGAAATGTGATGACAAGCTCTTAAAAGCTCAAAAACGAAAAGCCTCCGTAGATTGGAATCAGTTTATTTCTCTGGGGTAGCCATTACATTTGGTTATTGTTTTGTCACGTGATGTTCTCACGTAAATTGAAACGCCAATAAAAGGCTCAATATAAAACTTCTCATAGCACTAGTTTATGACAAACACTTCGGGTTTTACCGAAGACCCCGTATCAAATATAGATGCTCGCTACTTTACAGTTTTGTTTCGGCTTGGTCTAATCGGCAAGTCGTAATCTGATCATGCCACCCATACCTCGCAAATAATTTCTGCAGCATTTTTCGATTATCACAGGTGACCAACAAGCTCGGCATGTTTATCTGACACTGATATGTACTCCTTCGAGCTAAGCTTAAAAAATTAAATGAATTAATTAAGATATCAGTGCTCAAAGTGACAGCATTACAATGATGATAAAATAGACGCGTAAGAACAATAGACATAGTTTTATGGAATGCGTGAAGTATAGGCCTATTTGTGAAAATATTTCGATGAATGAGGTTGCGTGAAAGTGTAAACAGAAGCCATTTTGTACAACTATGTCCCATTTGAGCCGTTTTGGAAAGAGATTCTAATCTACGGCAGTCTCGTGATGGCGGCGATTAGCTATTTGTTTTTTTTAGCTTTTAAAAGCTTGTAATCACATTTTCACATATTTTGCACCTACAACACAGCAGAGTAAGACATGGTGAATCTTTTGATATCAAATAACTGTAATGCGAAATTTGTTGCAAATCAACCTTTCAATCTCATTTTCAGCAAAACTTTTGTCTACCATTTAGTAATTAGTGAGCATCCCATATGCAAAATCAGGCAACTAAACAATAGGTTAGTGAACATACTATTTTTGATACAGATATGGAACATCTATTTCAATACCCAGCCTGCTGGCCACACAATTTCCATATAGGCAAATACAAAGTGGTGATGAGTGACAAAAACCAAAATCCCTCAAAATACTACTAAAAAAATCAAAAGATAAATTAGAAAGGCTAGTTATTCAGTGCAACTTACTAAGCAAGATACCGTTGCAGAAGCACGCTCACGCAGCTATTAAAAGGCAGTTTCGAGTTGAATCAATAAACGGTAGAGACGGATACGTTCACAACTGTTGCATAATGCACAATAAAATTAGTCAACCTACTTAAATGGTGCGAGCTCTATCGACAAAAACTATCGACTTTTAGGAAGAGAGCATTAACATTTGCGTACACAAAGGAAGCGATATTTAGCAATCCATCAGTAGCCCACGAGGCTAACAGCTGTGTCCGCGATGTTTGATTTATTCATGTCCAAAATGGCTGGAAGGATCTCGTAAAAAGGTGAAGCTATAGCTACTCAGGCTTTTGTTAACTTTTCTCAAAAGGTATTTGAGAAGGGGCGGGTTGTCTCCTTCACGTAATAACAGGGGATCTGAATGTGGATCATGAGATACGAGAGCAGCGTGCGCCACATAGGAGAAGGGAAGTGATAACAGACAGGCAAGGAGTATATTGTTGAAAAAATATAACTGCATGAGAATGCAAAGAGAAATAAGTGGAAGGGTTTTAGTAGAAGAGAAAGTGCCAGAATGATATATTGATTCCAATTCGGTAAAATGTGAACATAGGGCACAATGCGGGACAAATTAACCACAAAATGCGGGTGGTAGTCTGGTTTACAATATATTGCCAGATGTTGGTTTTGTCCTCTCGGTGATTATCTGAGAGGACAAAACCAATTATCGGAGAATATGTGCACTGTAACCGATGGCATCATCGAGGCAGTGTGAATACGTTGGGAAAGATCACAGCTATCAAACATTTCCGATAGTTTGCCGAGCATCTCTGACGGTCTGTGCAATGTGCACACTTCAGCGCTGGTGATTGACTACCCCAAATTGCTTGATTTATATTTCCTTTTATGAGAGTTGCTAGACTAGTATTTCATCATTTCATGAGAGTTGCTAGACTAGTATTTCATCATTTCATGAGAGTTGCTGGACTAGTATTTCATCATTTCATGAGAGTTGCTAGACTAGTATTTCATCATTTCATGAGAGTTGCTAGACTAGTATTTCATCATTTCATGAGAGTTGCTAGACTAGTATTTCATCATTTCATGAGAGTTGCTGGACTAGTATTTCATCATTTCATGAGAGTTGCTAGACTAGTATTTCATCATTTCATGAGAGTTGCTAGACTAGTATTTCATCACTTCATGAGAGTTGCTAGACTAGTATTTCATCATTTCATGAGAGTTGCTGGACTAGTATTTTATCATTTCATGAGAGTTGCTAGACTAGTATTTCATCATTTCATGAGAGTTGCTAGACTAGTATTTCATCATTTCATGAGAGTTGCTAGACTAGTATTTCATCATTTCATGAGAGTTGCTGGACTAGTATTTCATCATTTTATGAAAGTTGCTAGACTAGTATTTCATCATTTCATGAGAGTTGCTGGTCTAGTATTTTATCATTTCATGAGAGTTGCTGGACTAGTATTTCATCATTTCATGAGAGTTGCTAGACTAGTATTTCATCATTTCATGAGAGTTGCTAGACTAGTATTTTATCATTTCATGAGAGTTGCTAGACTAGTATTTCATCATTTCATGAGAGTTGCTGGACTAGTATTTCATCATTTCAT
Source organism: Watersipora subatra (assembly GCF_963576615.1). NCBI lineage: Eukaryota > Metazoa > Bryozoa > Gymnolaemata > Cheilostomatida > Watersiporidae > Watersipora > Watersipora subatra. The sequence continues at coordinate 27,484,811 of NC_088714.1, forward strand.
GAAAGTTGCTAGACTAGTATTTCATCATTTCATGAAAGTTGCTAGACTAGTATTTCATCATTTCATGAGAGTTGCTGGACTAGTATTTTATCATTTCATGAGAGTTGCTGGACTAGTATTTCATCATTTCATGAGAGTTGCTGGACTAGTATTTCATTATTTCATGAGAGTTGCTAGACTAGTATTTCATCATTTCATGAGAGTTGCTAGACTAGTATTTCATCATTTCATGAGAGTTGCTGGACTAGTATTTCATCATTTCATGAAAGTTGCTAGACTAGTATTTCATCATTTCATGAGAGTTGCTGGTCTAGTATTTTATCATTTCATGAGAGTTGCTGGACTAGTATTTCATCATTTCATGAGAGTTGCTAGACTAGTATTTCATCATTTTATGAGAGTTGCTAGACTAGTATTTTATCATTTCATGAGAGTTGCTAGACTAGTATTTCATCATTTCAGTGAGCGTATTGTATAATGAGAACACTATGTCTGGGACTATTTGCTGATGTAAACATGGAGGGGTTTGTAATGGTGTGAACATTGTTGTTACATACGATTACCGAAGTACAGTGGACCCCGCCTTACGGCATACCGTTCTTTCAGACCCTGTTACGTTACGACATTTTCCCCACCATATGACATCAGAATGCCATCAAAATTTTTAATACAGTCGGCTAAAAGTTGTAGTGAAAGTGAGGCAAAAAGCTCCAAGCCAGAAACAGGTAATAAAAGATTTCAAAAAATGATGACAAAATTAAAGTTAAGTTTAATAAAATATTAAAACCTATCAAGTGTGCGTGTGTGTACATAGCGTCACAGTAAAGTCTAGTGTATTGAACGCGTTGCCATTCAAGTCTCTCTCATACAGCAGTTAGCCACTATATCTGTCTCGAAGGTGAGAACTTCAAACAGTACTGTACATAATAATGTTGCATTTCATTGCAGATCATAATCACAGAATAGCTTACTGTGGTTATGTATCAAAATAGCATAGTATACCCCATAGTTACTAAGGGTACTATACTATTTCCGTACTCATCTTTAATATTTACAGTACGTATATAAAATTTTCATGTTTTCACTGGGGTTTTGCATTAGATAATCCCACGACCAAACACGAGCGAAGCGATTGTTTGGTAGCTTTATGATAAATGCATATGTGCACACAACTCACAAAAATTATTCATGAACGGCCGTCCCAAACCTTTGTGCTCAAATCTCATCAACAAATTTAACCATTGTTCTATGGATTCGTTAAAGTATATTAACGATACAAAACACATATAAACCTATTTAAATATGTTACCAAAACTTTATCATTTGTAGACAATATGCTAAAACTAACCCATCTGATCGGATTATACATAAACAGACAGATTAATTTGGCCTAAAATCGCAATAAAAACTTGACAAACCTTTTTTAATCAAAATTAAGACCGACCAACAAAACACCGATAAGGCCGTGCGACAGATAGTAGAACTATTAAGCCATGTGTATTTCACGAGAAAACGCGTACATTTTACCAGTCTACGGCATTGTCCAATTGCCGAAGGTTTCTGTAATAAACGTAGAAGTACTGAAAAGTAATCGTTTCTTTTTTGCTAATTCTACCAGACTTTGACATTCTGGACACTTATAATGAGCACTTTGGTATTCCAACTGTTGTCCAAAGCAGTGAAAGTAAAGGAAATGACGATGATATTTTTCTAACGATTCCTATAAAATTGTTACAATATTTAATTGTAGGAATAATTATTCGATTTTATAAGATTTAGTTATAAGAGTAATCATTCGAATTTACTAGGTCGAAGTATATAGTGACCGATGGTGTGCAATATGTTAAAATCTAAATACCAGCTAAAATCTGTTTAGATTTTTAAATTCAGCATAATTTTTTAGGTATAAATACAGAAATCTAGATAAATATCACAACTTCTTGATATTGGTTGCTATGACCAATGATATACAGCCGCCCCGGCCTGTGTATATTACACAGCAGCTTGCCATTTTACTTCTAATATTGCATTTCTCCTACTGCAGGGGGAGAGATATAAACATATAATCTTTTCCTTTCATTATTGCTGTTTGTTGTACATAATAACACCCAGTACATTACAGCTACCATTACAGCTACCATTGCAGCTACCATTGCAGTTCTCCTATTGCACTGCAGTGCCATTTGATTGCTAATATTGCACTTCTCAACCAGCAGTACCCTTTCTTTTTCCATTATCACTTTGGTTGTGGGCTGTATGACAGGGGAATTTCTGGTTACTAATAGATTCCTATACTATTCCAAATGACATTTTCGCTTCACGTGTGATTAATAATGGCATAAGATGTAAGAGCCTCAAGCATAACTTAGGGAGAAAACGGTTTGATAAGCCATATGTATGGCTTAAAAATGTTATATACTACACGAAGCCACAGGTATAACCTTTGAGAAGAGACTAGAGAAAAGGGTACACATATATAACTCACTGACAGAAAACAAAATAGAAAGATTAATGTACAACACTGAATTAAGGCGGATAAAACTGACATGGTCAAGATAAAAAATAATTTGGATAACTGCAAAAGGAAACCGTTTCTAGGGATAATGTACTTGTTCTAAGTAGATAGGGTTAAATAGCTCTTAGTAACTCTATAAGGGTCTCAGTGGGAATTGCTGATAAATAATGAATCATCGATTAAAGCGTGACTGCATATGAGAGAATTTGCAGCCATAGAGTACAGTCTGGGAGCTTCAAGGATTAAACAGTTGTAAATGTTGCTACTAGGCACATCAGATGATCGAAACCATCATCCAAGAATTACTTGAAAATGCAGTAAAGTCCATAAAACAGATTTCTCATTGACATTACTGGAATAAATTGTAGTGCCTATGTTCTGTTATCAAGAAAAAAACAGCCAAAGACGGACAGAACTAGATAGGTATCAACAAGTGTTTTCAGGTCCTGCTATTGTTTGATAAGTTTTTAATCTCGCAACCTCTTTTAGCTTAATACGTATTTGTTTTGCGGTCAATAAAAAATAAATTACACCAAAAATATCTTTTCACAATTTTCCTTCTCAACCGAACAGCAGTGAAGTAATAAACAAACCAAACAAGGACAATTCTAGGTTAACCTGTAGATAAAAAAAGATCCTCACAGCGTATCTGAAGATTTTTTTAATGGTGATTATGTTCCCTAACGGTTTTGTTAGATCATTTTTTCCGATGAATCAATTTGTTAGTGTCATGTTGTTAAGCAGAGTCTTTTGAGTAAAATCATCAATTTTAGGTCATTTAAAGCATCAGTTCTATTGCAAATGGCTAACATACGTGTATAATTGTTCATTCATAGCTTAAGTTCATCTGGTCTCGACCAACCATTTTATGACATCTATGAAGATTCATTGTTATTATTTAACACAGCTGACGAATGAAGTAACAACGGTCAAACCTTACATATAGAATGATTTTGCAAAAGCTGAGTTTTTCAGTTATTTTACTGAATAAAGCTAAATTATTCAGGAGACAGATAAAGAACTACCTTCACTTTCATCTACTTCGATCGTTCCTAATAACATCTTTTTTTCAATGAATTTATAAGCTTCTACAAACTAAAATATTCAAGCGATGTGTGGGTAAAGTTTGCTAAGATTGAAAGCGACGCGTTCGGTACACTAGACTGTTGTGACGCTCCGTAACATTGAAAGTCAAATCTCGCCCTAGTTCTACTAAATGTTATCGATGTCTACACAAATGTACCATCGAAATGCTCCGCACATACTGCAGTGAACGATCATTTTTCTTGAAATAGATTGTGATTGGCTAAAGCATTGAGAAACTTAGATTAGCGTGTCGTACGAAGTAACGGCAATTCTTTTTATGTCTCATCAAATGACTAGTCAAGACTAGCTGTTTTTCGAACTGCGCCCACACATGCCTGTAGTTAATAATGTCAATAATACCAAATGGTGCGTTAAATGATCTAACATTCACTGTTTTTACATCGAAAACTGCATAAAATTTGTTAACAACATGGTATTAACAAATTGTTTCACCTACAGAATAAAGCACAGCGGATCTGAAACAAGCGACATGGCTGAGACTAGTAATAGCTAATAACTTTAATAGAATACCCCTAAAGCAACCGGGAAGCATCAAATCTTATTTAGTATTTTGTCCCTGCACGCATTATGGTGCTTGTATTTATGTACTGCATATTTTTAGTATGTTTGTAATGGTTTTATTTTGCAGAAAATTTCTGTTCTGAATTGCGTTATGTAATTTACAGTAATTTGATTTGTGTTATATATAAAAACTAGTTTCTTTTATGTAATTTAGGGTTTATTTTAAAGCATATACGCTGATGATATGGCAACCAACCACCACAAAGTGATAGGAGTAAATATCAATCAGTCCTAATACAGGAATACAAAAGTATTAATCGTGAGTGCCAGCTGCTGCTTCAGTGGCAGCAAATCCACTGAGTAGGTCTCTAGTGAGCTTTATGCTTAAAGATAAACTTACAGAAAATATTAGTAGATTTTATCCGAAAGTATCAGTATTTTTTATCATTTGCGATTAGTGTTAATGTTCGAGATGATCTGACTGTCAGAATATTTCAAGACTAAAATCGACCAAACTTTATCGCAGTTAAAATGCTCGGATCAAGCGATGGCGTTGTGTAGCTAGAGGAGCCCATTGAAACTCTGTAAGTGCTAACAACAGTTTTGACTATCACACCAAAATGCAAACAGCAGAAGCTAAAAGTTCAACGTATATAACTTACCTAAGAAAATAATGATAAAGATAGTAACTCGGCTGCCGTCAGCAAAAACTATTGACCTGGTACTGATCTTCACCTGCGGAATACAAATGGACTTCCTTGTCAAATCAATATCTGCATATAATCACTTATCTTAAACACTTAGCTGATCATGTCATATCTCACTTTCCTAATGACATCATCAAACAGACGTTGTCTCTATCGTCCAAACTGATTAGCTGGTGGCAGCTTTTGGATCAATTAGAGATATAGGATCAAAGAAGAAACACCGTAAAAACTGATACAGTTACAAGTGAAGATAAGCATTATGTTGAAAGTAGTAATTAATACAATATTCTTAGCCACAGTCCATGACCATAATTACATCAAACTTGTTAAAGATCAATGTTGCCAAAACATAAAACAGCGTTATTTGTCTATTGATCCATGAAACCTTATTGAAGGGGCCTATTTCAATCAGCTCTATAATGGCTTCTTCTATGCATTGAAGAGTAAGAAAGTTATAACCACGGTCACTAAGCCGTGCCAAAGTTGATGAAGTAGATTGATAACTTTTGAAAATGTGGATTTTGTTTAGTCATTTTACCTTTTCGTTTAGCCATTTATAGCAGAGAAACTTCTGAAAATCTTAACCTTTTATTGCACTAATTTTTGTTTTGTGATGCTAAAACTACTTTATGAAAGCCTCTGGATCTATAGACCGAGGCTGACTTTCTTCCAAGAGCAATATAAGTAGCTACGCAAGAACTTCATATAAAATCGTGTAAGAACAAGAGTAACAACCCAAATTCTATCAATCTACACTTTTAACAAACTTTCTATGTACCAACATTCGTTCATTTAAATTTCAGTCGACGGAAACAAACTTCCAACCTAAGTTGAAAAATTTGTGGTATATCGACGAATGATTCCCTGATTAACTCATTTGCGTTCATTGACAAACCTAATATTCAGTGTTTATAATCTTGTCATATTGTGTATTTGCTTCTTTATTTGTACAAAAATAGCCAATAACAGTGAATAACAGTGATAGCATATAAATTTTGTGTTATATGGTAAAGACTGATCAACCACATAAAACCTACAGCAATATCTAAGCATTACAACCATATCGGAAAAAACCACCTCATTTCTCTATGCTTTCTTATGATTTCATAAAATACTACCAGACCAATATATGAGTGGTAAGCAGAGAGGTGGAATTTATTGAATTGCGTCGGTCCTCAGACCGCTCTGTTTCCAGCAACAAAGAAAACACAAATGGACCAACAAATTGGTCCAGCTAAACCAAGAGACAGATGACTCGGCCCAACCTGATCGCGAGACTGACAGTGGCTGAACTGAGCCGGCGGATGGCCGGCCAGAAAAGGAAGGACCAGCCGGTCTCCGCGTAAAGTAGCAAGCCCCTCGCGTCTAAAAGGACTGGCCAGAGCTCAATTACCCTCACTCGATCAGGAACTCTGAGATTCTACTGTATTACATTGATACATTATTTAATTGTGACATTCTATCTCTATTGTGTAAATACATAATATTATCAATTTGAAGTGGCTGGTTTTTACTAGTGTAGAAAAGTAAGGGGTCACAAGCGGATTCTCTACAGAATGCTATCAACAATGTAAAACCATATCATTCAATAGTTCAAATCTAATGATCATTGCTAAATGTAAAGCAAATACCACTAAAATGCACTACGCCCGAGATATTGTCATTGCATTACACCCACTAGTATTGTCGTGTTTATATTAAAATAGAATTCTTCAAATACAACTTGTGATAGAAAAATAAAAAGATCATATTTATAAGCAACTCAAAGCAAGCTTTAAATCAAATTTTAAAATCAGTTACAGTAAAATGTACCAAAAAGGGAATCATATTTAAGATTTATGAAAAAGGCACTCACAAAATTAGCTGTAGCATTAAACATATTTCGTAAAGTCATCTCAATGGCTATCTCCGTTTACAAAAGGCAAAGTTGTCCGGTAAAACCTATTACTTGTCGTTATAGTGACCAGATGGTATGAAAATAACAAACATGGATGAACTGGAGACTAATTGAGAACCTTGAATCCTTGATTGCGGAGATTAAATTGAGTTACTTTAGAAGAGCTATTAATTCAATTATGTGCATGATGGCTGGCACTTTTTACTTTAGCAATTATAAGGTTGATAGATCCTAAACAAAGCATAATATTTTGAGTATATGTTAAATGAGATAAATGGAAAGATGTTCTATCGAAAACAAATACATACATTAGATTATTTAGATTTGTTTATTCAGGTTGAAATTGCTTTGGGGTTGACTTTGAATTAAACCTACCAATATTAATCCGATTTATTACCAGCAATTGATGAGCCAAGTTTTCTTTAAAAGGTGCTTGCATGGCGCCTTACAGTGCCTCGCGTTCCGTGTTCTCAACTTGAGTTGTTGAACTCGAGTTGCTGTTCAAAGAACTCGGCCTAGGCTTTTGACGAACTCGAGTTGTGTTACGCAAAACTAACCCGGGTTAAAAAAAGCAAAGTGAGTAATTGGGGTGTCTCATTTACAGGACTGCATTTGCGCATATTATATAAAATTTAATAATTGATTAATAATAATTTAAATATATATATACATATTTAGATTATATATATTGGCGATATTTGCGCATATTTATTTATATAAATATAACAAGACAAAAAACAATTATAGAATGTAAAAAGCAAACTAAAAAACAATCTATGTGGGAACCGGGCCACTTCTTTTTCAAATGAAAAAAAGAGTTATCTTTCTAGAACGTGACAAAAAACTGAATGAATATCAAAAATAAACAAACATTTAATGTTTAATAATGCACCAAAAAATTCCATATAAAAATATAGCTAGAGAAAATGAAATGATGAGTTGTTTAGTATGGTGCCGTACAGTGCTTCGCGTTCCATGTTCTCAAGCCGAGTTGTTGAACTCAAGTTGCTGTTGAAAAAACTCGGCCTGGGTTTTTGATGAACTCGAGTTGTGTAACTCGACTTGTACATTTCGAGTTATATTTACAAACTCGAGTTTGTAAATATAACTCGAGTTGCAAACTCGGGACACTCTAACTCGCTAGTAGCTCTAGTTTTACAGTACATACATAGTGTAATTTCTATTAGCTAACGGGTGCCTATTGGTGTACCATTGTTAATATAACCAGATCTATAGTTATGCTACCGAAATACCAATATATTGCACCTTACTTTTACAAACTCGAGTTTGTAAATACAACTCGAGTTGTACAACTCGAGTTACACCACTCGAGTTGAGAACACGGAAGGCGAGACACTGTAAGGCGCCATAGAGCTTGTATCTTCAAACTAGTAAGAATACATTATTGCCAAACTATGAATGTTTTTCAATTTTTTTTGGAATCTAACGAACACACAGTTACCAAACAAATAGAAAAATAGTTTTAACATAGCAATAGCACACAGTAGTGGTGAGCTATAAAACCTGAAATATTTTACGTTTCACATGAGTAAAACTTCAGACAGCTTCAAGGCTTACTATTCATGAATTCTAATTAGTAAGAAAAATAATAGTTAAAATAATTGTAAGAAAAACCAAAAAAGATTATTGGTATTGGCTCAATATCGACCATTAGCAATCATCTCTAAATACCTAAAAATCATAAGCAATAGACTAACGAAATCCTAACCGAGTGTTTAAGGAGAGCTAAGACGAGAAATGTTGAATTAAAATTTAACCAATGCCCATGTAAAGATGAAGCTCAGATTCCTAACTGAAACACAAACATTTTAGAATAAATAAATTAAACATTATGGCCAACGATGTTCTCAACCATGATTGAAAAATATCGATTGTATTATTCGTTCAAACAGCAAACACAAAGACCATCAAGACAAGCAAAAGTATTTCGTGTTATCGGTTAACTATTAACGTATACTTTTAATATTTTCCTAACCTAAATACTTGATTATGTGAAATCAAAACCAAAACAGAAATTAACGTAAACTTTTCAGTCGCTCCAAAAACATTCGATATCTACAAACGAGGTAAGCACAACAATGCTATAAACAATAAAATTTCGGCGAAATCACCAATAACCACATATCATATGAAGAATATATGTAGCCTACGGGGCTGTCCAGCAGGCGCCAGGTAAAATTAACTGCAAATCCTAAAACACACTTATTGGCATCGGACATGCTTTTGGTCACACAATAAATCTTCTTAGAACGAATACCGTTATTTTAAGTAGCAAGTAACGAATTTTCAACAAGCTGGGCAACTACTAAAATGATGATGGGTTGATCCGTAATCTATCGCAACCATTGGTCAGTTAACTTATCGCGCGGAGGTTTTTACTGGAGCCGCTACATTTAGCTTTACACGAATGTACAGTTCATAGACAGTGTATATATAGCACTTCCTACCTACGGTATGTATGTACAGTACAAAGACAGGAGTACTGTTTACTAGCCATACGATCCGTATTCCGTACCAATCTATGTACAGAAGAGGCAGTATTACGAATAGTACGTAAAAGTAATAGTACATATATTTTAAGAGCTTGCAAGTTGTAATCACATTTTCACATGTTTTGCACCTACAACACAGCAGAGTAAGACAAGGTGAATCTTTTGATATCAAATAACTGTAATGTGAATTTTGTAGCACGCAATGGGGGTCTGTATACCATTGTTGCAAGTCAACTTTCAATCTTTTTTTCACGGCTTTGGTTTATAAAAAAACTCACATCAATAGTTTAAAGATTTAAGGCTATGAACGCTAATCGCCCATGAATTTTCTAATCGACGAGGAGTTGTGCTAGGCTCCTAGCAACTGATGACTGAATTTTTGCGTTTAGTGTTTTATGGTGAGCTTTTATTTATGATCTGAAAAATAAAATGAATCTTCACTTATCATATATTTTCCTTGGGTTTTAGTTATAAATATGTTGTGGAAGTCAGCGCCGACTAGCCACTTGCAAATCGGTTCTGCGTACAAGTTATCTTACACCGAATGAGTTGCTTACTGAGTGTTTATCAAACACTCACTAAGCAACATATCACTGGTACTTTTATTCAAATTCAAAATGCAACTGAATCGTCCATGTACATAGTCCAACACAAAGTCATTGCATCAAGCATGACGTAATGTAAGCATTGCAATATGCTGCACATTCTACATAGGCAATACATTCTACATCCCCTATTGATCTCAAGATCAACTGTTGTTAAACCATACAGCATAAAATCTAATAGATCTCAGGATTAACTGACTTGTACAACTGTTAGGGTTTGAAACGATAGATGACCAATAAGTCAAATAAATAATAAATTGTGGGATCACGGAACACCACAACTGCTGCAAAACATTGCACTAAGCACTGCGATACATCAACAAGCAAACATAGAAATCTAGGGCAATTGCTATGCTGCTAGAAATATCAATCATGGGAGTTGTCCAACCATCACAGCTGATACAATGTGAATATATGGGACATCAGTTAGATTGGGAGTTGTCTGATCATTGTAATGAAGAGCTTATTAATGAAAAACTGCACAAAATTGCTACTAAATCATGATTATTATTGACCAACACCACCTAATACGAAAGAGACTAACTGGCTACAACAATTACTGATGGCTATTCAGTGAAGCAAACAACTCTACCGAGAGTCAAGCACAAGGGGAGGTTCATCACCAATATTACAGGAGCCAGCTTGATTTATGACTTGTTGGAGCGAAATAGCAGTCAGCATACACCAGATCAGCAACCACTCATCAGCGAGACAATTATTTACAACACTCTATTTAGTATATTTAGATATAGCTTATAAAATCGTTTTGGTCTAGAAAATGTTGTATTGTATAGCAGTAGAAAAACAGCATAATTTTTCATAAACTAAGATATTGTATTTTATGCAATAATATTGATGAAATGGCCGTGAAAAGAATAGCATAAAATGATAACATGTTTCTTGCTTTATATAAGTTAGCTAACTAGTAGCGTCTTAGAATGAGGATTACTGCAAAATTAATTTCACAATGCTACTCCTATTAGTTTTTGAGTTATGGCCAGTTTTGTACAATTTGTTGCTGGACTTAGAATATTTTTCACTTGTCGTCATGGGATTCCAAGAGCAGTAAGGAATTTTAGCTCACCGCAGAGAATCTGAAACAGAAATTATGCAAGAAATGATGCAAAAACCACAAGCAAAACACAACCAACCAATGACCTTTGGCAATGACTCAAGGACAAGTATAAAAGAGGGGCAAAATCGACGAGAAAGCAGCGAGAAGCCGGCAGCGAGCCAGGAAACAGAGCGAGAAGCTGGCAGCGAGCCAGGCAGCAGAAGAGAAGCCGACAGCAAGCCAGGCAGCGGAAGGAAAAGCCGGCAGCGAGCCAGGCAGCACAGCGAGAAGCCGGCAGCGAGCCAGGCAGGAGCGAGGAACTGGCAGCGAGCCAGGCAGCAGAGGAGAGGCACAAGAAAGGAGCCAAGACAGGAGAAGACTAACAGAAGCCCAAGATAGCTAAGGAGCCAGCAGCAAAGAGCTTGCCATGGAAATACATAGCAGATACGATTCACCCAAAGAGGTGGCAAGCCAGGAAGCCATAAAGCCCTGAGAGGAGAGTTAATCCAGCCCCCCTGACAGTAAGAGCTATCGCTGCACGCCTAATAGATACATACTCATTGAACCTAGTAAGGCCATAACAAATAGGGCTAAGTATATATGCATATTGATATTTTTGCTTGAGCTAGTAAGCCTTGACAGAATAATTGTTATTTTGACCTTTGGAGGAAAATAGAGTTCACAGACACTTAGAAACAAACCACTGGCGTGTTATTGTCAATTATAAGATAATTATCTGCAAAGAGTTGCCTACAAGAGATAGTAGGCCTCGTAATCTCAATAATACTTGCTACTTGGGCTCATCGTTACAGCAACGCTTTACTGTCAAAATAAATTGCAAGGATAACTATAGTTGTGCCCATCTCCATTGATTGAGTTGCTATTTCAATTTTGCTGTATAGCAACAGTCTGATTTTTGTGGGGCAGAAGTGCCACTTTGTCTGCGGTCAAAATTTGTTTTGGGAGAAATTGAACTCAAAGTCCAGAGGCTAATCATTACACAAAGAACCATTTGAACCATAGTAGTATTTCGCTCAAAGGAAACGCACAAAAACCATACATTTTATTTTGCTATTTAAGTATCAATTAATCATTACAACAATTATTATAACAAAAAAACAAATCTATTCATATATTAATTATTAATTCAATTTTAAGCATTCAATTAAAATTAAATAACAAAATTTCTCCCTTGACACAACCATTACAACACAACATTTGATAACCACTTAGGAAGACGTCTATCTCGAACAGGTCTGTTTTCAAAGTCACTATTGTGATCGAGATCAGAGTCAACAGGCTCTCGATTCAACTGAGCATTGTTATCAAGCAGGTCTGAAGTACTAAACTCAACTTCGACCTGATTAAACTCTCTAGTTGGCCTAGTTGATACATGTATATCATCTGCAATGTCGTCTTGATGAGCCAATCTAAGGTCAGACGCGTGCCTATTTGTGCCATCGACTTCAACCGAAGTGCTAGAATTTATCTTTGTCACGTTTCCACTTATCAAAGCACCTATCATTAACTGGCTTGACATAAACAGTGTCTCCAACTTTTTATGGGTTAAGGCTGCAGTCTCTATTGTCACTAAGCTTTTGTGGTATTTCTGTCGATTTGCTCACCCCTGTTAAGTCACTGCGATAGCTGTATAGTTCTTCCACAGGCTCTATACCATTGGAGTTTGGTAAATTGTTATACCAATATGCTATTTCTTCAGGTCTTTTACCAGTTCTCATGACTGCTCTTTTTATAGTACGGTGATGTCTTTCAATTATTCCATTTCCAGTAAGTTTATAGGCACAGCTGAGGATCTGCTCTACACTCCACTTCTGCAGAAACTCTTTCATTCTAGCGCTTGTGAAACATGGGCCATTGTCACTCAGAAACTCCTTAGGAGGTCTACGTTCTCGAAACACATTCTCCAACTGTTTGATTACTACATCTGATGTTTCATTAGCCAGTTTGAACCAAAGAGAAAACCTGCTAGGCCCACAATCAATAATAGTCAGATAAGGTTGACCGTTCACATGAGTAATATCTTATGCAAGGCGCTCCCATACATTGGCTACGTTTAGCTGACCATGATCCCATTTGATTGGATGAGGATCTACACTGTTACACATAGGACATGTCTTTCTTGATTGTTCGTCCAAGCTTCTTCTGTGCCAAGTACAGGGTTTTGCTGACACCAAAGTGGTGGTCTTGATGAACTTTCTTTACGTCTTCTATCTTATCTGTGTTAGAAAGTACAACCCTTGAGCATGCAACAACTTGTAGCCATTTCTTTGGTACTCTGGTTAGGACATCCGACTTATTCTCACCTGATGAAACAATTTTGATCATTAGTGTTAACCCGTATTCATCAATCAGTTGACCAATAATTCCAAGTCTACGTCGAATGATCAACTCACTGAGGCCAGTAACCTTAGGCCTTT